>NC_135972.1:26147845-26522845 GCF_053455715.1 Rhinoraja longicauda | reverse complement strand
CTGTAGGAAAAAAAAAGACCAGTCTTTCCATCAGTGCATGCTTTACCAAAAACCTTTATTCTCTGTTCTCATTTGAGCCTGTTTCCTGGAATCAATTGATGATGAGAATAGGCATTTCAGCATTCAACAGACAAACTGTGGTTCTTCAAGGGATGTTGAAAATCCCCACGACTGCTGCCCCATCTCCATTATTCTATGCACCTCGCCAGCCTGTCTAGGTTTGATAGGGCTCTCTCTCGCTCAGCCCACCCATTTAGACTTTACTTTAGAGGTACAGCACAGAAACAGGCCTATCAGCCCACCGAGTCCGTGCTGACCAGTGATCACCTTGTACACTAGCACTATCCCACACACTGGGGATCATTTACAATTTTATCAAAGCCAATTAAACTACAAACCTATACTCCTTTGGAATGTGGGGGGACACCGGAGCACCCGGAGAACTCCCAAACCGAGAGCAAGTGGGGACGGCATGGTGGCGCAGTGGTAGAGTTGCTGCCTTACAGTGCTTGCAGCACCGGAAACCTGAGTTCGATCCCGACCACAGGTGCTGTCTGTACGGAGCTTGTACTTTCTCTTCGTCACCGCATGGGTTTTCTCCAAGATATTCGGTGTCCTCCCACATTCCAACAATGTACAGGATTGTAGATTAAGTGGCTTGGTATAAGTGCAAATTTCCCCTAGTGTGTATAGGATAGTGTTAATGTGCAGGGATCACTGGTCGGTGCCGACTCAGTGGGCAAAAGGGCCGGTTTCCGCGCTGTATCTCTAAACTATACTAAACTAAAACTAAAAGACCCCACGCGGTCACAGGGAGAACGTACAAACTCCACACCGACAGCACACATGGTCAGGATCGAACCCGGCTCTCTGGCACTGTATGACATCAAGTCTACCACTGCGCCACTGTGCTCTCAGTTCAGGCTCTATATATCTGCTGTCCCACGCCTGGAAAAAAAAGCAATTTGTTTTAATCCCTTCAAGACTCCTAAATCAAAATTATAGTGATACAATTACATTTTATTCTACAGATGGAGAAATTAAACTCAAATAATCAACAGAAATTGCAGCTTTTTTTCAACCTACAGGATCCTCAGTATATCCAGCGATGCTGTTAAGTTTATTACCCATTCCTCAAATAGTATTCAGCTGTGAATAGGAGCAATCAAACTGTATTTATCTTGAAAACACTTAACAGCAGGGGGGAGCTCCGTAATTCACTTATAATGTCCTATCCGGAACGCGGGATGCTGGTGCTTTAGTGGTTTGTAACAAAATGCGGGAGTAACTCAACGGGGCAGGCAGCATCTCTGGAGAAAAGGAATGGGTGACGTTTCAGGTCCGAACCCTTCTTCAGACTGCTGTCTGTCTGAAGAAGGGTTCCGACCAGAAACACCACCTATTCCATTTCTCCAGAGATGCTGCCTGACCTGCTGAGTTATTCCGGCATTTTGTGTCCATCTTCTGTATAAACCAGCATCTGCAGTTCCTTCCTGCAGACACGGGGCTTGTGGGAACAAGGAATGGCAGGGATGTTAAGCATTGGTTTTCTCCGACCCTCTGGCACAGAAGGGGTACTGGGATGATTCCATGCACTGGGTCATACGGTACAGACTTGAGCACCTTTCAAGGACAGTTCACTGGCAAATTGAATTTCAATTTAGTGTTATGACTCCAATATAGGACCCAGACAGAGCGAGAATGTGGAAGAGTGAATGGAAGGGAAGGGATTGCTTGGGTCAATCAGAAGTGCAAGGGTGAAGATGGTGACTGTGAGGAGTGAAGAGAGGTGGACATGGATTGGTAGGAATTGGTAGCAGCATTCTTTTGGGCAACACCTTTAAAGGCCTCCAAGGCAGGCATTAGCCCTCTCCATTTCAGTTTTAGATTTAGTTTTAGAGGTACAGCGCAGAAACAGGCCCTTTCGGCCCACCGGGTCCCCGCTGACCAGCGATCCCTGCACATTAACACTATCCTACACCCATTAGGGACAATTTTTACATTTACCAAGCCAATTAACCGACAAACCTGCACGTCTTTGGAGTGTGGGAGGAAACTGAAGATCTCGGAGAAAGCCCACGCAGGTCACGGGAGAACGTACAAACTCCGTACAGACAGCACGGAATCAAACCCGGGTCACCGGCGCTGTATTCGCTGTAAGGCAGTGACTCTACCGCTGCGCCACCGTGACGCCCTTATTAGTTTAGCTGGTGGAGCTGCTGCCTCAAAGCTAGAGCGACCCTGGTTCAATCGTGACCTGAAGTGCTGTCTGTGTGGAGTTTCTAACCATGTACGCTTCCTCTGGGTGCCCCAGCTTCCTCACACATCCCAAAGATAGGTGAGTTGGTGGGTGAATTGGCCTCTGTAAATTAGCCCTGGAGTGAAGTTGAAAGGTAGAATCTTGGGTGAGTAGGCAAAAATGTGGGAGGAATGGTAAATGGGATCAACGTGGGATTAGTGTAATTGGGCCGGGGCAGACTGAGTGGACTCAAGGGACTGGAGAGAGGTTTTCCGTGTTGTGTGTCTTTATGATCCCAGGAGAAAGAGAGATAGGCTTGCATTCCATAAATTCATATGTTATAGAAGCAGAATGAGGCCATTCGGCACATCAAATCTACTTCACCCTTCAACCATGGCTGATCTATTCTTCCCTCTCAACCCCATTCTCCTGCCTTTTCCCCATAACCCCTGACACCCGTACTAATCAATAATCTGTCAATTTCTGCCTTGTAAATATCCTATGACTTGGCCTCCACAGCCATCTGTGGCAATGAATTGCACAAATTCACCAGCCTATTACATTTATATAGCACCGTATACCCCGTCATGTTATGTGGGAAATGAATACTGGCCAGGACACCAGTTTACTGGCACCTTGGGTTTCCGTTACATCCACATGAGGCATAAAGACCTGGTTTAACGTCTCATCCATGTGGCAGTGAGGGTCATATTGTCAACCCTCCCCAATGTTGCATTTATTCATCTGATGGTTTGTCAGCCTGGTATTTGTGACCCATTCACCAGACCCACAACCTCCGAGCTCTAATTTCTGTTTTTTACTAAAAATGTCAGGCAAGGATCACCATTTTGGTTGTTGAGTCGACTTTACCACTTGTGAAAATAGAGGCAGGGACATCTGGCCAGAGGTTGGAGCAGCCTAGATGGGCCGAAGGGCCTGTTCCTACTCTGCATCTCTAAACCAAAGCTCTTTTTGTTCAGCTAGCATGGGTGTGATGGACCGAACAGTCTCCTTCTGTGCCACAACGTCCAATGATTCCCTATCAATAACACTCATCTTGTGAACAACATAACAGTGGGTCTAGAGTAACACTGGTGCGGAGACAAGAGAGTTATTTAATTTTTACATAAGAATCTGCTACAGATTCAGATCTGGTATCTTTACTGAGGGAATCTCCCATCTTTTTATCCATCCTGTTTAATCGCGATCAAGCCTTGTTGATCAAAAAAGTGGAGAAGCGTGAAATATTAAAGGGAGATTTTTTTATCAGCAAATTGGAAAAGATAGTCTGTGCTTTCATAACAAATGTTTATCGGTCGGCAAAGGCTAATTCATTCAATGAAAAGCATGAGGATGTTTTGACAATTAAGGAATAAACTGAAAAAGGAGATCAGAAGGGCAAAAAGGGGCCAGGAGATAGCTCTGGCGGGTTGCATTAAGGACAATCACAAAGATTTTATAAATACATAAGGAGGAAAAGGGTAACTAGAGAGAGAGGGAGTGGGACCTCTCAGGAATCAAAGCGGTCACCTCTGTGTGGAGCCACCGGAGATGGGCAAGGTCCTCAATGAGCATTTCTCCTCTGTATTTACCGAGGAGAAAGAGAGTTGGACGGAGGAACTTGGGGCAGTCAATGGAAGTGTCTTGAGAGCAGTCAGTGAATTGACTGTAATCATGGCAGAGGAAGAATTGGCCCAGGATACCTCAGGTTGATCACGGGACCAGGTGTGAGAAGCAGAAGGCTTTATTTTGTTTCTATTAGCAGGGAGAGACACAGCACAACAGACTTTATAGAGCCAAGAGACTAACAAGATTGCCAGAAGTGGATGAATGAATACATACAAATGAAGGAGGTGATGGTAAAACACTGCAGCAATTACACTGAACCCTCTAAGAAACTGTAGACAGCTATAAACCTTTTTTTTTTTTACGCTGGCACCTCTGGTCCTGGCAGGGGTTTCAAATCACTTCATTGAACATAGAACAGTACGGCACGGTGTACGGTTGCAGCACGGTGGCACAGCGCTAGAGTTGCTGCCTTACAGCGCCAGAGACCCGGGTTTGATCCCGGCTACAGGTGCTGTCTGTATGTATACATACATATACACCGATCAGCCAAAACATTATGACCACTGACAGTTGAAGTGAATAACATTGGTTACCTTGTTATAATGGCACCTGTCAAGGGGTGGGATATATTAGGCTGCAAGTGAACAGTCAGTTCTTGATGTGTTGGATGCAGGAGAAATGGGCAGGAGTAAAGACCTGAGCGACTTTGACAAGGGCCAAATTGTTATGGCCAGATGACTGGGTCAGCGCAAATCTGAAACAGCAAGGCTTGTGGGGTGCTCCTGGTCAGTGGTGAGGACCTACTGACAGTGGTCCGAGGAGGGACAAACCACAAACCGGCGACAGGGTGTTGGGCGCCCAAGGCTCATCGATGCGTGAGGGCAACAAAGACTATCCCATCTGGTCTGAACCGACTGTGGGAAGTCGACAAGCCGGTGGAGGGAGTGTGATGCTCTGGGCAATGTTCTGCTGGGAAACCCTGGGTCCGGCCATTCATGTGGATGTCAATCTGACACGTGTTACCTACCTAAACATCGTTGCAGACCAGGTACACCCCTTAATGGCAATGGTATTCCCTGCTGGCAGTGGCCTCTTGCGCCCTGCCACACTGTACACATTGTTCGGGAATGGTTTGAGGAACATGATGAAGTGTTCACAGTGTTGTACTGGCCTCCAAATTCTCCAGATCTCAATCCGATTGAGCATCTGTGGAATGTGCTGGATCGACAAGTCCGATCCACGACGGCTCCACCTCGCAACTTATCAGGACTTGAAGGATCTGCTGCTAATGTTTTGGTGCCAGATTCCACAGGACACCTTCAGGTCTTGTAGAGTCCATGCCTCGGCAGGTCGGCACTGTTTGGCAGCACATGGAGGACCAACAGCCTATTGGGCAGGTGGTCTTAATGTTTTGGCTGATCGGTCGGTGTACATATTATATACTCAAATAAAAATGGCCTGTCCCACTTAGGCGATTTTTTTGGTGACTGCCAAAGTCGTAGCAGATCGCCAAAATTTTCTTTTACCCGACGACAATGACCACGACAATGCTGAGTCAGGTCGAGATTACACCGTCTTCGGAAACATGGCAAAATTCCCACACTGTCAATGCTTCTCCGGCGTCCTAATTTTCGCTGAAATCACTGACAAGTCGGTAAGTACTTGAGAGTTTTGAAATTTAACATCTTGCCCGGGTTACTGGAAAACCAAGATTCACCAAGATTGTAACAAGGCATAAACTGGATTTACTTTAGGTAAACTTATAGCTGTATTAAAAAAAAAAAAATTAAGTGGTTAAGCGGATTTTTGTGAAAAGTGTGTGGGCATTCTTTGAAAATGTACGGGAGATGCATACCTGGTTTCTGGGTTGCATATCTGGGTTGGGAGCCCACTTTAAATGTAATGGCTGATGGCCATAAACATCGTGAAAATTCCCACGCTTACCTGACCGTCAAACTGTCGCCTCCAATCTACCTGTCAAATGTGCTGACGGTAAATAAATTGGTTAAACACAAGCATTTTATGGTATTTTGAAATGACTTTCCTTATTTTAATATAATGTGCTTCTAAATGCATCATAAGAGAACCTATCAAACCTGGGGACAGCAGGCGACTGGCGCCCACAATAAGCAACGAAACCTGGCGACAAGCCAGCTGTCGCCGAGAAATTTCAAACCGGATGATTACTCAGCGACGTGCCGAGATCCACTACGATCTTTGGAAGACTCCTCACGATCATGCCCGCGACACCCCGACGAACTGTTGGCGACAGCCTAGACACTGGCAGTCACCTTAAAATCGCCTAAGTGTGACTGGCCCTTAAGGCATATGATGCAGGAAGCATGTTGAGTTTGCAGATCTCATGCAACAAAATGGTAAAGCAGTTCAGAAGGTAATATGTTCCATTCCTGATCCTGGAATGAGAGAATTATTGGAAGTCACTGTGTAAAAGGAGGACATTCAGACCAAGGTGCCTTTACGGTTCTACTTCTTACAATATCAAATCATCCACATTTTGGCTGGTTCTTATTCTACAAATCTTCCTCCTCCTAAATCTCCATGCAACATAGAGGAAGCCCATTTCAGCCTATCAAGTGTATACTGGTTCACAGAGTCGTAGAGTGATACAGTGTTGAAAGAGTCCCTTCCACCCAACTTGCCCACACCTACCAACATGCCCCAACTACACTAGTCCCACCTGCCTGCGTTTGGTCCATATCCCTCCGAACCTGTCCTATCCATGCATCTGTCTAACTGTTTCTGAAATGTTGGGATAGTCCCAGCCTCAACTACCTCCTCTAGCAGCTTGTTCCACACACCCACCACCCTTTGTGCGAAAACAGTTACCCCTCAGATTCCTATTAAATCTTTTCCCCTTCACTTGAAACCCATGTCCTCTGGTTCTCAAACTGCACACCTCCCCTACAATTTTACCACATCCTCTCACATCCCACCACCTCCTCCACCACCCCTGTAATTACTGTGGCCAATAAATTACCATGAGTATATGGTATATAAGTTGGGAGGTCATGTTGCAGTTATATAAGACGTTGGTAAGGCCGCATCTAGGGTATTGTGTTCAGTTCTGGTCACCACATTATTGGAAAGGGTACAGAGAATATTTACAAGGATGTTGCCAGGACTCAAGGGTATAGGAAAAGGTTGAGCAGGCTGGGACCCTCTTCCTTGGAGTGCAGAAGGATGAGGGGTGGTCTTATAGAGGTGTATAAAATCATAAGAGGAATAAATCAGGTAGACGTACAGAGTGTCTTGCCCAGTGTAATCGAAAACCAGAGGACATACAGTGCATTCAGAAAGTATTCAGACCCCTTCACCTTTTCCACGTTTTGCTACATTACAGCCTTATTTTAAAATGGATCTAATTCTTTTTTTTTCATCATCAATCTACACACAATACCCCATAATAAAAAAGTGAAAACAGGTGTTCAGAAATTTTTGCAAAGTAATTAAAAAGAAATGACTGAAATATCACATTTACATAAGTATTCAGACTCTCTGCTATGACACTCAAAATTGAGCTTATGTTCATCCTGTTTCCATTGATTATCCTTGAGATGTTTCTACAACTTGATTGAAGTCCACCAGTGATAAATTAAATTGACTGGACATGATTTGGAAAGGCACACACCTGTCTATATAAGGTCCCACAGTTGACAGTGCATGTCAGAGCAAAAACCAAGCCATGAAGACCAAGGAATTGTCCGTAGACCTCCGAGACAGGATTATGTCAATACACAGATCTGGGGAAGGGTATAAAACAATTTCTGCAGCATTGCAGGTCCTGAAGAGCACAGTGGCCTCCGTCATTCTTAAATGGAAGAACTTTGGAACCACCAGGACTCTTCATAGAGCTGGCCGCCCGGCCAAACTGAGCAATTGGGGGAGAAGGGCCTTGGTCAGGGAGGTGACCAAGAACCCGATGGTCACTCTGACACAGCTCCAGAGTTCCTCTGTGGAGATGGGAGAACCTTCCAGAAGGACAACTATATCTGCAGCACTCCACCAATCAGGACTTTATGGTAGAGTGGCCAGACGGAAGCCACTCCTTAGTAAAAGGTACATGACAACCCACTTGGAGTTTGCCAAAAGGACTCTCAGACCATGAGAAACAAGATTCTCTGTTGTGATGAAACCAAGATTGAACTCTTTGGCCTGAATGCCAAGCGGCACAGCTCATCACCTGGCCAATACCATATCAACGGTGTGGTGGTGGCAGTATCATGCTGTGGGGATGTTTTTCAGCGGCAGGTATTGGGAGACTAGTCAGGATCGAGGGAAAGATGAATGGAGCAAAGTACAGAGAGTTCCTTGATAAAAACCTGCTCCAGAGCGTGCTGGACCTCAGACTGGGGCAGAGGTTCATCTTCCAACAGGGCAACGGCCCTAAGCACACAGCCAAGACAACGCAGGAGTGGCTTCGTGACAGGTCTGTGAATGTCCTTGAGTGGCTCAGCCAGAGCCCAGACTTGAACCCGATCGAACATCTCTGGAGGGACCTGAAAATAGCTGTGCATCGACGCTCCCCATCAAACCTGACAGAGCTTGAGAGGATCTGCAGAGAAGAATGGGAGAAATTACCCAAATGCAGGTGTGCCAAGCTTGTAGCGTCATACCCAAGAAGACTTGAGGCTGTAATCGCAGCCAAATGTGCCTCAACAAAGTGCTGAGTAAAGGGTCTGAATACGACTTTACAGAAAGGGTGGTGGGAGCTGCCAGAGAAGGCAATTGAGGCAAGGACTATTGCAACATTTAAGAAACAATTAGACAGGTAAATGGATAGGGCCAATTTCGAGGGATATGGGTCAAATGCAAGCAGGTGGGACTAGTGGAGATGGGACATGTTGGTCGGTGTGAGCAGGTTGGGCCGAAGGGCTTGTTTCCATGCTGTATGACACTATGACTCTATGACTCTATCCTGCAAATGTTTGGGATGTGGGAAGAAATCAGCGCACCCGAGTAAAGTCCCACCTGATCACAGGGAGAATTGCACACTCCACATGGACAGAAGTGGAGGTCAGGTTTGAACCTGGATCACTGGAGCTACGAGGCAGCAGCTCTTCAAGCTGAACCACTGTGCCACCCAAATCACTGTTCCACCTCTCCCTCACTGCATAAAATATCCTCCTAATGACTCTTGTCAAAATATGACAGAGTCCCTAGCTGTTTTTTCAGCCTCTGTCTTGTGTACGGTAGAGTTGAGTGTTTGTCCTAATGATCTCTGCTGGTTACCTAACTCAAGTTGCTGTTAATCTGCAAAGTCGCACATGTAAAGCTATTTTCACACAGCCACATCCACTTACAGTAACTGCTTTTGCCTTGCACAGACTGGAAAACAGCTCCAGCCGGTCGAGCAGCTCCCAGAAAAAGAAAGAAGAGGCTTTCTAAACCGCAGACAGAGTTCTGCTTGGTGAACGCATGGCAGTAACTTCTAAACTGGGCGCGGTGCCAGGTAAACGAGAAGGAATAAAGTCGTATTACGTTTCGACCCGTGAAAGAGTTGGCTGTTCTGACCAAGAAGTGCAGCAGCAGCTTAGCCTGGGGTAGGAGGTGCTGTGGGGGGGGGATGTGCAGAGAGCACATTTCTTTATTTTCTCTCGTTTCATCAGAGTGCCAGCAAAACGTGTCTCGGCCTCCCTCGTTGCCCCCTCCCCCCCACCACCACACACCACGGTAGATGGTGGATGTGAGCCAGCGCCCTGAACTGTTGCTGTCCTTCCAGAGAAGATGGTCCCACTGTGTAGTTGGGTGGGGAGTTCCAAGGTTTTCATCCACGGATGGTGAAACGGTTCCAATTCGTGGTGGTTTGTGTTCTGCGAGGGGAAGCTGCAGTGCTCTTTTGTCTTTGTTGGTGGCATCAGGGCTTGGGAGTCGACATACCCTTGCTGAGTACCGGCGCTCTCAGCGCAATTGGTCTTCATCTGTCAGAGTGTTAGACGTTGGGAGGTCATGTTGCCGTTATATAAGACGTTGGTGAGGCCACGTTTGGAGTATCGTGTTCAGCTTTGGGCGCCATGTTATTGGAAAGCTGTCGTCAAGCTGGAAAGGGTGCAGAGAAGATTTACGAGAAAGTTGCCAGGACTCGAGGGCCTGAGCTACAGACAGCGGCTGAGCAGGCTAGGAGTCTGTTCCTTGAAGCACAGGAGGGTGAGGGGTGATCGTACAAACGTGTACCAAATTGGGAGAGGAAGAGATCGGGTAAAAGCACAGAGATTCTTGCCCAGAGTAGAGGAATCACGAACCAGAGGACATAGGTTTAAGGTGAGGGGGGGGAAAGATTTAATAGGAACCTGAGATGTAACTTCTTTACACAAAGGGTGGTGGGTGTATGGAACGAGCTGCCGGAGGAGGTAGTTGAGGCAGGTACTATCACAACGTTTAAGAAACATTTGGACAGACACATGGATAGGATAGGTTTAGAGGGATAAGGGCCAAACACAGGCAGGTCGACTAGTGTCAATGAGACATGTTGGACGGTGGGAGCAAGTTGAACTGATGGGCCTGTTTCCACGACGTATGACTCTCTGGCCAGCAATTAACTTTATAGATGGTACACCCTGCAGCCTAATGATGGTGAAGTGATTGAATATTTAGCCTGGTGGACGGGGTGCTAACTAAAAAGGGTGCTTTAGTTCTATTTATATGTGAGGAGATCATATTTTAAATGTCATTTGCACAGGAGACCAAGGCAGGTGAAAATTAGTACTGAACCTCAGCACTGAGCAAGGTGGCACAGTGGCGCAGCAGTAGAGTTGCTGTCTTGCAACGCCAGAGACCTGGGTTCAATCCTGATTAGGGGTACTGTCTATGTGGGGTTTGCATGTTCTCCCTGTGACAGCGTGGGTTTTCTCCGGGTGCTCCGGTTTCCTCCCACATCCCGAAGAAGTGCAGGTTTGTAGCTTAATTTGCCTTCTGAAAATTGTCCCTAGTGTATTAGTGATCGCTAGTCAGCACGGACTCATGAGCCGAAGGGCCTGTTTCCATGCTGTATCTCTAAAACTAAACTAAAAACTAAACTTTCGTCACTACGTTCTATATTCTAACCAGAGACTAAGACTTTTTTGTTTCTGCCTCAACTTTCACATGTGGTAAAGTTGTTTCAACAGCCAAAATGGTGAACGTTCCCTGCCAATTTAGGCAGATTGCCCCTGTGTGTGAAGGACAGAACTAGTGTGAATGGGTGACCGATGGTTGGCATGGACTCGGCATTCTGAAGGGCCTGTTTACACACTGTATTTCTAATCTAAATTAAACTAAACTAAAATCAACTAAACACTAAGTTTTAATTTGAAGCACGTTTCATATATTTTCCCATTATGGTTATGTCTTAACATGTTTCATTATCTGAATGTCTCCATTGAGTTGCAGACTATCTGCTTCTGTGCAATAACCAGCCTAATAGTGCACAAAGAGTGGTGATAAAGGATAGATATTTGATAGCTCTAAGGTTTGTTTCACACAGATCTGGGCAATGCATACCACCCAAGTGGTCCAGCTTTAACGCTGTGGAGGAAAGAGATCTGGAGGTTTACACACACACACACACACCTTTGAAGTATTAAGCCTGTGAAAGAGGTAGACGTAATTCTTGGCGTGACTTATAAAGGCACAGAGTACAAAAGCAAGGAAGTTATGATAAACCATCGCACATTATGCTTTCGCTGGAGTATTGTGTTTAATTCTCAGCATCAAGGATTAATAAATCCTGCCAAACCTTGGAGGGAATGCAATGGAAATCAACTAAAATGGGGTAATGGATGGTACTCTTCAGTAGAGTGGAGAAAATGAAGTTAAGATTGTTCTTCTTGGTGCAGAGAAAGTGAAGAGGTGATTTAATAACTTTGTTCAAAATGTCTGAAGCTCTTAGAGTCATAGTCATAGAGTCATTCAGTGTGGAAACAGGCCCTCCGGCCCAACGTGCCCACACCGACCAACATGCCCCATCGACATTAGCCCCTCTAGTGTGGCCTCACCAACGTCTTGTACAACTGTCACATCCCAACCTCTATACTCAATTCAACAGCAACGTTTAAAATATGCTTAGATAAAGCATATTTGGGTGGCGCGGTGGCACAGCGGTAGAGTTGCTGCTTTACAGCGCTTGCAGCGCCGGAGACACGGGTTCGATCCCGACTACGGGTGGTGTCTGTACGGAGATGTGTACGTTCTCCCCGTGACCGCGTGGGTTTTCTCCGACATCTTCAGTTTCCTCCCACACTTCAAAGACGTACAGGTTTGTCGATTAATTGCCTTGGTATAAATGTAAATTGGCCCTAGTGTGTGTAGGATAGTGTTAATGTGTGGGGATCGCTGGTCAGTGCGGACTCGGTGGGCCGAAGGGCCTGTTTATGCGCTGTATCTCTATACTAAACTAAATGCCACAAAAGGTAGCATTTGAAATGCTACATGAGAGAGCCGTTATTGATTGATTCCATGCCAACACAAACTATAGTGCAATTCTGTTAATACATTTCAGGAATACCATGTGTATTTTCTCTGTAAAGTTGTATATTGTTCTGTGCATGACCAGACCGTTCAGGAATGATGATAAAGAAAGCGGTCATTGGTTTACATCGTGATCTTGTTGAGTCTGTGTGGTGAAACACTGGTGCTTTGGCAAACACTCACAGTTTCCACCATTACATTCATCTTTGACAGCTAATCTTAGATAGATGATCATGGTACCCAAAACAAGTCATGACTTCACTTTTGGACACAGAAGTATCTGTGCACTGTGGGTTGCTCTATGGTAATCATTTATAGTCTTTCCACTGACCAGTTGGCACACAACAAAAGCTTGCAGCGTAGGTTTACTAGGTTAATTCCCGGAATGGCGGGACTATCATATGTTGAAAGACTGGAGCGACTAGGCTTGTATACACTGGAATTTAGAAGGATGAGAGGGGATCTTATCGAAACGTATAAGATTATTAAGGGGTTGGACACATTAGAGGCAGGAAACATGTTCCCAATGTTGGGGGAGTCCAGAACCAGGGGCCACAGTTTACGAATAAGGGGTAGGCCATTTAGAACAGAGATGAGGAAAAACTTTTTCAGTCAGAGAGTTGTGAATCTGTGGAATTCTCTGCCTCAGAGGGCAGTGGAGGCCAATACTCTGAATACATTCAAGAGAGAGCTAGATAAAGCTCTTAAGGATAGCGGAGTCAGGGGTTATGGGGAGAAAGCAGGAACGGGGTACTGATTGAGAATGATCTGCCATGATCACATTGAATGGCGGTGCTGGCTCGAAGGGCCGAATGGCCTACTCCTGCACCTATTGTCTATTGTCTATATTGTCTATTTTCACAGTACTTTGGTACACGTGACGATAAACTAAGCTAAACTAAAGAAAAAATGCTGGAGTAACTCACCAGGTCAGGCAGCTTCTCCGCAGAACATAGATAAGAGACGTTTCGAGTCGAGAGCCTTCTTTAGACCGATTGTAGAGGTAACCCCACCCCCCCACCCCAAAACACCCCCTCCTGTTTTTATCCCCCAACCCTCACTCTCTTCCCCCCACTCATTCCGTCCCCTCGTCCCCACCTGAATCACCTATTTCTCCCCTCCACCCACCCCCACCTCTCCCATTACTTTCCACCCTCAGGCTTCACAATCCACAACTCTTCAAAACTGTCTTATGCCTTCTGCTCTTATCTCTGGGCAACGTTTCAACCTTCTGCCTCTCAATCCCCCACCTGCCTGACTTTGTCCTGCATCTCCCCTTTTCCAGCTTTCTTCTCCCCCCTACAATCAGTCTGAAGATGGGCCTCGACCCAAAATGTCACCTCATGGAGTCATGGAGTCATACAGCGTGGAAACAGGCCCTTCGGCCCAACTCGCTCACACTGACCAACACATCCCATCCACTATGCTGGTCCCACCAGCCTGCGTTTGGCCCATATCCCTAAACCTCATCCTAACCATCTTCTCCGGAGATGCTTCTTGACGTGCTGAGTTATTCCAGCACTTTGTGTCCTTTTGTGTAATAACCAGCATGTGCTGTTCTTTGTTTCTATACTTTTACGTTTTATGTTTACAGGGGGTTTGTGCACCACTGGCCAGAGCATTTATTGAGTACCTTTGAGATATTGATATTAAGCTATCTTCCAAAAAAAAATCCAAAATCCAAAATAGCTTTATTTGTCATTCTTTCAGAACGAGATTACTTAGCCAGCAGTACAAAAACACAAGACACAACCCCAACACAAACATCCATCACAGTGACTCCAAACACCCCCTCACTGTGATGGAGGCCAAAAACTTCCCCTCTCTCTTCCCCCATGCCCCTCCCACGTACAGACAACTCGACCATTGTTCCTGGAACAATGAAACCCAGAGGTGGAACATATTCCTGCCACATGCACAGGATTTGTGAACATTGATAGGAAAGAATCAAAGGTGTATTTTGAAGTCAGGATGATGAATGATGGGGAACTTGTAAAATGGTGGTATTTATATGCATCTAAAGTCATGGAGCCATCAAGCGAGAGAGCACTGGAACCAGCCCATGGGCTGTCCGAGTCCGGGCCGACCATCAAATGCCCATTCACAGTAATCGTAACCAAATACATCTTATTTTCCCCAAATCTCCATCAACTCTGTAGATCTACCACACTCCATCACTCCAGGGGGAATTGGTCAATCAACCTACCGGCCCACGCCTCTCTGAGATCTGGAAGGAAACCCACCCAGTCACAGGGAGGATGCGTAAACACTACACTGGAGGTCAAGATTGAATCTGGGTCATTGCAATTGTGAGGCGGTGGCTTTACTAGCTGGTGGAGGTTATAGATTCGAGAAGTGCAGTCAAAGAAGCTGGAATGAGTATTTTACAGATGGTGCAAACTGCAAACATTGTAAACCAGGTCTCCGATCATGGAAGGAGTGCCAATTAAACTACCTTGTCTGAAAAACTCAAAGTGCTGGAGGAACTCAGCGGGTCAGGCAGCATATGTTCATGTTCAGTGCTGGGGTTAAAACCAGCATAGTTTCCAAGCGAAGTTCCTAAGGTCATAAGTTATAGGAGCAGGATTGGGCCATTCGGTCCATCAGGTCTATTCCGCCACTCAATCCTAGCTGATCTATCTTTCCCCATCAACCCCATTCTCCAGCCTTCTCCCCATAACCCCTGATACCCGAACGAATCAAGAATCTGTCAATCTGTGCATTAATAATATCCATTGACTTGGCCTCCACGGCATTCCACAGCAATGAATTCCACAGATTCACCATCCTCTGAGTAAAGAAATTCCTCCTCAGCTCCTTTCTAAAGGTATGTCCTTTTCTTCTGAGGTTCCAGCCTCTCCCACCGGTGGAAACATCCTCTCTGCAACCACTCTATCATAAACTGATGGGCCACGAGCAGAAACTGCTGATTCAAGTTCTCTCTTCTACTTAATGTGCTGAGAAAAGTCAATTTCTCTACACAAAATAACAGCGGCACCTTCTTGTCATCTGCAATGTACTGAGCTTGTGGTAATATCCACTAAACCAGCCCAGAACATCTCAGAATTTGTCTTTGTTATTTCGTGAAGAGTTGTTGAATTCTGTCAGCAAATCAAACAGAAAGGGTTTAATGAGAGTTTCCAATGTTTAATGTACTACAACATTTGTATCAGTGTTTGTTAAAATAAACTACGATACGAGTCTTATTTTTATTACAGTCACAGGAGATCTAATTGAGATGACACTTGAAACAGAGTTTATTGTATACACTTCTGGCCGTCACTCCACCGAAAGGATGTTGCAGCGATAGAGAGTGCAGAAGAGACTCACAAGGGTGGTACCTGGCATGCAGGTTACAGGAGTGGCACAGTGGCACAGCAGTAGAGTTGTTGCCTTACAGCGACATTGACCCAGGTTCGATCCTGACTACGTGTGCTGTCTGGATGGAGTTTCCACGTTCTCCCTGTGACCACGTGGGTTTCCTCCGGGTGCTCCAGTTTCCTCCCACATTCCAGAGACGTACAGGTTTATTTGTGCATTGGCTTCTGTAAATTGTAATTTGCCGCAAGTGTGTAGGATAGTGCAAGTGTAAGTGTGATCGCTGGTTGGCATGGACTTGGTGGATCCAAGGGCCTATTTCCACGTTGTATCTCTAATCTCTAAAGTCTAAAGAAAGGGAAAAATGTGTCAGCCATGATCAGATGGCCTAATTCTGATCCTCCGTCTTATGGTCTTATGGTCTTACAGAACAAACCCATTGCCCCAGAAAGAGGAACTGGGAGTGGAAAGGATCTGTACTAAATCTAACTTAGAGCAAGGAATGCTACAAATTTCTGTTCACTTTCTTGGCCCAAAGTCCATACATCGCAGGGCATACCTTGATGCTCCAAACCACTTTCTGGTCCTATTGTAAAAAATACTATTTTAATGTTGTTTAATACGCTTGTAGCTTGTGGCAATCAGTTTCCATGGAAGTGTAGGAAGGAACTGCAGATGCTGGTCTACAACGAAGACACAAAATGCTGGAGTAACTCAGCTGGTCATGCAGAATCTCTGGAGAGAAGGAATGGGTGATGTTTCGGGTCGAGACCGAGTCTGAAGAAGGGTCTCGACCCGAAACGTCACCAACTCCTTCTCTGCAGAGATGCTGCCTGTCCCGCTGAGTTTCCATGGAAACCTGGGTGAAGCTTCAAGTCACTAAAGGTGATAAGGGATCCACGATATTGAGGGCAGAGATTTTTGAACAGAAACTCCAAATTGGGGACTCGAATACTAAAATCAGTTTACTGACTGTAAGCAAATGTGAAAAGATAGCATTTTAATTGGTCACAAGGTGCTGGAGTAACTCATCATCAGGTCAAGCAGCATCTTTGGAGAACATACTGTAGATAGGTGACATTTCAGGTCAGGTCCCTTCATCAGAAGAACTGCAGATGCTGGTTTACAAAAAAGGACACTAAGTGCCGGAGTAACTCAGCAGGTCAGGCAGCATCTCTGGAGAACATGGATAGGTGATGTTTCGGGTTAGAACCATTCTTCTGTACTTCACCTATCCCTCTTCTTCAGAGATGCTGCCTGATCTGCTGAGTTAATCCAGCACTTTGTGTCCCTTTTTGTAAACCAGCATCTGCAGTTCCTTGTTGCTACATTGTAATTGGCCTTGGTTTACCTAAAGGAAGTCAAACACCATGGGCCATTTGAACCCAGTCATTTGAACATATTGCAATCCAAAGGACACAAGATAATTCCAAAGATAGACACAAAAAGCTGGAGTAACTCTGGAGAGCAGGAATGGGTGACGCTTCGGGTCGAGATCCTTCTTCAGAAGGTCTCGACCTGAAACGTCACCCATTTCTTCTCCCCTGAGATGCTGCCTGTCCCGCTGAGTTACTCCAGCTTTTTGTGTCTATCTTCGGTTTATACCAGCATCTGCAGTTATTTCTTACACATGATAATTCCAGAAGGGGATCCAAATTTTATCAGCTTACCTGGGAATGACCTCAGTTATTTGCCACAACATCCTTGCAGGGTAAATAATGAAAGGTAGTTTTCTGTTGGGCAATGGACAGAGCATGTGTTCGGTGAAACAATCACCTAGTCTAATTCATTTCATCCAACGCTTGCTCTCCATCGGCCTAGGCCTCCTGGATCTCCCAGTTGCCAGGGTTTGACTCTCCTTCCCATTTCCATAGCAACCTTACTGTCCTTGTTCTCCTCCATTGCCAGAGTGAGGCTACACGCAAACTGAGCAACAACATCTCATATTCCGCTTGGCTAGATCACAGGCCAACAGTGTTAACATTGAATTCTCCACTTTTAAGTAATACACTCCCTCTCTCCTGTACTCCCTCCCATCCCAGTGCATAGCCATTTGTCCCACTATCTGTCCTCCCTCCTCCTCTCCCCCTCCCCCTGTCCCCTTTAACCTATACCCCTCTCTCTGGCTTTACATTTCACTCTTTCTCTCGCCTTATCTGACACCTTTTTGACTCAGTTTTAAATGACCTCCCCTTTATTCTTAGACTGTTCCCCTTGGTTCTGGACTCCCCCAACATTGGGAACATTTTTCCTGCATCTAACTTGTCCAGTCCTTTATAATTTTATAGGTTTCTTTGAGATCCCCTCTCATCCTTCTAAATTCCAGTGAAGAAAAGGCCAGTCTATCCAATCTTTCCTCATATGACAGTCCCGCCATCCCGGGGATTAACCTCGTAAACCAACCAACTACATTGCCTCAATAGCAAGGATGTCCTTCCTCAAATTGGGAGACCAAAACTGCACACAATACTCCAGATGTGGTTTCACCAGGGCCCTGTATAACTGCAGAAGGGCCTATTTACTCCTATACTCAAATCCTCTCGTTCTTATATTCTTTTATTTTTTGATACAGCGCAGAAATGAGGTCTTTGGCCCACTGAGTCTGCTCTGACCAGCAATCTAGTACACTAGCACAATCCTATAAATTGTATCCTACAATTTTTACCAAAGCCAAATAACCTACAAATCTGTATATCTTTGGAGTGTGGGAAGAAACCAGAGCACAAATGTACAAATGTACAAATGTACAAATTCTGTATAGGTAGCACCCCTTAGCCAAGATCAAACCTGGGTCTCCGGTGTTGTAAGGCAGCAACTCTACTGCTGCGTCACCGTGTCCTTTGTGCAAATATATTTCTCCCTGTCCCTGTCCTCAATGGCTGACTCCTTATCCTGTTTATGCCACCAAAGGAACAACTATTCAGCACTGACCCTGCCAAACCCTCTCAGAATCCTGTGCATGTCAATGGAAGACTGCTCATTCTTCTAAACGCCAATGCGTAAAGGCTAATCTTCCTCAATTCCTTTCATATGACAAGCTCTCATCCCAGGAATAAGTCGACTGAATCTCAGCTGCCTTGATTCTAAGGCAAAAACATCCTTGCTTTGACACACAGATCAAAACTCTCATGATTTTTCAAGAGAGGACTTGCCTAAGCCCTGTAAGATCTCAGCAAGACCTGCCTGCTTTTATACACCAATCCTCTTATAATTACTAAATGTTTGCTATGTATCCATCTAACTTTCCGAGTTAGTCTTGAATCAGCGCACCAGTACTCCTTTCATGTTTCAACATTTTCTTGTTTATCACCATCTAAAAAATGTATTCCATCCAAATTACCCGACATTCTCCATCAATATCCTTGCCCACTCATTTAACCCGCTTATATTTATTCCTAGGCTGTATATGTTTTCTCTTCAGCTCCATTCCTTGCTCAAAGTAAATGGCCTGTGCTCGTGCAGAGGGAGTACAATTTCAAAAGTTCATAAGTTCATGAGTTCTAAGAACAGAATTAAGAAATTTGGTCCATCAAGTCTACTCTGCTATTCAATCATGGTTGATCTATTTTTCCCTCTCAACCCCATCCTCCTGCCTTCTGCTTGTAACCCCTGACACCCATACTAATCAAGAATCTGTCAATCTTCGCGTTACAAATATCCATGGACTTGACCTTCGTAGCCATCTGTGGAATTCATTCCACAGATTCACTACCCTGTTTTTATGGCACTATTGCCATGAGCCTTGGTCAGCTACTGGGAAATCACTGCACTTCTTTTGTGTCATGTTATTTCTTACTCCAAGATCTACCCTTGGTTTAATGTCAATCCCATTTTAAACGAGATGCTCCCAACCTACCACCTTCAAACTACCACCTTCTGTCTTCCAGACCTGCTGTCTTTTTGAATGCACCAAGAGCCTGGTATTCTTCAAGAGACTACGCCTCTGTGTAAATATATTTCTCCTTGACCCTCTATTTTACACAGAGTCTAAAGCATCCCATTATTAAACTTGGAAGAGGGAGTTACATAGAACATTGAACAGTACAGCACAGGAATGGGCTCTTGGCCCACAATGCTTGTGCCGAACATGATGTCAAGTTAAATTGATCTTATCTGTCTGTGCATGATCCATATCCCTCTATTCCCTGCCCTTCCATGTGCCAATCTAAAACCTTTTAAACTCCATTATCGTATCTGCCTCCACCACCACCCCTGGCAATGCATTCCAGGCCCCCACCACTCTCTGTGTAAAAAAAACATGGCCCACACATCTTCATTGAACTCCCCCCCCCCTCTCACCTTATAGCTACGCCCTCTAGTGTTAGACATTTCCACCCTGGGAATAGGTTCTGACTGTCCATCCCATCTATACCTCTCATAATCTACGGTCTAATATATTTCCATCACGTCTCTCCTTAACCTCTGACCCTCCAGAGAAAATAATCCAAGTCTATCCAACTGCTCCCTGTGTGTGAAGCCCTCTAATCCAGGCAGCATTCTGGTAAACCTCCTCTGCACCCTCTCCAAAGCCTCCACATCTTTTCTTTAAAGGGGTGACCAGAACTGCATGTAATACTCCAAATGTGACCTAACCAAAGTCCTATTAAGCTGTATGTTCATGCTCATAAATTCATAATTCATAGGAACAGAATTGGCCCATCTAGTATATTCTGCCATTCAATCATGGCTGATCTATCTATCCCTCTCAACCCCATGGCTTTCTGACTCTTCTACTCAATACCCCGACCTAGGAGAGCAAGCATTCCCTATTCCTTCCACACCACAAGGACGTGCAGAATGGAGGTAACTGAATACGTGCAAGTGGAGGAGTCTAGTTAAATCTGGCTTCATGTTCAGCACTGATGTTGTGAGCCAAATGGCCTGTTCCTATGTTGTACTCTTCTATATTCTATGTTCTATATTTGTACAAGGATTAGAGGGAATTGAGGGCTTATTTTGATTCCCCTAGGCATAAGTGGGGGTGCATTACACATTTACAAAGTGCCTGGATGAGTTCCTGAAAAATGGGATATGAGAAGAAACCTGTAGAGTGAGAGCTAGGAGTGGGATTAGTCTGCTCAGCATTTTCTTTTTGGTTAGCAGGTTCAGGATGGGTTGCATGGATTTCTTCTCTGATATGAATTTCTATGATTCTACATCAGGCATTGTAAGTCCACCACCGATTTTCCGGCAACTGGAAGTCCAGCCTCCCCCGGTAGTCTGGACACCCCCCCCCCACTTCCACCCCCAAGGTCCCACCGAAAATGTGGCGCCTTGAGCGGGTAAGGCGGCCGATCTCAACTGGCGGCTCCAATTTGCCGCCTGCGGCCAAGGCTCTGGAACTCCGGCCCAGCCGGAGCCAGCAGATCCGTTCCCATAGGTGACTTCCACGGCCGACTTTGCAGGCCGGTATCTCGGCCCTACAAAGCCGTGACCTCTGCTGGTCTGGGAAAACGGGTAATACAGGAAGGTTCTGGAAACAAGGGTGCCGTAAAACCGGCGGTGATCCAGCTTCTCCCTTTCAGCCCACTTACATTCCCAGTTAGCCCAGCACGTTTCGTTTTCCCTTTGCCCATCTGAGTCACTCACGGCATGTTTCCTCGGAAATAATTCACTGTGCATAAACTAAACAGGCGTTTAGTTGCTGCCCCGTTTAAAGTGGTTGTAAATGAGCCCTCTGCACGCAGAATTAACATATTCTCCGGATTAAAATATCTTGTTACAGACAATGGAAGTTGTGATCGAGCATGTAAAATTCACTCTGCCCAAGGCAAGATGCAAATGTGTGGCCTATTGTTTGCCGCTGATACTTCATGATGTATTATCTTACCTGAACTGGGATTCATTTTGTACGTTGACAATAGGCTCAGCCCACAGAAATCAGCTGCTGAGAAATGCTGTTACTTTTCTAATCACATAATTGGTGATGTGAAATATATCAAATTAAAATACTTTTTTAGGACACATTTCATGACCCCAAGGCATTGTAAGGCAATTAAAAAATTAGTTAAGAATCAAGAGTGCTTCATTGTTAAATGTCCCGAAACAGAACAATTACATCTTTACTTGCATTCTTACCGATGGTCGGTGTGGACCTGGTGGGCCGAAAGGCTCTGTTTCCATAATGTATCTTTGAATCACAAAAAATCAATTCAGAAGCACACCAGATATGTAAACGTAGTACTCTAGAAACATTACTGTGTAAAAACGTTTTAGTATGGAGATACAGCATGGAAATAGGCCTTTCCACCCACCGAGTCCACACTGACCATCCATTTACACTGGTTCCATGTTAACCCACCTCCACATCCACTCTACATTTAGGTGCAATTTACAAAAGGCAAATAATCTACAAACCCGCAAGTCTTTAGGAAGTGGGAGGAAATCGGTGCACCTGGAGGAAACCCACGCAGTCACAGAGAGAATGTGCAATCTCCACACAGGCAGCACCCGGGGTCAAGATTGAACCCGGGTCTCTGGCGCTGTGAGGCAATAGCCCTATCAGCAGCAGCACTAAGCTGTCCTTTGAAATGTGCTTTTGAATGCAGGAAGCCAGGTAGCCTGTGTGTACACAGCAACTCCCGCAAGTAGTGATGTCTTAAAAGCCAAGTAACCTATTTCACTGAGAGAATAAATATTACCTGCAATATTAGGACTACTATCCTTTCCTGCTTTGAATAGTGCAAGTGGATCTTTCACACCCACCAAGGTATTAATGCTTCATCAGTGTGCCAGGATATCTCACAATGCAACAGTCCCACAGCACAGTGGGGCCTGGTGCATCAGCCCAGATATAGTGCTTACGTCTCTAGAGTAGGACATAAACCATCAACCTTCTGAGTCAGAGGAAAGGAACCCATTGTACTGTACCTGACGCTATAAGCTATTTACTAATCCGTCTCAACATTTAATTACATATATGAGAAAAATATATGCAGAGCATTTGCCTACTGCTCAAACACAAGGTCCCTGACACAGTAAAAAAGAGGAGATGCTGGAGGTTTTAAAGTGCATAAATGTAGATACATCTCAGGGCCGTGACTGTGTGTTTTCTAGAACATTCTGGGATGCGATGGAAAGAATTTCTGGGCCCTGGCAGAGATAGATGCATCATCGTTAGCTGCAGGTGAGGTACTGGAAGATTGAAGGGTGGCTAATGTTCCTTCAGTCCCTCCGAATCTGCAGAAGGGTCCTGACCCGAAACGTCACCGATCTACATCCTTCAGGGATGCTGCCTGACCCGCTGAGTTACTCTAGAACTTTGTGTCTATCCTTCGAGTTCAGATCTTGCTTAACAATGGTTCAGTAAAAAGCCTTTGTCACCTGTGCCTTCCATTTCTGTTGCTTGGATTGGAAAGACTTACTTGTTTTCAACTGGACTCAAGAACGATTTTATTGTAGAATATACATGCTTTGTCATTTCTCTTTGGCTCAACTGATTTTACAACTGTTGACATGTTCAAATCTTTTACGCTTGCCATGTCTGTGATTTTCTGGGGATATGTTCCAAATGGACAAAAACATTTTGTTATCGGAATGTACTCCACACATTAATGCAGAGGTTCATCTGAAAAGAAGCAATATTTTTTTTAAATTTTAAATCAAGTATTTACAACATGTTACCTGGGCCTGACGTTCTGATATTGTTGCCCCAAATCTCTTGGAAACACTGTCTTTACAATGTTTGGTTTAGTTTAGAGATACAGCGCAGAAACAGGCCCTTCAACCCATTGAGTCCGCGCCGACCAGCGATCCCCGTACACTAGCACACACTACACACTGGGGCCAATTTACAATCTTTACCTAAACCAATTAACCTCCAAACCTGCATGTCTTTGGAGTGTGAGAGAAAACTGGAGCACCTAAAATAAACCCGCACGGTCACAGGGAGAACATATAAACTCCGTACAGACAGCACCCGTAATCAGGATCGAACCTGCGTCTCTGGCACTGTAAGGTAGCAACTCTACCGCTGCGCCACCGTGCCACCCTATGTTCTTGTAACCAATCTCCTTTAAGCTCTGAGTCACCTCCCCAAAGACTGCTTTTTCAGCTCCATGTCACATTTTGTCTGTGTACACTCTTACGAGGAGGCTTGAAGCATTTACCATTTAAGAGATATTAAACAAATACAATTAGTAGGTGCTGCTCGTTGGAGTAAAATAAACATCAGAGAAGCCAATTTTCTTTTCTTTCCAACCTTTGACTGTGTCTGGACGAAATATCTGTCTATGTAAAACCGGTAGGGAAGTATTGGTAATTATACGTTTGCCACTATGAGTGTTGTAATGACAGCAATCTGAAATAATTAATTACCTCTGTCAAGGAAAGTCTGCAATTGCCCGATGCTAAATTTATTAATGCAGATTCTTGTGCATTGCATTGGTAAAATACTTTCTATAAATCCAGTGGAAGATGAGATAAAGAATGACAGTTTAAGGCTGTAACTTTATCGCTCTGCTCAACTGATTTTATAATGTTGACATTTTTAACGTCATCCGAATTGCTTACTCAAGGTGTGTTTTTTTAATCACAGCTAGGTTCCATTCCACTGTATGTACGAGTTCATCATTGCAGTAGACACTTTTATATGCTTCAACATGTTCTGTGCACGTCGTGAAGCCAAACATGCTGTAGAGCAAGCACTTGAATGACTGATGTCTTGTCCATTGAACAGTACTCATCAAAAAGTCATTGAGTTGAAACCGTCATCTTGTTCCGCTCTCTACTGATGCCGATGGTGAGAGTTCTGAGGCTTCTCTTTCAGATTTTCAGCATCCACAACATTCTTAAACATACCCATTCTACCATCCTGAATAGTTTGCACCTCACTGTGGAGAAGGTTCACATCATTCCCCCTCTTGTTCCAGTCCAGTTTAGTTTAGTTTAGTTTAGTTTTAGGTTAGTTTAGTTTAGTTTAGTTCAGAGATACAGTGTGGAAACCCACTCAGCCCACTCAGTCCGCCACGACCAGCGATCACCCATACACTAGTTCTATCCTACAAACTAGGGACAATTTACAGATGCCAATCCACCTACAAACCAGCACATCGTTTGGATGTGGGAAGAAACCGGAGTACCTGAAGAAAACCCACGCGGTCACAAGGAGAATGTGCAAACTCCCGACAGACAGCACCCGCGGTCAGGATCAAACCCAGGTCTCTGGCGCTGTAAGGCAGCAACTCTACCGCTGCGTCACTGTGCCACCCCTAAATATTGATATACATTGACGGTTCTACACAATGAGAATAAAAGGGCTAATTTTATGTGTCTCAGTAGTTCTTGGGATTCCGTTGATAAGTGTAGCTTTGAGCATTGGAAACATGAACTTTGTTTGGCAAGAAATATAAGGAGAAATTGACTTACTTGCAGTTATATTTGTGGGATGTTTGCCTTGACAAATGGAGTATTTTTCCATGGTAACCAGATGAACATAGCATCAAGTGTGGCTTGAACATAGCAGAAGTATCAGCGCAGAATAAAGCTCCTCAAATAGTGTTCCTCTGCCAACAGCCTCTGAAGAGCATTCTCCATTAGTTTAGTTTCATTTAGAGAACAGGCCCTTCGACACACTGAGTCCACGCCAACCATTGATTACCCATTCACACTAGTCCTGGACACGGGGCCAATAAACCAACAAACCTGCAGGTTTTCGGGATGTGGGAGGAAACCGGAGCACCAGAGAAAATCCACGCGGTCACTGGGAGAATGTGCAATTTCCACACAGGCAGCATCCAAGGTCAGGATCAAACCAGATGTCTGTGGCACTGTGAGGCAGCAACTCTACCGCTGCGCCACTGTGCCGCATTTATATGGGTTTGATGCTATTTTCTTATTTCTCAAATTTGTTATTGTATATTTGAATTACGGTGTGAACTTGTGCCCATTACAATGGGCATAGCAGGGTTACAGACAAAGATGAATAGTGAGATTGCACAAACTCTTATCATGTGATATCATCCCAGTAGAACTTTGAACCTGCACTCAGCCCATTCGAGTGACCCTGACCTTTCTGTAGACGGCCATTTTAATTCACCATCCCTCTCCCACATGCCTTTGTGCCTTCTGCACTATTACACTGGAGCACTATATAAGCTCAAGGGACACATGTTATTTTTTGTCTGGGCATGTTAAAGACTGCAAGAATCAATATCAAACCACAGACCTGTGGTTGGCTCTCGACCCAAAACATCAACCATTCCTTTGTCTCCACAGATGCTTCTCAAACGGCAGAGTTCTACCAGCATGTTATTTTTTTCCTTCAACTCCAAAAACGTACAAGTTTGTAGGTTAATTGGCTTCGGTGAAATTGTAAATTGTCCCCAGTGTGCAGGATAATGCTAGCCCACAGGTTGATTGCTGGTCGGTGCGGGCCTCTCAATCCCATTCTCCTGCCCTCCCCAACATTCATTTCATTGCAAAGAGGAAGAAAGATTCTAAGGGGAGTAAGAGGCAACCGTGGCTGACAAGGGAAGATAGGGATGGAATAAAACTAAAAGAAAAGGTGTATAACATAACAAAGAGTGGTGGGAAGCAAGAGGATTGGGGAACTTTCAAAGGACAACAGAAGATAACAAAAAGGGCAATACGGGCTGAAAATATGAAGTACAAGGGTAAGCTGGCCAAGAATATAAAGAAGGAGAGTAAAGGGCCTGTACCACTTAGGCGATTTTGTAGGCGACTGCCGGCGACTGTCAAAGTCATAGCAGATCGCCGAAAAAATTGACCCTACGACAATGTCCACGACAATGACCACGACAATGCCCGCGACAAGCTAAAACAACCTACCACATAGGCGACGGCAAGCTGACGACAACCGGCGACTCAGTCTTTGTTACCTAGGACGTTCACTACGACAGGGACCACAGCAAGCTAAGACAACCGACGAAAACCTGCACTTATGTGGAGGTGTCACAAGCACAACTCACACGTGAACAAACCCACAGCAAGGTCCGTCCAGTGAAATTTCTACGTATATTTTGTATTCGTTTGAAGTGTCCATTTAAAAAAAAGATTTTGGCATGCAGTTATCCATCTTTCATAGGAATATATTCTTTTTGAATAAAGTTGATTTTGGTGATTTAAAAAAAAATAGGTGTCAGAATTTATTGAATTTCTAAGTTTTGGCCTTTAATAAACGTAGTGAAATGCCTGTGTATGTGTTTACCTCATTGATCTAAATGAATGAATGTAAAGAGTTCTCATAGCGCAGCGCATGTGTCAGCGTTTGATTTTAATGGTCAAAATGAATGCGACTAGAATCTCTGAATGAGATGTCATGATGAAGTACAGGCGACAACCTTGCAAACCTGGGGACAGCATGCGACAGCGCCCGCAATAAGCAACGATACCTGGCGACAAGCCAGCTGTCGCCGAGAAATTTCATACCGGATGATTTCTCAGCAACGCGCTGAGATCCACTACGATTGTTTGAAGACTCCTCACGATCATGCCCACAACACCCCGGCGAACTGTCGGCGACAGTCTAGTCGCCGGCATTCGCCTTAAATTCACTTAAGTGGGACAGGTCCTTAAAAGCTTCTTTAGGTTTGTTAACAGAAAAAGATTAGTAAAGGCAAACATGGGTCCCTTGAAGGCAGAAACAGGTGAAATTATTATGGGGAACAAGGAAATGGCAGAAGAGCTGAACAGGTACTTTGGTTCTGTCTTCACTAATGAAGACACAAACAATCTCCCAGATGTACTAGAGGACTGAGGATCTAGGGAGACAGAGAAACTGAAAGAAATTTACATTAGGCGAAAAATAGCATTGGGTAGACTGATGGGACTGAAGGATGATAAATCCCCAGAGCCTGATGGTCTGCATCCCAGGGTACCCAAGGATGTGGCTCTAGAAATCGTGGACGCATTGGTGATCATTTTTCAATGTTCTTTCGATTCAGGATCAGTTCCTATGGATTGGAGGGTAGCTAATGCTATCCCACTTTTCAAGAAAGGAGCGAGAGAGAAAACGGGGAATTACAGACCAGTTAGCCTGACATCGGTGGTGGGGAAGATGCTGGAGTCAATTATTAAAGAAGTAATAATAGCGCATTTGGATCGCAGTAAAAGGATTGGTCCAAGTCAGTATGGATTTATAAAGAGGAAATCCTGCTTGACAAATCTTCTGGATTTTTTTGAGGATGTGACTAGTAAAAGGGATGAAGGAGAGCCAGTGGATGTAGTGTGTCTGGACTTTCAGAAAGCTTTTGATAAGGTCCCACACGGGAGATTGTTAAGCAAAATTAGAGCACATGGTATTGGGGGTAGGGTATTGACATGGATAGAGAATTGGTTCCCAGACAGGAAACAAAGAGTTGGAATAAAAGAGTCACCGTCCAGCGCGGCCTGAAATAGGCCACGGGATTTTCTCCGCCCGGCGGGGGCTTCAATGTCGGGAGCCCCGACCGCCCCAACGTGGCAACTCCAACAGCCTGACTGCGGGAGAAGACGGCAGGGGAAGAGAAAAATACATTCTGGCCTTCCATCACAGTGAGGAGGTGACTGGAGGAGACTCACTGTGATGGATGTTTCTTTTGTTTGGTATTATTTTATGACTGTGTGTGTTATTGCATTTTTATTGATTATTCTTATTGGTCTTATTGTTGAACTGCGGGTAATGTTTCATTTCACTACACATTTATGTGTATGTGACAAATAAACGACTATTGACTATTGACTATTGACTGTCAGAATGGCAGGCAGTGGCGAGTGGAGTGCTGCAAGGCTCAGTGCTGGGGCCACAACTATTTACAATATATATTAATGATTTAGATGATGGAATTAAAAGTAACACTAGCAAATTTGCAGATGACACTAAGCTGGGTGGCAGTGTGAACTGCGAAGAGGATGCCAGGTGGTTGCAAGGTGACTTGGACAGGTTAAGTGAGTAGCCAGATGCATGGCAGATGCAGTATAATGTACAGGTTAGCCACTTTGGCGGCAAGAACAAGGAACAGATTATTATCACAATGGTGTCAGATTAGGAAAAAGAGAAGTGCAACGAGACCTGGGCGTCCATGTACACCAGTCACTGAAAGTAAAAATGCAGGTACAGCAGGCAGTGAAGAAAGCTAATGGCATGTTGGCCTTCATAATGAAAGGATTTGAGTATAGGTCCTTCTGCAGCTGTACAGGGCCCTGGTGAGACCACATCTGGAGTATTGTGTGCAGTTTTTGTCTCCTAATTTAAGGAAAGACACCTTGCTATTGAGGCAGTGCAGCGTAGGTTCACGAGGTTAATCCCCGGATGGCGGGACTGTCATATGAGGAAAGATTTTAAAGACTGGGCTTGTATTCACTGGAATTTAGAAAGATGAGAGGAGATCTTATAGAGATGTATAAAATTATAAAAGGACTGGACAAACAAAATGCAGGAAAAATGTTCCCAATGTTGGGGGAGTCTAGAACCAGGGGCCACAGTCTAAGAATAAAGGGGAGACCATTTAAAACTGAGGTGAGAAAAAAACTTTTTCACCCAGAGAGTTGTGAATTTGTGGTATTCTCTGCCACAGAAGGCAGTAGAGGCCAATTCACTGGATGAATTTAAAAGAGAGTTAGATAGTGCTCTAGGGGCTAGAGGAATCTAGGATTATGGGGAGAAGGCAGGCACGGGTTATTGATTGTGGATGATCAGCCTTGATCACAATGAATGATGGTGCTGGTTCGAAGGGCCAAATGGCCTCTTCCTGCACCTACTTTCTATGTTTCTATGTTTCTAACCCTTGACACGGGTACTAATCAATCACAGGGAGAACATGCAAACTCCACACAGATAATAATCAAGGTCCTAATTGGAGGAAGGACATTCTTGCTATTGAGGGAGTGCAGTGTAGGTTCACGAGGTTAATTCCTGGAATAGCGGAACTGTCATATGATGAAAGAATGGAATGTCTGGGCTTGTATACACTCGAATTTAAAGGGATAAGAGGGGATCTTATAGACACATATAAAATTATTAAGGAATTGGACACGCTAGATGCAGGAAACATGTTCCCGATTTTGGGGGAGTCCAGAACCAGGGGCCACAGTTTAAGAATAAGGGGTAGGCCATTTAGAACTGAGATGAGGAAAATCTTTTTCATCCAGAGAGTTGTGAATTTGTGGAATTCTCTGCCTCAGAAGGCAGTGAAAGCCAACTCACTGGATGCATTCAAAAGAGAGTTAGATGGAGCTCTTAGGGCTAGTGGAATCAAGGGATATGGGGAGAAGGCAGGAACGGGGTACTGATTGTCGATGATCAGCCAAGATCACATAGAATGGCAGTGCTGGCTCGAAGGGCCAAATGGCCTACTCCTGCACCTATTTTCTATTAATCCACGTAAGGTCTGGACCAAACATAGACTGGTCTGAAGAAGGGTCTTGCCCCGAAACGTCACCCATTCCTTCTCTCCAGAGATACTGCCTGTCCTGCTGAGTTACTCCAGCTTTTTGTGTCTATCTTCAGTTTAAACCAGCATCTGCATGTGCTTTCTACACATAGACTAACAGTAATGTTTGCCAAATGGTCCAGTCACTGGCCAATTCTCTTCATTGGGCTCATTCAACATTGACGAACTAAATATTATTTATTTAACCAATGTAGACTTTAGCCATCCATGTCCATGTTAACCAGTCAATATCATTATTGATTATCAATTTTAGACTTTAAACTTTAGATACAGCATGGAAACCGGCACTTCGGCCCACCGAGTCTGCGCCGACCAGCGATCACCCCGTACACTAGCACTATCCTACAAACGAGGGCCAATTTACAATTTGCAGAAGCCAATTAACCTACAAACCAGTACGTCTTTGGACTGTGGGAGAAAACCAGAGCCCACGCAGTCACAGGTAGAACGTACAAACTCCGTTCAGACTGCACCCGTCGTGAGGATCGAACCCGGGTCTCTGGCGCTGTAAGGCAGCAACTTACTGCTTCGCCACTGTGCCACCCAATTCTTTTTCTTTAGAATGGCTATAGACTGTTGGACAACTGCTCTGTTTTATAAGAATGAGCAACTATCGACATTGCAAGAAGAAAGGATAAATATTATCAAGAATTTATAAGTAACTCTTGATTGAACTTCCAATTAGCAATATACAGAGAATCTTCTCGATTGGGTTATAGCTCTGTAACGCACCTCCAACTATCAGTTATACCATAATGTTTCTGCATGGCCTTTTGAGCCCTTGAACATGTCGTGTCAGACTTTCAATACCCTCACTGCGAACACTCGCGTTGCCACCACAGGACATAACACATATATTAATGTAAATTCCAACTGTGGCAGAATACTTTCTTACATTATTAAAGTCTTCATGGTGAATTATGCAGTGGTCTTTATTGATAAACTCAGTGCTTTCCTGCAGTTGTAAAGCAGTGCATTTGACTTTTGCTTTAATGCATTCCTCTATTTTCTGTAATTGTATTAAAACCCTTCTAGATTCGTATCCATTTCTATTTGCACATTATTTGCACAAACAACACCATTTAACTTGCAAAAAAAGAAAGCTTGCCAGCCACATTGTACCCCCCCAACAGTGTTTCCTCGCTGTATCTCTGAAGTCTAAAGTCTAAATCTTGCTTAAAGTAAAATTAGATACAGGCAGCAGGCAATGGAGACTCTGACTCCTAAGTTTTGTTTAGTTTAGTGAAACAGCATGGAAATATGTCCTTCGGCCCACCGAGTCCGTGCTGACAAGCGATCACCTGGTCACGCTGGTTCGATGTTATCCAATTCCCTACAAGCTAAGGGCAATTTACAGAGGCCAATTAACCTAGAAACCTGCATGTCTTTGGGATGAGGGAGGAAAACCAGAGCACCTGGAAGAAACCCACATGGTCACAGGGTGAATGTGCAAACTCCACACAGAGAGCACCTGAGGTCAAGATCGGACCCAGGAGGCTGGCGCTGTGAGGTAGCAGCTCTACCGGGTACATAGAAACATAGAAAATAGGTGCAGGAGTAGGCCATTCAGCCCTTCAAAGAACCAGCACCGCCATTCAATATGATCATGGCTGATCATCCAAAATCATTTCCTGCTTTCTCCCCATATCACTTGATTCCGTTAGCCCTAAGAGCTAAATCTAACTCTCTCTTGAGTACATCCAGTGAATTGGCCTCCACTGCCTTCTGTGGCAGAGAATCCCACAGATTCACAACTCTCTGGGTGAAAAATGTTTTTCCTCAATTCAGTCCTGTGCCCAGCTAAGTGACAACCTTTGCTATTTGAATGTTGTTCAAATGTTTCGACTTGTTCGAATGTTTCCAACGCAAGCAATGGCCTGAGTCAGTGAAAGGCATTTCAGATACCTTTGAGAAATCTTTCAGTCCGCTGTTTGCATATCAACCACTAAGCCAGTGTGAGTTGCCAAGACAGTGAGTCACCCCACCTTTCTGCACAAAACTACGTGCTGACAGACAGCAGGCCGGGGAGGCTGTGGATTCCTGAGTTGCATTAAATGTTTTTCTTTTCAATGCACAGCTTCAAGTAATTACTTGAAACCTGGCATGCAGAACTGTGAGGTGTGGATTTCTGTTTACCTAGCCAACCTTTGAAGTAATTGATGGAAGCTGTCAGGCAAAGAAAAAAAAAGTACCTGGTGCCATTGAAAAAAATGAGGCAGGCATGAGAAAGGGCCGTGCACTTATGGAAAAGGCATTCTATTTGTTGATATAGTTCAAATTATTTTAGAGACTCACCTACCATTGAGTCATAGAGTCATACAGTGTAGAAACAGGCCCTTCCGACTTTTGCGCCCACAACCAACATGTCCCATCTACACTACTCCCATCTGCCTACGTTTAGCCCATATCCCTCTAAACCTATCCTATCCATGTACCTGTCTAAATGTTTCTTAAACATTGCGATATTACCTGCCTCAACTACTTTCTCCAGCAGCTCATTCCATAAATCCGCCACCTTCTGTGTGAAAAAGTTACCCCTCAGGTTCCTATTAAATCTTTCCCACCTCACATCAAACCTATGTCCTCTGGTTCTCGATTCCCCTACTCTGGCAAGAGATTCTGTGCGTCTACCTGATCTATTCCTCTCATAATTTTATACTCCTCTATAAGATCACCCCTTATCCTCCTGCGCTCCAAGGAATAGAGTCCAGCCTGCTCTTTCAGACCAAAACTGAACACAATACTCAAAATGTGGCCTCACCAACGTCTTATATAGAACTGCAATATGACCTCCCAACTTCTTTACACAGTACTCTGACAGATGAAGGTCAATGTGGCAAAAGCCTTTTTGCCACCCAACCTACCTGCGAATCCACCTTCAAGGAACTATTTGCCTGCACTCCAAGATCCCTCTGCTCTACAACACTCCCCAGAGTCCTACCATTCACTGTGTAGGTCCTGCCCATGTTAGTCTGCCCAAATGCAACACCTCACATTTCTCTGTATTAAATTCCAAGAAGAGAAAAAAAACCCTATTATTTTATCGTATATACGTCTAGACAGCAGAGGTAGAATTTCATCGGTTGCATGTGAAATATGTAGAGAATAAAAGATCAGGTGAAAGGTATTGGAAATGTTATAGGTTTATTATTGTCATGTGTACTGAGATATTGCGTAAAATGTATAGGAAGGAACTTCAGATGCAGGTATATACCAAAGAGAGACACAAAGTGCTGGTGTAACTCAGCGGGTCAGTCAGCATCTCTGGAGAAAAGAAATAGGTGACGTTTTGGGTCGGAACTCTTCCTCAAGCTGAAAGATAGAGAAGGCCAGAACAAAACAGGGCCGGCAGTAGATGACCTCAGGAAGGGTGGAGTTCATAATGGTCCATTGTTGGTTGGGGAAGATGTGATAATGAGAGGAACACAAGGATGCGACTAGTGGAACTCGTAAAATGACTAAGGTGGGGGGGGGGGGGGGGTGGGTGGAATGTAGGAGTTGCTTGAAATTAGAGAAATCAACAATCATACCGTTGGGTTGTAAGCTGCCTAAGCAAAATATGAGGTGCCATTCCTCACATTTGTGTAAAACTTTGTTTTGTGTGCTGTTCAGGCAGATGATACCATAAATGAGTGCAGCAGGTAGTGCAAAAAGAGAAAATAAACAGAGTGCAAAAATAGTGTTACAGCTGCAGGGAAAGTGCAGATAAAAAAAATAGTTCAAGCGCTGAATGAGGTAGATTGGAAGATCGGGAATACATCCTTAGCAATATGATGCTGTACAAAGGGTCATATGGGTCTATGGTAGTGTAATGGTTAAGTTACTGGACTGCCAGCTGGTTCTGAATGCCTGATCCACAGCTGTGAGAGTTCAAGTCCCATTATGGCAGTTGGTGAATTTCTGTTCAAGTAATTGAATAGAAATGAGGGCTTTTTTTTGACACAATGGATAATCTCAGCAACTGAAATTGTGAAGCTTTATTGTAACAACGCAATTCTTTCATGAATTTCCTTCAGGCAAAAAAAAAATCTGCCCCATTTATCTACCCTGTTATTTGTAACTCCTCTAAAAGGTTAACTTAATTATCTGCTCAGTTCAAATTGAATAAGGGGTGGATAATAAATATCAGAATTGCCACTGATATCCACATCCTGTGAACTGAATGAAAACAAATTAGCTGGAGAATGGGGATGAGGGAAAAATAGATCAGCAGGAATCGAATGGTGGAGCAGACTCGATGGGTGAAATGCCCTAATTCTGATCCTGCGACTTATGAATTTATGAAAATGCTTCCTGATTTATATCACATTGAAATGACAAAGATTGTGAGTCTGAAGAAGGATCCCAACCCGAAACGTCACCCATCTTTTTCTCCAGAGGTCAAGTCAAGTCAAGTCAAGTTTATTTGTCACATACACTCACACGATGTGCAGTGAAATGAAAGTGGCAATGCCTGCAGATTGTGCAAAAAAAAAGAATTACAGTTACAGCATATAAATAAAAGTTAATACAGAGAAGACAAAATTTAGTCCCTGGAGTTATAAAAGTAACTTGCTGCCTGGCACGTGTTGCTGCCTGATGCGTGTTCACGGGAAGAAAAGACAAACTCCATACAGGCAGCACCCGTAGACAGGATCAAACCCGGGTTTCTGGCGCTATGAGGCAGCAACTCCACCGCTGCGCCACCGCTGCGCCTTTTTAATTTAGCAACATGCGAGATGTTGCATTTTGGGAGGACAAACAAAGGCAGGACATACATGGTAAATAGGAAGGTCCTGGCATGTTTTATAAAACTAAGAGACCTAGGAATGCAAGTAGGTAATTCCATGAAAGTAGCGCCGCAGGTTGAATGGTAAAGAGTGTTGGAGAAGATGTTTGGCACACTTGCCTTCATTCATCATGTTATCAAGTACAGGAATCGGGGCATCATGTTTGAACTGGAAAATATGTCGCTTTGTCCTGCCCTTCTTCTTTTCCAGCTTTATCACGCTCACCGGCCACTACAACCATCAGTTTGAAGAAGGGTCCCGACCCAAAATGTCACCTATCCTTGTCCTCCAGAGATGCTGCCTGTCCCGCTGAGTTACTGCAGCAAATTGTGTCCTTTTTCATAAACCAGCATCTGTAGTTCCTTCTATCTGCTTTATCTTCTACTATCAATGATTATTTGTTCATTTGGAGGATGGAGCCATCATTGCCAAGATCAATATTTTAATGTTTATTGCCCATCCTTAACTTTCACTGAGCCGTTAAAAGTTAACCGCCTCGTAACATGGCTCTGGATGCACAGGCAAAGCATGCACAGAATACAGAATTATTTCCCCGAGGGGCATGTCTGAATCAGTTGAGCTATTATGGCAATCCATAAGCATTGCTGATCACTGAGTTTTTATTCAAAATGTTATTGATTTAAATTATTTTAATATGTTTCAGGAAAACCAACTATGGCCTCTGGATTGTTAGCCCAGTAGTCAGTCAGTCAGTCAGTCAGTCAGCCAGTCATTCTATCTATCTATCTATCTATCTATCTATCTATCTATCTATCTATCTATCTATCTATCTATCTATCTATCTATCTATCTATCTATCTATCTATCTATCTATCTATCTATCTATCTATCTATCTATCTATCTATCTATCTATCTATCTATCTATCTATCTATCTATCTATCTATCTATCTATCTATCTGTTTATCTGTCTATCTATCTGTCAATCTATCTATCTGTTTATTTAGTCACGTTATCTATTTACATATCTTTCAAATCATGATGGCCGTGATTAATTTATTGCTGGCAGCACAATGTTTTTCATTGCAATTAAACATTGCATAATCAGTTTTAACTGACAATCAATTACCCTTGTGTGTTTATCTAAGTACTTCCCACCTTTAATTGGGATTTTACAGTTTGGGGGTTTTAACGGGCTTATGATATGAATGCAGAGAATGCATAAAGGCTGCATTTACAAGCAGTTCTTCAATAGCAAATGTGTCCTGTGAATTGCTCAGAGCAAGGGGAATAACATATGGAAGTAACTATCGCAAAATCTTTATGATACAAGGGGTGGGGCTCTTTTAAGGAGAAACAGGGCTGTTTAGCATCTGTTGTGGCATTGATGTTTTTGCGGTGAAGAACTCCCCAGCAAGCCAATTGTAAATCCATTTGTATCAGATGGCCGAGCCCGATATATATTTTTTTGTTGTGTCAAATTTGGTAGTTCTCGGTTAAAAATGGGCCCCTGGCTTGCAAGTCATCAGGTGGCACTTCTATATCTGGAAGGCTTCCAACACCTGTGAAAGCATGTCTGGGAATGAAGTTTATTTTACATATCACCAGATATGTGCTTTGTAAATAATACCCTGTGCTGCCCAGAAAGCGAAATTCAACTGAACACGATGACTCTGACTCACTATTCACCCATTGTGTTCAGTTGAACTACATTTCACACTTGCTCTTTACTATTTTTCTTAGGTTTAATTTTCCTGCTCATTGATATCTTGCATTCTTTTTTTTCCTAATCATTAATTTGATGTACAGAAAGTTATGCCTCAAACTCTGAGAAAACTGGCCCTGTATCTTTCTGTACATCAAATTGATGAGTTTATTTGTGTGTGTGTGTGTGTGTGTGTGTGTGTGTGTGTGTGTGTGTGTGTGTGTGTGTGTGTGTGTGTGTGTGTGTGTGTGTGTGTGTGTGGTGTGTGTGTGGTGTGTGTGTGTGTGTGGTGTGTGCGTGTGGTGTGTGGGTGTGTGTGGTGTGTATGTGTGTGTGTGTGTGGTGAGTGTGTGTATGTGTGGGACGTGTGTGTGTGTGTGTGTGTGTGTGTGTGTGTGTGTGTGTGTGTGTGTGTGTGTGTGTGTGTGTGTGTGTGTGTGTGTGTGTGTGTGTGTGTGAGAGAGTAATGTACTATATGGTTCAGAAGAAAAGAGTGCAAGAGGGGTGGCACAGTGGTGCAGCGGCAGAGTTGCTACCTTACAGCGCCAGAGATCCGGGTTCAATCCTGACTATGGATTCTGCCTGTACATTCTCCCTGTGACCATTTGGGTTTTCTCCAGGTGCTCCTGTTTCCTCCCACAGTCTCTTGCAGGATAACTGACTGTACATTAACTGTAAATTGCCCCTAGCATGTAGGATGCAAAACGTGGACAACATTGAACTAGTGTACAGCTGACCGTTGGTCTGTAGGCCAAAGGGTCTGTTTCCACGCTGTATTTCTGGACTAAATTAAACTAATAGGCCTGCAAACACAATGCACACAGATAAAATGGGAGAGGTTGGGCAGACCAGGACTTTATTCCTTGGAGTATAGGAGAATGAGGGATGGCCCGAAAGAAGCGTATAAAATCATAAGGGGCATAAGTAAGGTAAATGCACATCGTGTATAAGTTTCAGTTTATGGGGAAAAGATGAAATAGGAACCTGACAGGCAACTTTGTTTTACGCAGAGGATGGTGTGTGTGTGAAACGAGCTGTCAGAGTACGTGTGAAAGAAGGAACTGCAGATGCTGGTTTAAACTGAAGATAGGCACAAAAAGCTGGAGTAACTCAGCGGGACAGGCAGCATCTCTGGAGAGAAGGAGTGGGTGACGTCTCGGGTCGAGACCTTTCTTCAGAGGAAGAGGTTGTGGCGAATATAATAATAATATTCAAAAGACATTTGGACAGGTACATGGATAGGAGCTGTTTAGAAGAATATGGGCTGCACACAAGCAAATGGGACTACTAGCGTGCATGGATGAGTTGGACCATAGGGTATGTTTTCTGTACTGTATCACTCTATTTCTCTTTGACCCTATTTGGCTTTTTGTATTCATCTGACCAAAAGCCACATGTTTAGGTTATGCATGAAAAGTAACTAATGCAAAAGAAATGACATAGAGTTTGTGATGCATTAATTTGAGACATGGGATTATAATTCTTTCCAGACTGCCAGAAGCGTGCATTGTTCCTCTCAAACAGCATATGATTTTGCTATGGTTTGGAAAATTACAGTATCTTCCTTATAGATAAGGTGAACATAGTTCCCATGTGGAATTTGGCAATTTTTTCCCAAGAAATTGGTTAGTTTTAAAAAGATTGGGATAAGAATTTGCACAGATAATTTTAATTTTATTTATGAAGTAATTGTAATATTGGTTCCAATTCATGCCTTGAATCTAATTGAGGAAAGTGACAAATGGAAAATGAAACTGGAAAGAACGTTGCTATTTTTATTACATTCCTTTCTTTATAGTTTAGTTTAGTTTAGTTTATTGTCACGTGTACCGAGGTACAGTGAAAAGCTTTTGTTGCTTGCTAATCAGTCAGTGGAAAGTCTACACATGATTATAATCGAGCCATCTACAGTGTATAGATACATGATAAATGGAATAAAATTTAGATGGGGATTTCATTACTGGGACGCCATTTATCAACTATCCCGCACTGCCCTTGAGAAAGTGATGGTGAGCAGTTTATCCCTATGTGTCGGTCTGGTGAAGGCCTTCCTACAATGCTCAGGGTTTGATAATGATTCCAACTTATTTAATTTGGCTCTGAGAATTTTACTCTTCGATTTAGTCCTTCAGACGCTGCAATGATACAAGTGGCGATGATCTTGGTCAGACTATCCTGAGTGAAATGATAGCATCTTTGAGCTAAAGCTTGTGAATCAGATAACAGGCATCATGAGCTCAAACCAAAATACTCAAATTACCCAATTAACATCAGCTCAACCAAAACAGTATCAGGTAGAAACAAGGAACTGCAGATGCTGGTTTGCCAAGGGAAGACACAAAAAGCTGGAGTAACTGAACGGGTCAGGCAGTGTCAATGGAGAAAACGGAAAGGTGACGTTTTGGGTCGGGACCCTTCTTCAGATATTATCACCACTTCAAGATGTCTAGCTGACCAATCTACAATTCTACACCCTTGTCACCTGCAGTCACTTCCATTGAAAACGCTGGGAACACAGACACAGATGAATATATCACCTTTTCTCGCGTTATTCCAAACGAGAAACATCGGCAAATGACGAGTGAATTGAACAGATCTGGTATTTATTTTATTGAGTTCTGAGAATTCTGCCCTTTGATTTGCAGATAAATTCCATAAGGCTATCTATTCAGGACAACAATACACTTTAACAACACGGTGAAAATGTAATACTTTTGCTCAGCTGGGTCATTAATCTAAGCCATTCCAATAACGCTGGGCACAATGAGTGTTTTTGAAAAAAACCAAATGCTTTCAATTATAACTGATGGCTTTCTTTAAGAGAAACTTGTGCATTCCAAAATGAAAGCAAAACACCAAGAGAAAGTAAATGCATTATTCAGAAATGTTTGATTATCATGTCAAGTTAAGTTTAATGTCATATTTTAGAGGTTTAGAGATACAGCGCAATGACTCCACGCTGACCAGTGATCCCCACACACAAACACTGTCCTACACACTAGGTACAATTTGCAATTCTTACTGAAGCCAATTAACCTACAAACCTATAGGCCTTTGAGAGTGGGGGAAATAGGAGCACCCGGAGATAATCCATGCGGTCACGGGGAGAATGTACAAACTCCATACAGACAGCACAGCACCCGGAGTCAGGATCAAAGCCGGGTCTCTGGCGCTGCAAGGCAGCAGCTCTACCAGCTACGCCACTGTGCCACCATATACACAAGTACAGTGAGGTACAGATACAATCAATCTTGCTTGCAGCAGCACCGCAGGTACATAGACTCAGATAACACACCAAACTGTACATTGCATACATTTTGCAAGATAGTATAAAGACACACCCTGCAATAAAAGCAAGATATTAATACAAAACACAATTGGTAAAACAAATCCAAGGTGGTGCAAGAAGTGGTCCATAGTGTTCATTTGTCAGGGTAGGATTTGGGTTGTGCAGCTCAAGAACCTGACACTGCAGGAAAGTAGAAACGAGAAACTGCAGATGCTGGTTTACACAAAAGGACACGAAGTGCTGGAGGAGTAACTCAGCGGGGTCAGGCAGCATCTATGGTGAATATGGACAGGTAACGTTTCGGTTTGGGACCCTTCTTCAGACTGATGAAAATCTTGTCTGCAGCCTGATTTCACCCTTCATCAGTCTGAAGAAATGCCCCAACCCAAAACCTCACCGATCCATGTTCTCCACAGATGCTGCCTGACCTCGCTGAGTTACTCCAGTATTTTGTGTCCTCAGCTTCAGGAAAGTAGCTGTTCCTGAGCCTGGTGGTGTGGGACTTCAGGCTTCTGCACCTCCAGCCTGAAAGTAGCAGCGGGAAGAGGGCTTTATGTGGATGGTAGGATGTGGATGGCGCAGCGGTAGAGTTGCTGCCTCACAGCGCAAGAGACCCGGGTTCGATCCTGACAACACGTGCTGTCTGTACAGAGTTCGTACATTCTCCCCGTGACTGTGTTAGTTTTCTCTTTGTGTTCTGGTTTCCTCCCACTCTCCAAAGACGTACAGATTTGTAGGTCAATTGGCTTTGATAAAATTGTAAATTGTCCCTAATGTGCAGGATAGCGCATGTGTACAGGGTGATCGATGGTTGGGACGGACTTTGGGCCTAAGGCTTTGTATCCACGCTTAAGTGTAAAGTCTAAAGGGCATCCAATGGGGATGTGGCAGTGTAGTGATTAAGTTGCTAGAATACAGGACTGTTGATCCATGAATGTCATTTTGAATCCCACCACGATAGCTGAGGAATTCAAGTAAATTCAGAATGAAAAGTTAGTATCACGAATTGTAAATATGTTCCTAATTGGTGTTATAAAAATCTTTCTAGTTCATGAATTATGTTTCTAAAAATCTGACTTTGTTTGTAAAAATTGCAGTACATTTGTTAATCCCCGTTGTTAAGAAGACCAAGCCTTAACATTCCGCTGGTTACATTCATCTGACAACTGTATTGCGACAATTTTCCTTTACACGCATTCCTTAAACAACCAAATGGAGGGGCTCTACCATAGTTCCAATCTCTCTGCAGGAGAGGGTCTTCAACAAAGGAGCTTCCACATCGCGTCTTTGTGGTGGCTTCATCAAGTTTCAGTGGATCCCTCACCTCGAAAGGCTGGTTTAAAAATGTGTAGGAAAGCCTGGGGCTGCAAGCAGATGCAGATGATCTGATCACATAGCGATATAAGAAAATAACTGCAGGTGCTGGTACAATATCGAAGGTATTTATTCACAAAATGCTGGAGTAACTCAGCAGGTCAGGCAGCATCGCGGGAGAGAAGGAATGGGCAACGTTTCGGGTCGAGACCCTTCTTCAGACTGATGTCAGGGGGGGCGGGACAAAGGAAAGATATAGGTGGAGACAGGAAGATAGAGGGAGATCTGGGAAGGGGGAGGGGAAGAGAGGGACAGAGGAACTATCTAAAGTTGGAGAAGTCAATGTTCATACCACTGGGCTGCAAGCTGCCCAGACGAAATATGAGGTGCTGTTCCTCCAATTTCCAGTGGGCCTCACTGTGGCACTGGAGGAGGCCCATGACAGAAAGGTCAGACTGGAAATGGGAGGGGGAGTTGAAGTGCTCGGCCACCGGGAGATCAGATTGGCCAACGCGGACCGAGCGCAGGTGTTGAACGAAGCGATCGCCGAGCCTGCGTTTGGTCTCGCCGATGTAAATAAGCTGACATCTTGAGCAGCGGGTGCAATAGATGAGGTTGGAGGAGGTACTTAGCGATGGTACTTAGGCGAGAGAAATATGAAGTTATGCATTTGGAAGAGGATATTAAGAGGTGTGTGGGAATAAAGGAATAAAGGAAACTTGGAATATAGAATCACACATCCTCAATTGGAGCAGAACAGGTCAATAAGATGGATAAAAAAAGGCACACACGATGCAATCCTTTACAGTCCATGGTATGGAATATATGAACAAGGAGATCATGTCATAAGGACACAAAATGCCCGACTAGTTTCAGCAGGTGAGGCAGCATCTCTGCCCGACCTGCTGAGTTACTCCAGCACATTTTGTCCCTTTGTATATTAACCAGCATCCACAGTTCTTGGTTTCTACATTTCCAGGTTATGCGTGAGTTGTCCACAACACAAGTTATGCCAAAGCCTGAGTTCTGGTGAAGACAAGAATTCTCATGAAGACTATGGATCATATTGTTCCTGTTCATGCTTCCTGCTCATGAATCCAGGCAAAGCAAAACTGAGCTGGAGAGGGTTTAGACGAGATTTAGAAAGGAGTAGTCATGGTTGGAAAATTGTAGCTATGAGGAAATATTGTATAAGCTGGGGTTGTTCCCTGTTCCTAAAGAAAGATAAAATAATGAGAGAGTTAGAGAGGATAAATAGGAAGGTGCTGTATTTCTTTAGACTTTAGAGGTTAGAGTTTAGAGGTACACCGCTGAATCAGGCTCTTCGACCCACCGAGTGTATGCTGACCACCCCGTCCGTACACAAGCACAATCCATCACACTAGGGACAAATTACAATTTGACCAAAGCTAAGTAACCTACCAACCTGTACATCTTTGGAATGTGGGAGGAAACCGGAGCACCCGGAGAAAACCCATGTGGTCACAGGGAGAATGTACAAATTCCGTACACACAGTGCTCGTCGTCAGAACTGAATCCGGGTCTCTGGCGCTGTAAAGCAGCGAATCTACCATTGCACCACCATGCCATCTTACCACTTGGCAGAGGGGCCAATAATAAAGAGGCATGGATTTAAAGTAGTTGTCAGATAAGCTAGAGACGAGATGAGGGAGCTAGTCTCCTTGGGGCGTAACCCACGTAAGCCGGGGAGCGTCTGTATTTGAAGGATAGGAATCGGCAGAGTTATAGAGCAAATGCTGAAAAGTGGATCTCAGCTAGGATAGAATGACACAGAAACAATGGGCTGAATGGTCTTCTTCTGCACTCTGAATTTATGCTACCAAACCAACAAATGACTTGAATTTTAAACAAACAGGAATTGCAGGACTAGGAGTTGGGAAAGAGTCAGAATAGCTGCTCATTAATGCCATTTATCAATGTTTTGGAAAGGTCACCTCTATTCATTTCTATTTTCAAAATCCTCTGGCATTATTAATTTACACAGAAAAATGAAGCACTCTGCTTGTTTGTCATTCAATCGCATTTACGTAATGGATAAGTAAAATTTCATGCTGTGTTCCAAAATTAGTTTTGATCTTTTCAAGGTTAAAATGCTTAACTGGGAAAGAAATGATTCCAGAGAATTAAGAAAGGACAAAATCCAAGAGCAATAGAAATAAATAATTGCAGTATTATTCGGCAACAGATTAATTGGAGCCATTCAGGTGAAAGTACTTCATAAGACCATAAAATATTGGAATAGAAGTAGGTCATATTCTCCTCAAGTCTGCTCCATTATTCAGTAAGATTGCAATTAATTTGATCTTGGTCTTAGTTTCACTTGCCTGCCTGCATTGACTCCCCTGTTGATCAAGTACCTACCTATCTCAATCTGGAGCACACTTAATGAATCAATCTCTACAGCACTCTACACCTCTACAGTAAAAGATTTCACAATTCTCTAAGAAGTCAAATTTCTCCACACCGTTTTCTTGAATGGCTCGACCTTATTCCCAAATTGCGCCTCGAGACCATGATTCATAGAACATCGAACAGTACAGCACGAGAACAGGCCCTTTGGCCCACAATGTCCACGCCGAACTTGATGCCAAGACCACCTCTTATCGACCTGTACATTATCAATCTTCCTCCATTCCCTGCATGACCTTGTGCCTACCCAAAAGCCTTTTAAATGGCACTATCGTATCTGCCTCAACCCCCCACCATCCCTGGCAGCACGTTAGAAGGCACTCACCGTGTGAAAAACGCGTCTCCTTTAAACTTTGCCCCGCTCATCTTGAAGTTATGCCCTCTACATTATCAAGATGCCTCGGGATTTAATAAGATCACCTTTCCTCCAGCAACACGATTAGTATTGACCCAAGATACGCAATTGTTCCGCTTAATGTAAGCCTTCATCAATTCCCTGAGCAGGTTCCAAAGCAAATAAGAAGATCAGTCCAGGTGCTGTCTCACCAACCAGTAAAAATGCTTCCCAATATTTACACTCAAGTCTCTTTGCAAAAACGGCCAACATTCCATTTGCCCTCCTAGTTACTTACTGCATCTTAAACATTTAATAGCTGTATATGTATATGAACTATGAGTCTTCTGAAGCACCCGGACGAATCCCATGAGGTCCCAGGGAGAATGTGAGATCCCCACTCAGACAGCACCTAAGGTCAGGAACGAACCCGGGTCTCTGGCACTGTGAGGCAGCAGCTCTACAGCTGCACGACTGTTCCGTCCTGTTATTCACAAGGAGTTTCTGGATGCTGCACTTACAGTGATGGGGCAGCAATCTGGAAGCTAAATGGTGGACAGCCCTCCAAAATACCATTGATCAATGAGAACCACCACACGAGATGGCCTGAACCAACTTGAACACAGGCATAGGATCCGTGTGCCAGATGACTGATGACTTCCAGCTCCAAGCCATACACCCGCTTCCAACTTCTGTTTTATTCTCCTGGTGCCCACTACTTACGTTCAAGCGTGTAATCATCTCACACATCACTGAGAGAGCACGATATTCCAGTGCCCTGGCAGTCTCATCCCTGAACTCAACAATGCTTTCTGATCTCTTGGCCCTTTGTAAGTGATTTCAGATATAAAATCCAACAGACTTGTCATGTTGGCTGTAGATGAACCCATAGTTGGCAGCACATCTGCCCTGGCAATGCTAAAGCAATGTCATTCATCCCTGTGGCACAGATCTCCTCCTTCCTGATTAGAATCTGCAATGATGTAATACTCAATTTGATTAATTAAGACATTTGTAGCAAATTCCTTCTGGACAAGTCCTGTGAATCGCAATAGATTAATCTGCATAGGATTGTGAATTACAAATGCATTGCTTATTTTAACAAAGCTAAATAAATGCCAAAACATAGAGATCAAATTCAAGTGCATTTTCATTGTATTGCTGCAAGACTAATCTCTAACTTCAAATGGAAAGAAAGGAAAAAAATAACAAGAAAGATTGTCTGAGAAAGATTGTATTCTTGTCATATCCTTTGTAGGAAAGCATTTCACAGGCAATGAATTACTTTTTAAATAACCTTCATACGTCACAAACAATATGTCTTCAGCAACCTTTCTCAAACACAACACAATGAAGGAGGAATAAGTCTGTGTTTAATGCGGTGATTGAGGCTGGGACACAGGGAAATAACTCCACTAGACTTCATTAAAATGCTATGACATGCCACTCCTACCACAACAGGAGAGAGAGAGAGAGAGAGAGAGAGAGAGAGAGAGAGAGAGAGAGAGAGAGAGAGAGAGAAGAAAGAAAGAAGGGAGGGAGGGAGGAAGGGAGAGAGAGAGAGAGAGAGAGAGAGAGAGAGAGAGAGAGAGAGAGAGAGAGAGAGAGAGAGAGAGAGAGAGAGAGAGAGAAGAAAGAAAGAAAGAAAGGAGGGAGGGAGGGAGGGAGGGAGGGAGGGAGGGAGGGAGAAAGGGAAGGGAGGAAGGAAGAAAGAATTAATATGTTATATTGAAGACAGACACACAAAGCTGGAGTAACTCAGCTGAACAACCTTTTCTTTTCTCCAGAGATGCTGTCTGACCTGCTGAGTTACTCCAGCTTTTTGTGTCTGTCTTCGGTTAAACCAGCATGTGTAGTTCTTTTCTGCACAATATGTTATATCTTTCACATGTCACAGAATATTTTGCAACCAGAGAAGTAGAAAGAGCTGGGAATAAAGTTTGATACTTGGTGATCGGCCTACAAGTGTGTCACTATGTGTCATTCACGGTTTGTAACCTATACTGCCACTCAGAATCTTCTTGTCTCAAAGATCCCCCCACATAGCTTTTGGTCAAATGTCTAAGTAAGCATAGCGGTCAATCTGTACACAGTGTGGTACCACAAACAGAACGAGCAAATTACTCATTTACGTTATCTGGAGAGAGGGTTGAACACAGGCAAAAACGTTCTGCTAATCAATAAAAAGAACGCTTTAACATTTATAACATGCAACAACAACGCACGTTTATAGAGCCTGATCACCTAGCATGTCATTAGTAGCTTTGCTGGGAGCAGCCTCTGTACTGTGGTGGCACGGAAACCAAGTGTAGTTCCAGGTAAAGATGACATTCATTTGGAAAGACAAGGGGGGAAATAGGCAGCAGTTTTCAAGATGCAGATTATTTTCATGTTCATAGATTCATGTTATAGGAGCAGAATTAGGCTATTCGGTCCATCAAGTCTACTCCGCCATTTAATCATGGCTACTCTATCGTTCCCTCTCAACTCCATTCTCTTGCTTTCTTCCCATAACCCATGGAATCTGTACTATTCAAGAGTCTGTCAATTTTTGCCAAAAATATCCATTGACTTGGCCACCACAGCCTTCTGTGGCAATGAATTCTACAGATTCACCACCTTCTGACTAAAGAAACTCCTCCTATTGTTCTTTCTAAAGGTATGCCCTTTTATTCTGAAGCTATGGCTGGTCCTAGACTCTCCCACTAGTGGAAATTTCCTCTCCACATCCACTCTATCCAGTGGCCCACCTTCTAAGTCATAAAAAATTCTGAGATATGAGATTTAGTTTATATTAATTTAGAGTTTAGAGATTTAGTTTAGAGATATAGTGATGAAGCAGGCCCTTTGTCCCACAGAGACTACGCCGATCCCAGTAAATAAAGCAAATAATGTTGGTACATATACATCCATGTTCCAGTTTTATTCATAGCACAAATAACTTGACATGAGACATTTTTCATAAACAAAGCTGTCAAGGCTGAAGTAATCTTGTCCAATATCAATCTTAAAGTGCGGGTATCAGAGGTAATGGGGAGAAGGCAGGAGAATGGGGTTGAGAGGGAAAGATAGATCGGCAATGATTGAATGGCGGAGTGGACGTGATGGGCCGAATGGCCTAATTCTGCTCCTATAACTGATGAACTGACGAACTACACTCAGTTCAGGCATCTGTTCATTTGCAGCGTAGATTAGGTGTTTTTGAATCCAATACCTGTGTCTTGCCTAAATCAGTAGATCGATGAAATATGTTCCTTTGATCACCAAGACAGTTTTATTCCACTGGTGCTTTCACCTGTGCTTCCTATCATGCTTGTCATTTTATCTCGCGTCCTTCTTGCTAGCCCCTCAGGTACACATGGAGTAACTTCCGAGTTCTTTCAAAAATGTATATGCTGCCACTTTAAATAGCCCGATGATCTGACTTCCACACCTCTCTGGGGTAGAGAAGGCCAACAATTCAGGGGGCGTGGAGGGAGGAATGGGGGGGGGGAGGGGGGAACTTCTCAGAAGAAATCTTCCAAGCGATGAAATTTCCATGTGCCTCGGTCTGAAACCACCGCCTCCTTTTCTTATTTTCGTATTTGTACATACCTTTTGCTGAACCTATCAGTGCATTTTTCCCAACCAAATTCTGAGCTGCAATAGTTGGATGATCGGGCAACTTAGCCTGTTCTCAGAGCCTCTCAATCCCGCATTTGATTCACAAAGTGCACCATTTCCACAGATGGTTCAGTTGACCTAGCCATGTGCGATAGTGCACATTGACATCACACCCACAACCAATCTCATCTTTATGTAATCACTTGGCTCTCTCTGGCTGCCGTCCAAATGTACGATTTATTTCTCTCCCTTCCCTCGCCAGATCGTTGTGTCTGAGCAAAAAGAAATGTTTTCCTTATGTGCAAGTCAAATGGCAGCGAAGGGCTTTCTGATGGAATACAAAACAATGGGGATATGCAGCCAAGTCATAGATCTCCCTTGGGAAATATCTTTACAACATCGCTATAAATCCAATACTGGCAAGCGTTCGGATTTCTGCATAGATATGTCTCCAGACTTTCGTACTTAGTTTCATGTCAGGAGTACTCTCCTCCAAAGTCTCCCCTCTGCCTCATCTGGTTTTGACTTCTTTTGAAACTACTTCTAACAGTGAAAGCAGCTGTTGGCACAGTTTCCTGAGCTGTACATGGAAAAAATTACCTCACTATTTCAGCGAGGATGCTGTTCTATTCTCTGCAGAAATCACCCTAAATGGTTTCTGCATTGCAGCAAGATTGGTCGGAAGCCAAAAAAGTTTTCCTGGCAGACATGAGGAACAGGTTTTCCAGGCCTGGGGAGAAAGAAAACAGCTGGTGTTTTATTTTCTAGGTGTCTGCCGATAGAAAAAAATAATTTATGGTAATATATGCTTGTGCACCTCCAAGAGAGCTGCTTTTTACTTGAGTCTAAAAGTCTACAGGAATGCGGTTTCACTGTTGGAGCAGTATTCTGGGAGAAATGGCATTTGCCACAACTCAATCAGTAACAGTCCTTCCAGACCCACACTATATTTTCCACATTTCTAAACAATACAGGAAACCATTTGCCCCATCAATGCTACACCTGCTCCGTTTCCCTGACCAATTTCCCTTATAACTTATAGTCACCCTGCTACAGGAACGAAGTTGTTAAGATGGAGAGTGTTATTTGGTCACCATGCTATTTGGTCACCCTGCGGTGCTGACTCAAAGGGCCGAAAGGCCTCCTCCTGCACCTATTTTCTATGTCACCCTGTTTTCGGAAAGATGGTGTTAAGCTGGAATGAGTGCAGAGAAGATTTACAAGGATATTGCATGGACTTGAAGGTCTGACCTATAGGGAGAATTTGGGCAGGCTACAACATTACTCCTTGGAGCCTAGGAAGTAGAAGGGTGTTTAGAGATACAGAGGGGAAACAGGCCATTCGGCCCACCTGAGTCCACGCCGACCACTGGTTCTATCGTACACACTAGGGACAATTTACAGAAGCCAATTAACCTACAAACCTGCACTTCTGTGGAATGTGGATGGAAACCAGAGCCCCCAGAGAAATACCTCTATTCTCCCCGTATTCCCATAACCCTACCGTCCAGTCCACCTACAGAAGGGGAAAAAATTATAGCGACCAATTAATCTACCGACCCGCAAACCTTTTGGGATGTGGGAGGAAACTGAAGCACCCAGAGGAAACCCATGTGGTCAGAGGAAGAACATACAAACTCCTCAACAGCAGCATCTGAGATCTTGATTGAACTCTGGTCACGGGAGCTGTAAGGTAACAGCTCCACTAGCTACATGCTGCATCTCCGTGCCATTCACATTCAAAAGTCAAGCTGGATGGTAAGTTAAATGGTTGCGATAAATGACCACAAGTATAGGTGGCTGTCAAGAGCCAAAAGGGCTTAATTTTCATATGTACCTTCGGCGGAACAGCGAAATTCTTACTTGCAGTGGCACAGTGGTGCAGCAGTAGAGTTGCTGTCTTACAGCGCCGGAGACCCAGGTTCAATCCTGACTACGGATGCTGTCTATATGGAGTTTACACGTTCCTCCTGCGAAACACGGTGGGTTTCCACCCGGTGCTCTCGTTTCCTCCCACATTCCAAAGACATGCAGGTTTGCAGGATAATTGGCTTCTGTAAATTGCCTCTTGTGTGTAGGATGCGAAACTGGGATAACATAGAACTAGTGTACGGGTGATCATTGGTCAGCGCGGACTCGGTGGGCCGAAGGGGCCTGTTCCACGCTGTATCTCTAAATGAAACTAAGCCAATAGGCCTGCAAACACAATGCACACAGATAATATATAATGCACATAAATTCTAGCCTGAAAAAAAATCAAAGTCCTTAGTGCATCCAAGGACAGTCCATAGAAGTTCATAGTTGAGGTTAGTGTTGTGTAGTGTTCAAGATCCTGATGGATGTTGGGAAGAAGCTATTCTTGAAGCTGGTGGTCAAGGTTTTCAGTGGCTTATACCTTCTTCCCAATGGTAGACATGGCCAGGGTGCAGTGGGTCCTTGATAATAATAGCTGCCTTTTTGAGGCAAAGCCTTCAAAAGACCCTTAGATAGTGGAGAGGACAGTAGCTGCGTGGACAGAATGTGCACACACACATACATATGTAAGCATGCACACGCACACGCACACACACATACACGCACACACACGCACACACACACACACACACAGACACACATACACACAGACACACACACACATACACACACGCACACACACACACACACACACACACACACATACACACAGACACACACACACATACACACACACGCACACACACACACACACACACACACACACACACACACACACACACACACACACACACACACACACACACACACACACACACACACACACACACACACACACACACACACCACATATGTCCAAACTGTAGTTCTGGGCAAGATGTAATTGCACTGGAGGAGGTGCAAAAAAGATCCACCAGGATGTTGCCGAGATCCAACATATTAGGCATGAGGAGAGACTGGATAGGCTGGGTTTGTTTTTCTTGGAACAGAGAACGCCAATGGAGGTGTGTGAGCACGAAACCTTTCACCGAAGAAGAGGTATGTAAAACTCAAGGACATTAAGGGTAAGATGTTTAGAGGGGATCTGAGGAAGGATTTGATCATCCAGAGGGTGGTTGGAAACTGGAACACACTTCCTGAATAGGTGGTGGAAATAGGTACGCCCACAACATTTAGAAAGTATCTTTACAACCACTTGAATGGCCAAGTAGTGTAAGAAAATAACTGCAGATGCTGGTACAAATCGAAGGTATTTATTCACAAAATGCTGGATTAACTCAGCAGGTCAGGCAGCATCTCAGGAGAGAAGGAATGGGCGACGTTTCAGGTCTGAGGAAGGGTCTCGACCCGAAACGTCGCCCATTCCTTCTCTCCTGAGATGCTGCCTGGCCTGCTGAGTTACTCCAGCATACTTGAATGGCCAAAGCATGGATAGATATGGATCAAGTCCTGGGGCGGCACGGTGGCGCTGCAGTGGAGTTGCTGCCGTGTGGCGGCAGAGACCCAGGTTCTCCGGGTGCTCTGGCTTTCTCCCACACTCCAAAGATATACAGGTTTGTAGTGTAATTGGTAATTCAGTAGGTTAATTCGGTAAAATTGTAAATTGTCGCTAGTGTGTAGGATAGTGCTAGTGTATGGGATGATCACTGGTCGGCGTGGACTCTGTGGGCAGAAGGGCCTGTTTCTGCGCTGTATCTAAAAAGTCTAAAAGTGTTAGTCAATATGATATTAACTGGTTGGCATGGACGTGGATGGCTGCAGAACCTGTTTCTGTGCTGTCTGACTTTATGAATCTATCACAAAGGATCTTCGTGGAGAGTGGAAGCAAATGATACATTTCCATTCACTCACTAGTGCCTCAAGGGCTAACAGTCCCTTGTTACAGTGATTAATTGTTGTCAATCACCAGGGAGAAGGCTTGCTTCTGGTGCAGTTCCCCAAAGGCAAATGGATGATATCATTGCTCAATAATACCCAGAGATTTGTTTGAGAGCTGATTGGAAGAGAGCTGCACCAGCAGGGAAATGGTTTGATCAACCAGAAATATACATCCAAAAACCAAGGGAAAGAGAGAACTCCCAATTATCCAGCAGCATGAGCACAATGGCATGTTTCAACGTTCAGAAAGAACTCATTAGGTAATTAAGCTGAACTGCACATTGTGTTCTAGCCCAAACTTCAACCTTGAAGATGGCACAGTGGTACAGCTGGTAGAGCCGTTTCCTCACAGGGCCAGAGACCCAGGTTCAATCCTAACCTCGGGTACTCTCTGTGTGGGGTTTGCACGGGATCACGTGGGCTTCCTCCAGGTGCTCTGGTTTTCTATCACATCCCAAAGATGCACCGGTTCAAAGGTTAATTGGCCTCTGTAAATTGTCCCTCAGGTATAGGTGAAAGGGGATGGATGAGTTGATGAGAACGTGGGGAGATTTTTTTTAAATGGGATTAATGTTGGATTAGTGTAAGCAGGTGGTTGCTGGTCAGCATAGACTCAGTGTGCCAAAGGCCTGTTTCTGTGCTGCATCTCTTTATGATCCTATGACTGGATTTCCTCAGTGTTGCTGTCTTGGCTTCTCCCTTGTGTATCTTTGGAGTTCTCTACTTTGGATGGGCTTGAAGGGGAGATCATTAGAAGCATTTAACATGGAGTTTGATACATTTTTCAAAGATCAGGAAATTGAGGATGATGGGGAACTGACGTGACAGAGATATTTGGGCCCGGGACAGATCAGAAGGGTAGGACAGGCTTAAAGGGCTGAGTGGCCTACTCCTGCTCCTATCTTCTTGTATCTCATGTGCTCTCATATCTAAGGGTCAAATTCAGAGAAGCCTCATTCAACTGGGAGAGAGGGTAACCAGTGTGAGAAGGAGATTTGGGCCAGATCTTCTGTTGTCCTGAAATGGCTGTTTACAGGTCAAACATGCTCCATCAAATGTGGCTCGGTTTACAGCCTGATTGATTGATTAATTGATACTTTATTGTCATGTGTGCTTGGCACAGTGAAGTTATTTGTTTTGCACACAGTACACGAGTATGCAAAGAGTCACCAGGTAAAGGGCACTGACAAAGTTACAAAAGTATTCAATATAGTCCCCCTTCCTTCTTCCCTCCCCCCCCCCCCCCCCTCCCACCACCCTCCCTCCCCACCCCACTCCCCCAGCCCCTCTTACTTTTTGGTGCCCCCTCCCCCCACGCCGGGACCCTCTTTGTTCTCAGCGCTGCAACCTCGGCGTATCTCTGGGACACTGGCTCTCGTTTCATTGGCATCTATGAACGCAGAATACGACTAGTCTCAACGTATCTTTGCAACCAGCCCAAAAACGTAAACAGTGTTAAATAAGTTATAAATATTAATTTTATCCAAAAAAACGAATTAAAAAAAACTCACATACAGTTGAAGCCAATTAAAACATTTAATCCATCTTAATTAAATTATAACAAAAGCATACTTACCTTTCTGCCCAGCAGGCAATGTTTCCCATTCATTTTAGTGGATCTGCTCTACATATGCCAGATTAAACTTGGCAGGGCTTCAGTGGACAGGTCTAGCAGCTGACAGCTGGAAAAGCTGCAGATGTTTGCACTGCCCCACCGGACTACACTGGTACAGCATTGGGTCATCTGGCAATGTAGGAAACTGGGCAGGAGGTGCTGCCATTGGCCTCGATCCACCATTGCACTGAAAACCATGAATTCTGCTGATGTAGATGCGGAAGTCTTGCGATTCACACTGAGACCAGATCGATAGATTTGTCCCATAAGTTATACCTACTCTTAACCAAGTTACATTTCCATTCTGCATTGTAATGCACTTAGAAATGATGTTGAGTTTGGTTTTGTTTAGTTTAGTTTCGTTTCGAGATAGAGCATGGAAACAATCCCTTCTGCCCACCGAGTCCGCGCCAACCTACGATGACCTGTATACTAGTTCTGTTTTCCAACTTTCACATCCTACACACGAGGGACAATTTACAGAAGCCAATTAATCTACAAACCTGCATGTCTTTGGAATGTAGGAGGAAACCGGAGCACAATTTGTATGGTGCAGTGGAGCACCAGAACCTGGGGTTTGATCCTGACTACAGGTGCTGTCCGTATGTTATACGTTCTCCCTGTGACCATATGGGTTTTCCCCAGGTGCTCGGGTTTCCTCCCACGTTCTAAAGGACCCAGGGGAGCCACCATACAGTCTTAGACAGAATGTGCGAACTCCACACAGACAATATTGAAGGCCAGGGTTGAACCAGATTGCAGGAGATGTGAGACAACTGGTCTATTAGCTGCATTGTTACATTGTTCTATCCCATTAGCTAAATGCACTTAAGGAAACAAAGTTCTGGAGTAACTCAGTGGGTCAGGCAGCATCTCCGGAGATCATAGATAAGTGATGTTTCGGATTGGGACCCTTCTTCAGATTGAAGAAGAAGATGTGGTTGAGGCCTTTAAAATTATGAATGGGTTATCATATCATATCATATCATATATATACAGCCGGAAACAGGCCTTTTCGGCCCACCAAGTCCGTGCCGCCCAGCGATCCCCGTACATTAACACTATCCTACACCCACTAGGGACAATTTTTACATTTTACCCAGCCAATTAACCTACATACCTGTACGTCTTTGGATTGGCTGTGGAGAGAATGTTTTCAATTATTCTTCTAACCGTGAAAGTTATTCACATTGAACAAAGAATGAAGGAACGCCTCTTTCGGTATAAACTGTGGAGCTCACTACCACAAACACTGGTGACGGCAAAAAGTCTCAAAGCTTTCAGAAGGAAACTGGAAGAGCTCATGACAGAAAAAATAAGCGGCTATACGGAGATTCTGAGATGTGGAGGTTGCACCCTGTACACTCACAACTGTGTGGACAAAGTATGTTCTAACTCCAATAACAAGTTTCAGGTGCCTCTACCACAGTGGGTTGGATCTCAAACAATGATGAGGCAGAACACAGGAAGGAGATATCGAGCCTGGTACATGATTTCAAGACAACAACCTCTTCCTCAATGTCGGCAAAACAAAGGAATTTAGTTTAGTTTGGTTTCGTTTTTGGTTTAATTTCGAGATACAGCGTGGAAACAGGCCCTTCGGCCCACCAAGTCCACGCCGACAAACGATCATCCGTACTCTTGCCGAAGCTCACCCGTACTCTTGTTCTATCCTACGCACTAAGGACAATCAACATACAAACCTGTAGGTCTTTGGAATGTGGGAGCAAACCAGAGCTCCTGGAGAAAGGGAGAATTATACAAACTCCGTACAGACAGCATCCGAGAGCAGGATCGGACCCGGGGCTCTGGCGCTGCGAGGCAGCAACTCTACCGCTGGCCAACAGGGCCACCCTAAGGTATGGAGCTTGTCATCGACATTCAGAAGCAGTGTGGTGCACATACCCCAGTCTGCATTAATAGTGGAAATAGTCACAAGCTTCAAGTTGCAAGGTGTAAATAACACCAACAAATTGTCCTGGTCCAGTCACAAGGATACTACAGCAAAACAGACACATCAATGCCTCTATTTCCTGAGAGGGCTAAGGAAATTCTACATTTCTTCAATGATTCCTACCAATTTCTTTAGATGCAGCATAGGAATCATCATATCGGGAAGCATCAAGACTGGGTTTGGCCAACTGCTCTGTCCAAGGCCACAAGACATTGCAGTGAGTTGGGCATCCCTCAGAAAGCAGACAATGTACTCAAGGACCATCTACTCCCAGTCATTCCCTCGCCATCCCTCTCCCATGCAAAAGATACAAAAGTTTGATTGCATATACCACCAGATTCAGGATCAGCCTCTTTCCCGCCTTTATCAGACCCTCAATTTGATCTCCACAAGGTAAGGGCGTGGTCCTCATGTCCAAATCTACCTCATTGCAGCCTCTGCACTTTTTACCTGGAATTTCTCTGTCGCTATAATATAGTATTCTTCAATCTGTTATTTTTCTCTTTGCACTACCTGTTGTACTTGTTTGATTGTACTCAAGTACGGCATGATTTGATTGCATGGCACACAAAACAGTGTTTCACTGCATCTCAGTACAAGTGACGAAAATAAACCAATAGCAATACCAATGTCAGAGGAGGAGATTCAAAAGAACAAAACATGAGTATAAATAGTTTAGTTTTGTTTATTTTCACATGTGCCAAGGTACAGTGAAAAGCTTTTTGTTGCGTGCTATCCAGTCAGTGGAAAGACTATACTGTACATGATTACCATCGAGTCACCCTCAGTGTACAGCTACAGGATAAAGGGAATAAAGTATTGTGTCAGATAAATTCCAGTAAAGTCAGATTAAAGATAGCCCAAGGGTCTCCAAGGAGCTAGATGGTTGCTCAGGACAGCTCTCTAGTTGTTGATAGGATGGCTCGGTTGCCTGATGGCAACTGGGAAGAAACTGTCCCTAAATGTGGAGGTGTGCGCTTTCACACTTCTGTACCTCTTGCTTGATAGGACAGGGGAGAAGAGGGAGTGAGACCGGGGTGAGACTCGTCCTTGATTATGCTGGTGGCCTTGCCAAGGCAGCGTGAAGTGTGGATGGAGTTAATGAAAGGGAGGTTGGTTTATGTGATGGTCTGGGTTGCTTCCATAATTCTCTGAAATGTCTTGCGGTCTTGGATGGAGCTGTTCCCAAACCATGTTGTGATGCATCCCGATAAAATGCTTTCTACAGCGCATCTGTAGACGTTGGTGAGGGTTGTTGGGGACATGCCAAATTCCTAAGCCTTCTAATAGTTGGTTCAAGAAACCTGCCTTAGTGTTTTTATTATAGCTAAAATAACATTGAATAAACCACAAAAAAGCTGTTATAGAGTTATTATCACTGAAGTACATGTATGGACCACAAGGTTCATACCTGCCTAATCCCATCTAGCAGAAATCTTGGTGGTTCAGCGGTAGAGTTGCTGCCTTACAGCACCAAAGACCCCGGTTTGATCCTGACTGCGGGTGCTGTCTGTACAGAGTTTATGCCTTCGCCCTGTGACAACGTGGGTTTTCTCTGGGTGCTCCGGTTTCCTCCCCCACTTCAAATACGTACAGGTTTGTAGGTTAATTGGCTTCTGTAAAGTGTAAATTGTCCCTCGTGCGTAGGATAGAGCTAGTGTATGGGGTGATCGTTGGTCGGTGCAGACTCGATGGGCTGAAGGGCCTGTTGTCACGCTATATCTCTAAAGCCTCAAGTCCTTTCTTTGCCTTTATTTACCTACCGTCAATAGCCAGCAGTTAGAAGAAGGGTTCTGACCTAAATTGTCACCGATCCACTTTCTCCAGAGATGTTGCCTAACCCGTTAATTTACTCCAGCACTTTGTGTTTCCTTTTCCAGTAGTTATTGACCTCTCTGGTGAGAGAACTAGCACCCTCTCATCCAGTCCATGTTGGCATCTCATCATTTTCTCCGTCTCACTATAATTTTCCCCTCAGTGTCCAAAGACAATAACCGCTGCTCAGCCAATCTTTCATCTCAACTAACATTCTCTAGTCCAGGCAACCTCACAAAATCGTCTGAACCTCTGGTGCTATCTTCCTGCAATGTGGAAGTCAGAACCGTGTGGAACTCTAAGCTGCTGTTTGAGCATGACCTCCTTGTTGATCTAAATTGTGCTTCAGCCGGAGTAAGAATACATTCCACAGGCCTGCATGACCATCATGTCTATTCCTCCTGCTACCTTTGGCAATCATAAATTCATCAGTTCATAAGTTATAGGAGCAGAAGTGGGCCATTCGGCCCATTAATTCGACTCTGCCATTCAATCATGGCTGATCTACCTTTCCCTCTCAACCCCATTCTCCTGCCTTCTCCCCATAATCCCTGACACCCGCACTAACCAAGAATTTGTCAATCTCCATCTTTAAAATAGGTAAGGACCTGGGGTTCAATCCTAACTATGGGTGCTGTCTGTGTGGAGTTCGTACGTTCTCCCTGTGACCATGTGTTTTTTTCTCCAGGTGCTCCGGTTTACTCCCGCACCCCAAAGACGCACAGGTCTATAGGTTAATTGGCTTCTATAGATTGTTAATTGTCCATGGTGATCGCTGCTCCTATAACTTATGAACTGATGAACATGGTGATCGCTGGTCGGCAGGGACTTGGCGGGCCCTTGACTTGGCCTGCGCAGTCTTCTGTGGCAATGAATTCAAAAGATTCACCACCCTCTGACTAAAGAAATTTCTCCTCAATTTTCTTTCTAAAGGTACTTCCTTTTATTCTGAGGCTCTGGTCCTAGACTCTCCCACTAGTCTAGATTGGTGGTAGGTAGTCCATTTATTCCTGCAACTTTTTTGCTGTGACCTCTGCCTTAGTTTTTCTAACTCTGAAGTTCAGATGTCTTGAGAGACATACAATTGGCAATCTCCAGCAGTCATGCACCTGCATAGTTTGGAACCAGGCCCTTAGTTCCAGATCAAAGCTGAGCCACATGAATCCCTCACAAACTTCCAAGGGTAAGTATTATAAAATAACACCGTTGATTTTAAAGAATGATTTCATTAGCTTGATTAGGAATAAGATCAATTGTTGACATTTTACTGGAAAAAGCTTTCGCATTGCAAAGTTCTGATGTGGCACTGAACCCATAACTAAATCCATCCTTAGGATTGTGATATCTGATACGTTAGTTAAAGAAAAATTGAAAATAAAAGCTAGCAGCACATATTTTATTGTTTTTTATTGAAAACTTCAAGCAAAGAAAATTTGTCATTATCTTCATCCAAGAATTTCTCTCATTTTGGAAAAATAAAATAAGTCCAGGTGGAAATGAATTCGTGACACACAGACCAAAATGTGTGTCTGTAAGTGGCTGCCTGTACTATGTGTAGATTCCAAATATACAGAGAAATTCCCAAGAGCCATCTGAAGTTTTGTGGTTAGTACACTCCACACTGAGACGTCAGTTTGCTGCATTCTTTTCATTAAGGCCAGGAATATCACTATCAACAGTTCACAGTATGCACAGCAACATGGTGAATTGTCCTTTAATTTTACAAAAGAAGTCGCACTTATATTGCACTACATGCTTATAGCAAGCCAAGGTGTGTGTCTTTTTCCGAACTCACTTCAAGTCAAGAGGCAAGAGAGTTTTATTGTCACATGCCCCATAAAGGAACAATGAAATTCTTACTTGCAGCAGCACAACAGATATGTAAGACAAATAAACAAACAATAATAGTGCAAAGTCAAAAAATAATGTCCCCAAGTCTACAGTATAGAGTTCAGAGCCTATTTGGAGGTTGTAGTGTTTAATAGCCTGTGTGTCAGTAGGAGCTGCAGATGCTGCTTTACACCGAAGATAGACACAAAATGGTGGAGTGACTCAGTGGGTCAGGCAGCATCTCTGGAGAAAAGGAATAGGTTGTGGCGAGTCCAGAAGCGGGTGAGTGTTGAAGACGGAGTTTATTTGCATGGACAAAAAACCCCGTAACAAACACAATTCTCACAACTATAGACAGCCAACGAATACGTCCTTACCGGACGGAGTTCAACACTAGACTAACTTGTCTCTCCCGCGCTGGCCCACCTCGTGACATCGTTAGCCAATCCGAGGGTTCGAACTCTCAGCCAATCCCTATGTCCCTACAAGGTGACATTTCGAGTCGAGACCTGAGTCTGAGGAAGGGTCTCTGCCTGAAACGTCACCTATTCCTTTTCTTCAGAGATGCTGCCTGACCCGCTGAGTTACTCCACCATTTTGTGCCTATCTTTGGTGTTTAATAGCCTGATGGTTGTAAGGAAGAAGCTGCTTCTGAACCTGGTCGTTACAGTTTTCAGTTTCTTATACCTTCTTCCCGATGGCAGGAGTGAAATGAGAGCGTGGCCAGAGTGGTATGGGTCTCTGATGACGCTGACTGCCTTTTTGAGGCAGCGACTCCTGTAGATCCCTTTGAAGGTGGGGAGTTTACTGTAATCTATGCGTCTAAAAGGAAATTAAAATAAAACTGATGTTCAACTGCCCAATAAGGATTCTGCTTTTATGTCCCCAGACTGGAGGGCATTCATTATAATCTGGATGAAGTCTTGAATCAGGATCTTTTTAACTTAAATGACTTATGAAGATGGCCATTCTTCTCTTTGGGCTCCATACCAGCTCATAGCAGAACCGTCTTACCAGCCCCATTCCCACTCTTCCTATTTCCCTGTTACCCTGCAACTTATTCTATCTCATATTCCTATCAGTCTTTCACAGATTATTTTTAAAGAATAGTTTAATTCTCCATGAAAAAAAATAACCCATGGATGCACAGTGGCCTAGTGGCACAGCTGGAAGAACTGCCGCCTCACAGCGTCAGAGACTGGGTTCGTTCCTGACTTCTAATGCCATCTGTTTGAAGTTTGCACGTTCTCCTTGTGAGAACGCGTGGGTTTCCTCTGGGTGCTCCGGTTTTCCCCCCAAATGTGCGTGGGTTTGTAGGTTAATTGGCCTTTGTAAATTGCCCCTTGTATGTAGGAATTGGATGAGGAAGTGGGATAACATAGAATTTGTGTGAATGGGTGGGCCAAAGGGCCTATTTCCAAGCTGTATCTGTAAACTAACTAAACTTAATGAATTTTTTAAAAACACGCTTTATTAAAGGTAACTTCTATGCATGTTCCTCAGCAATCTTCTACTTCGTTTTTAAACATTTCTAAAAAAATACAATATGTATATTTGGGCATGTGATAGGGAGAAAAGCAACAATTCCTTATTGTTTTATCGTCAACAATGGCTGGCATGTGTTAAATTGACAATCTTAAGGAATTCAGTCATCTCTCCATATTCCAGTCGCTCAATGGGTATATGATACATGCCAACTTACCCACTCACTGTCTCGTCCAGCAACATCTGAAGAAGCAACCCTTGGAGCCATAATGTTGCAATTTGCCATGGTTTTCAACTGAATAGGCCAATAATAATAAATAAACTGTAATAAGAAACAGATTCTATGTCTGCCTTTTAACGGAGGCTTTGATACAAATTCTTTCTCAATAATTTAATTGATAAATGCAATGAATATGTGGCTGCTAACGGTACAAACTGGCAGATCGCGATTGGGCCATTGTCACAAAGATGTAAAGGGGAATATCAAAATATTGCAAATTCTGGAACTTAAAATTGTGGAAATACTTGGCAAAATGGGCAGCAAGATTGGAAAAAGACACAGAACTATTTTTTCAAGTAAATATCCCTTTAGCAGACACACTCGGTCCTTAAAAAGAACTAAATGCTTAAGTACATGAACATCCATTACATCAGATACAATATTATAACATTTTTAACATGATGAAAATATTTTTTTAAAGTTATTATTGGTTTACCATATTTCATTTTCTAAAATAATCTGCATTCTAATCTTCAGTGAAGTGAAAAGAAACTTTTTCACCCAGACAGTTGTGAATTTGTGGAATTCTTTGCCACAGAAGGCAGTGGAGGCCAATTCACCGGATGAATTATAGATGGAGCTCTAGGGGCTAGCGGAATCAAGGGAAATGGGGAGAAGGCAGGCACAAGTTACTGATTGTAGATGATCAGCCATGATCACAATGAATGGCGGTGCGGGCTCGAAGGGCCAAATGGCCTCCCTCTGCATCTATTTTCTATGTTTCTATGTTTAATTTCAGCCATGATAATTTTTGAAACGTTGGTTAGAAATTGTGCAATATTACATTGTGTTTTTCTGTCTGAGGGGATGAGATTGGAGCTCAGGCTACAAGGTGGCATTGGTGTGGCAGGATCCCTTTGAACTGATGCCTGTGGGGACTTTGCATGGTTTCTCTGTGACCACATTGGTATTGGTATTGGTATTGACTTATTATTGTCACTTGCACCAAGAAACAGTGAGAAACTTTGTTTTACGTGTTATCCAGACACATCATAGCATAGATGAGCACAATCAAACCATGCACAAGTACAAGTTAGTGCAGAGAAAATACAGTGTTGCAGCTTCAGAGAAATTGCAGATAAAAACAAAAGAGCAAGATTAGATTTGAAGACAGGGACGACACTCTTAGCTAATGAAAATAGCAGCAAGGAAGAATCTGTTCCTAAATCTGGTGTTACTTGCAACCAAGCTTTTGTATCTTCAGCCCATCGGGAAAGTGGTCTTTGATTATATAGCAACAAGGAACTGCAGATACTGGTTTACAAAAAAAAGACACAATGCATCTTTAAGGCACAGAGACTGTCTTTTTGTACGAGTGTCTGGGGTTATGGGGAGAAGGCAGGAGAATGGGGTTAGGAGGGAGAGATAGATCGGCTGTGATTGAATGACGGAGTAGACTTGATGGGCCTAATTCTGCTCCTTTCACTTATGGCCTTATGACCTTATGTGCTGGAGTAACTCAGCAGGTCAGGCAGTATCCCTGGAGAACATAGATGTGTGATGTTTCGGGTCGGGACACTTCTTCAGAGCGGTTGTTCATTGTGTAGAAACAAAGAACCGCAGATGCTGGTTTACACCAAAGATAGATACAAAGTGCTGGTCAGCGGGTCAGGCTGCATCTCTGGGGAAAAAAGGGCGACTTTTAGGGTCCCCACCCGAAAAGTCACCCATCCTTTCATGGTTTTCTCCAGAGATGCTGTGTGACCCGCTGAGTTACTCCAGCACTTTGTGTCTATCTTTAGTTGTTCATTATGTTGCCTGTTTTTCTGAGGCAGTGTGGTGTAGTTGGAGTTGATGGGGGGTGGAGGAGAGAGGGGGGGGGGTGGAGACTGGTGAGCATGATAGACTGGGGTGCATCCTCAACTCTCTGCAACCTCTTGAGGACTTGGGAAAATAAGTCGCCAAACCAAGTTCTGCAGTGCATCCTCAGAAATTGGTAGGGGTCATGGAAGGCATGTCAAATTTCCTTAGTCTTCTGAGGTCGTGGAGGCAGTGGTGTGTCTCCTTGCGCGTAACGTGCTGTTCGACCTGGATTGAGTAGATGGTGATATTTATAGAAGTGTTCTAAGTGTTACAACTGCGGATAAACTGGAAGTGCAAGGCCTGCAGTAATATACGTAGACTGGGAGACATGGACTACACCTTTACCTGGCGGGTTTCACTTGGGTGCTCCAGTCTACGTCCTCATTCTGAAGATGTGCGGGTTGGTAGGCTAATTGCCTCTACTTTGCCCCTAGTGTGCAGGTGGAGGAGTCTAATCTGGAGGGGGTTGACGAGGATATGAGGAGAATGAAAAAATGTGTTTAATGTAGGATGAGTGTGATGATCAATGCAGACTCATCGGGTTGAAGGGCTTGCTTTTGTGCTCTATGATGCTATCACCCCGTTGCAGGTCCTGATATCCCTACCATTTAATTTGTTGGAATTTTTGGAGCAATTTTCTTTCAGGTCAGTGGCGAGTGCCCTTTGTTAATGGGCGACTTCTAAATCCAGGCAAATGTTATTTGGAGAAGAGAAGCAAGTAAAACAGTTGTAAAGCAACATTTGAAACATAAACGTAAGTGGTTATATATTCCTCAGTCTTCACAGGGTTGGCTTGGTCAGTTGCAAAAACAATCTGGTTGGAATCTTGAGCAATAATCTCCCAAACAAAGCTATGAGCATGAGATGGATATAAAAGTAAAATTCCTGGTTAATCGCAACTGGGGCTGGAGCCACTGACCTTCACTGCCTTCCTAGAGAAGATTAAGAGACTCTCAGATTACATACAGAAAACACAGATGATTTATTTGTCATACTTATTCCCAAGGGCATTGCAGAATTTTCATAAACTGCAGCTTTTTTAACTCTGGTCGAGAGTAGTTTGTCTAAGTCTGCCTGACTGTTAATCAAAGGTCTTTTTTTATGTATGAAACCAAAGGAGTGTATTTGGGGGGGAAAGGTATCCTTATTCTTAACTATGCACTGAAGAAAACCTCGAGACGTGGCTTGACAGCTTGTTCATATCAAGATGGAAGAGTTGTTTCCCAAAAGTGAGTAACAATTAATTTTATCGTTACAAAGGTTCGGTGAGTTGGCTGATTCCGGCCACAATAGGAGCGGCAGAGCTGGACTTAGGGAAAACTGGACAGGAATTTCCACTAATGGTCCTTCGCATGTGAATCTGCAATAAAATGTGCAAGTGCAGACAATGCGCTGATAATTGGGAATGGTCCGTGTGGATATGGTGCATCAAAGTGCATGTTTCTGCGCTGGACGACTCTGTAACTCTATGAAATCAACCACAACAAGATTGAATCACGGTTTCACAGCAGCACAACCAGAACACTTAGAAGGTGAGAATTCCGCAGGGATCCTGCAACAAACCTATGACAACTCTGATGGAGGATGAAGGACACACACAGTCTTCCCTGGGGTGTTCGCCGATGTTAAGGCAGACGGTCTGGGGAGAAAGCAGAGAGATTCTGTTTTACCTGGTTTAACTGTGATTCCCTCACAGATGAATAGTTTTAAGTGAGTATAACTATTGACTTTATATTCCTTAATGGAAATAATCCTCTTTATTTTCAACAAAAATGTTAGTGTTTAGCTTACTTTAGAGAAGTTGTGTGGAAACAGGCCCATCTGCCCACTGAGTCTACGCCGTCCGATGATCGCCCATACGCCCGTTCTATGTTATCCTAGTTTCGCATCCTGCACATCCTACACACTCGGGACAATTAACAGAAGCCAATTAACCTGCACGTCTTTGGAATGTGGGAAGAAACCGGAGCACCCGGAGGAAACCCACGCAGTCCCAGGGAGAACGTAAAAACTCCATACAGAGACTACCCGGGGTCAGTATCGAACCAAGGTCTCTTGCTCTGTAAGGTAGCAACTGTACCACTGTGCCACTGTGCCACCTTGCGTTTAATTAGGTTTTAGTTGCTCTGCAGCAAATCTAGATCGATTGTACTAATTGTTTTTTAGATTTTTCCCTTGTACGCAGATTTACTTCAGAGATGTAGATATTGCTGACAAGGCCAATGTTATTGCCTTCCTCTAATTACTTAGCAACATCTTGAGCTGCTGCAGTGCATTCTAAATGGCAGCACTTCCACAGAATTATTGGCCTGGGAATTTTAAGATTTGGACTTGTTACCAATGAAGGAACAGCAATACAGTTAGAAGTCAATGTAATGGATCCATAGTAAATTGTGCCATTTGTAACCAGTTCAGTACCGTGGGAGTTTTACTGACTGCTCATCCCCTGTCACCACTGAGCAAGCAAACCAATTTGAAAATTCATGTGTTTGATAGAAGAAGGAGAAAAAGAAGATGAACAATAACAACCACAACAATGGCAACGGCAGCAACAACAACATTAACAAGCAAAATACAAAGTGTCGGAGGAATTCAACAGGTCAGGTTGCACTTGGGGACAGAATTGCCAGGTGACCTTTTGGGTTGGAACCCTTCTTCAGACCTAAAGAAGGGTCCTGACCTAAAAGATTGCCTGGATCTGAAGAAGGGTCTCAACCCAAAGTGTTACCTGTCCATTCCATCCTGAGATGCTGTCTGACCAGCTGAGTTCCTCCAGCACTTTGTGTTCTGCTCAAGATTTCAGCATCTGCACTTCCTCGTGTCTCCAACAACAATAAAATGCACCTTTGTGTCAGAATGTTACAGCCAGGCATTGTCCCACCCTCACATCTTTTCTAGCTTATCCCCCCCCCCCCCCTACTACAATCAGTCTGAAGAGAGGTCCCGACCTGAAACGTTGCCTGTTCATGTCCTCCAGAGATGCTGCCTGACGTGCTGAGGTACCCCAGCACTGTCCTCTGCACCAGTAAGCATGTTGTCCAAGATGTGTTTCAGAATAGCAAGAAAGGCGTATCGGGACATTGGGGGTCGGATCTTTCAGACATTAAATTGAAGTGCTGTCCATTATCTTGGATGGTTGCAAAACACAATCCCATGGCACTATGTAAAGAACAGCAGAGGACTTTTCCCAGCATATATTTGATCCTCGGGCAACGCTACTGCAAAGAGAGAGAAATTCATTGTAAAATACCAGCACTAAATGTATGTGAGAACATCAGCCTCCAGTTGTGTTGACCTTGATCATCCAGTTCAATGGCAATAGACAATAGACAATAGACAATAGGTGCAGGAGTAGGCCATTCAGCCCTTCGAGCCAGCACCGCCATTCAATGCGATCATGGCTGATCACTCTCAATCAGTACCCCGTTCCTGCCTTCTCCCCATACCCCCTCACTCCGCTATCCTTAAGAGCTCTATCCAGCTCTCTCTTGAAAGCATCCAACGAACTGGCCTCCACTGCCTTCTGAGGCAGAGAATTCCACACCTTCACCACTCTCTGACTGAAAAAGTTCTTCCTCATCTCCGTTCTAAATGGCCTACCCCTTATTCTTAAACTGTGGCCCCTTGTTCTGGACTCCCCCAACATTGGGAACATGTTTCCTGCCTCTAATGTGTCCAATCCCCTAATTATCTTATATGTTTCAATAAGATCCCCCCTCATCCTTCTAAATTCCAGTGTATACAAGCCCAATCGCTCCAGCCTTTCAACATACGACAGTCCCGCCATTCCAGGAATTAACCTAGTGAACCTACGCTGCACGCCCTCCATAGCAAGAATATCCTTCCTCAAATTTGGAGACCTTCCTCAAAGATCCGACCCCCAATGGCTTCAATTAATTTACTGCTTTTATGTGTGAGACAAGGTCTATGCATTAAATAAACACTACTTCTCATGGCCTTTATCTAGTTGCTGATTGTGGAAGTTCGGAAATCTAAATAAAGCAATACATGATACGGCATAGGTTTCACCATACTGAGATATCTATTTATAAATACCCGGCTTAACAAAATAATCTTAAATTGCATATTATTTTGTTTATTGCGTTCAGAGTTCCTATGCTTTTATATCAATGATTTCATTGTTGAAAGTTCAGAAACTTTGATAAAAGCATCCAGCATTTGCCGCGTTGAAATTCAAACAAACTTGCTCTGTTTAAACAATGAAATGGTTTGCTCTCATTTTGAAAATACAAATTTAATTTCTATTTGATATATACTTGATACACTTACTTAATGATATATAATTGATATATACTTTAATCAAAGGGTCTGAAGAAGGTTCCCGACCCGAAACGTCACCTATCCATGTTCTCCCAGGATTCTGCCTGACCTGTTCAGTTACTCTTAGGGCTAACGGAATCAAGGGATATGGGGGGAACGTAGAAACGAGGTATTGATTTTGGATGATCAGCCGTTATCATATTGAATGGCGGTGCAGGCTCGAAGGGCAGAATGGCCGATTCCTGCACCTCTTTTCTATGTTTCTATTTTGTGTTTATCCTTGGTATAATCCAGCATCTGCAGTTCCTTGTTATTGCATATAAATTTTATTGTTTTGTTTGCCTTGATAACGTAACCAAAGAGTCTTCCATTAGCAATAAAGTCAGCACTCAAAGGCCACAGATTTGGCAAACAAGAAACAAATACAGAGATGAGGGGTTGAGGCAGTGAGGGGTATTTTTTTCAATGTGGCACGTTTTTATGGTTTGAAACATACTACCTGAAGAAATATTGGAAACAGATTTTATATTCCCTTTCGTAGGGAAAATTGATACATACTTAAACCAAAGGATCATAAGGCTATATATAATGCCAGAGCCAGGGAGCAGGAATACTTGTGCAATATCATGAACAAGCTGTTGTAGACTTGATGGGTCAAATGGTCTCCTTCCTTGTTGTAAGAATTTTTGAAGCCACCGTTAATTAAAATTAAATTATATTCCAAGCATTGCATTAATAATTGTCAATGTAGTCTTGGTTTGAATGGAAATATGCACCTAAACTTGTTTAAAGCCAATAAAAAAGCAGGATTTAAAATAAAATGTCTCCATGCATGTTATTAGACAAACTATGAAAGACGTTTCTTCATATAATGTACAGAGCAACACACAATAGGTTTCCAAAGGATGTATTTAAGCCTTTGAAATGAATTACAAGCAGATGGAAAACTACATAGACCTTGAAAGATTCGCACATAAAGAGACCACTTAAATCTATTGATTTAGCATTTCAACATTTTGATCTGCCCAAAATTCTTGACTACTTCAAGTGATTTGCTTTCATTGTTTGAGAGTCAGACTGTTGTTACAATAAGAATAAGAAAATAATGGAAATGTAAAGATAGTTACTGCAAATCAACCAAAATAGTTATATATCTGTTTTTTTTTTACACTTTCAAATAATTCCTGACCGTACGGTAAATGGGAACATTTTCTTGTTAAAAATAATTAGGAGCTTCAAGAATTATAAATGGTGGGATTAAGTCCAATATAGAGTTGCAAAATGGTACAACTGGTTTGGCTCTGGCATAAATGACATAATATAATTCAGAAATAATCCTGTATCTTGCCAAAGTGTTGATGCTGTAAGATCATACTTGACTGATTGAAATGTTATTGTCTGGCATTTACTAATCAGAAGCCATATGATTTCCTTGGCTGCGATGACTTTCTGAAACTTTTTGTATGAAAAAAAAAAAAGCCTTACCCTAACCTTCTCATTTTAACAATATAATTTATGGCAAGGATTTAAGGAGGACTACTCCTCATTAGAAGCAATTCAAAGAAAGTTCACGAGTTTGATTCCAAGAAAAAAGAACTTTTTAATGAGGAAAGGTTAAGCATATTCAGAAGAAAGAAAGGTGAAATGTGACTGTGCTGGACTTGATCTTGCACTAAACGTTATTCCCTTTTACCATGTATCTGTACACTGTGGGTGGCTTGATTGTAATCATGCATGCAGTCATTCCGCTGACTGGAAGCACAAAACAAAAGCTTTCGACTGCACCTGTGACTGTACACGTGACAACAAACTTAACTAAACAACCAATGCTGAAAACTATATTCTGCACTCTGTATCTTCCATTTTGGTCCATCTATTGTACTTGAGTTTGAACTGATTGTATCAATGTATGGTCATTTAATTTGTTTGGACAGCACACAAAACAAAGCTTTTCACTATACCTTAGTTCATGTGTCAATAATAAACCTAAACCTAAATCATGTATTATTATATTCCTATATATTTGAATGGGAAATTCAACTAGTTGATGGATTTATTTTCGGCGTCGACTTTTCTTTTATAGATATTTAATACCTAGCTCGTGTTGTGCATATAGAGATACAAAGTGGAAATAGGCCTTTTGTCCCACCGAGTCCACACAGACAGGGACGTTTTTACAGCATTATGGGCCCCCGGGCAAAGCAGTGTACTGGGACCCCTACCGTTACTCTCCCCCACCCCCCTTTCCCTACCAGCCCCCCCCCCTGTCCTGCCGGCGAAAAGCACTTACCGAAAAGCACTTAGCGATGGACTTAGGGTGCTACTTTGTTGCGAAAAGCACTTACAGATCGCTATGAGAAGCACTTAGTGACCGAAAATGTTGCGAAAAAAGCACTTATTGAACCTACATTTTTAAAGTAGTATTTATTTATTGCAAGTCACTTAACATACACAGATCAGCATGGGGCCCCTATGCTCGTGGGCCCCCGGGCAAGTGCCCATCAGGCCCATGCGTTAAGACGGCCCTGCACACAGACCAACGATCACCCATACACTAATTCTATCCTTCACACTAGGGACAATTTACAGAAGCCAATTAACCTACAAACCTGCATGTATTTGGAACTTAGGTGGAGCACCTGGAGAAAACCCTGGGAGAACGTACAAACTCCACACAAACAGTACCCAAGGTCAGGTCAGGTCAGGAATGAACCCAGGTCTCTGGCGCTGTAAGGCAGCAACTCTACCGCTGCACCACCTTGCCGGACTTATAAATGCAAGTATATTTTTATATATAAAGCACAATTTCTTGCTTTATTATTTGAATAATTCACAAACTTATGTGATGCACATTTACACAAGTTAGAAGAAAAGAGAAAGGGATGACAAAAGACTGAAAAGATAACTTTCAAGGTGGGGAAAGTTAAAGAGAGATCGTAAGAAGGCGTGAGAAACCAAGCTCCAGTTAAGCCCCGTAGACAAGAATAAGGATTTTGCATTCAATGCCACAACCTAAACAGCTTTGCACTGAGAGTTGGTGGATAAAAAAAGACTTTGTGCTGGATTGTGTGAGCAAACAAATTTTGCAAGATGTGTGAAAAGCTTTAATGGATAGCTGGGGTGATTTAAGCAGATTTTAAGAATTCCAGAGGTTTCCACTTGACTGTGCAAGGTATTTAGTGGGCACAAATCTTCTGAAATCAGAGTAATTGGCTAAAACGATCCTCGGTGTTTAAGCATAATTTGCATCAAGGCAGCTGGAAACTCTGCTATTTTCTGTTGGCTTTAAAAACATTATTCAGGAAGAAGGGCCTCCCCAAGATAGAGGCCTTACTCATGACATCATCACAGCTGGGAACTTTGAAACATTGTGCTTATCCATAGTGTTTAATGGAGATTTTTTGTAATGAAGCTTGATATTTTGAGCATGACACAAATAAACAGTTTTAAAAGTTTTAAAACAAGACTTTCCTTTCAGATTTTCCAAGAGATTGATGCACTCAATTAAACTGTGGGACAGCACGATGGCACAGTGAGGTGCTGGAAGATATGACCGGGTTCGATTCTAGGACTAGGGGTGCTACCTGTACAGAGTTTGTACGTTCTCCCCGTCACCTGCATGGGTTTTCTCCGGGAGCTCTAGTTTTCCTCCCACACTCTAAAGACATATAGGTTTGTAGGATAATTGCCATCTGTAAATTGTAAATTTTCCCTAGTGTGCAGGATAGTGGTACTGTGTGGGGATCGCTGGTCGGCGCAGACCCGGTGGGCTGAAGGGCTTATCTGTATCTGTGCCGTATCTCTAAACTAAATTAAATTAAACTAAACTGTGTAGAAAGGAACTGCAGATACTGGTATGTACCGAAGATAGACACAAAGTGCTGGAGTAACACCTAGAGTTTGGCAGCACCTCTGGAGAAAAAGATTGGGTGACGTTTCGGGTCGGGACCTTTCTTCAGACCTTCTTTGGATGATGATTCTGAAGAAGGGTCCCGACCTGAAACGTCATCCATTCTTTTTCTCCAGAGTTGCTGCCTGACCCACCGAGTTACTCCAGCACTTTGTGGTACTCAATGTAACTGGTGTGTGTGAGCTTTAGATGTTTTTAGAGATGTGTTTTTTGCAATTTTATGTCTCTTATTCAGAGATGATGGGTGGGCATTGTGTTGAAGAATGATTGTTTTTCTGTGATTCAGTTTTTGTAATCAAACTTTTCCAAGTTACTACTTTTAAATGCATGAAAGTGGAATACATTTTTAAAGTAAATAACTACATCTTAAAATGGTCCCTGATTGCATTAATAACAGAAGCTAATGGAAAAGTACAACAGATAAGACTGACCAGATGATCAGATGACAGGTGTGTGACCTTGAATGCTGACTAACCTACTGAATATTTCCAGCATTTGATCTTTTATTTTCAGATTTTCGGGACCTGTAGTGTTCTGTTTTCTGCTTGATTGCATTATTTCATTATACACAGAGGGTGATGTGTAGATGGACTGAGCTGCATCAGGATGTACTTCAGGCAAGTACTATAACACCATTTAAAAGACATTTGGACAGGTACATGGATAGGAATGGTTTAGAGGGATATGGGCCAAATGCAGGCAGATGGAACTAGCTAGGTGGGGCATCTTGGTCGGCATGAGCATGGTGGGCCGAAGGGGCTGTTTCCGGAAGCTGTATGACTCGATGACTCTATGCCAGTATTTTTTGACATGCAGGCATGTTGAAGCAAAACTGCCCCAGACATACCTTTTCAGCCATATTTTTGGGCACAATCCACATTGTCCCTTGTGTGAAGGATAGAATTAGGCAGCAATTAGAGCTGCTGCCTCACAGTGCCAGAGACCTGGGTTCGATCCTGACCACAGGTTCTGTCTGTGTGGAGTTTGTGCGTTCTCCCTGCGATGAGTTTCCCCCAGGTGCTGCATTTTTCTTCCACACTCCAAAGATGTGCAGGTTTGTATGGCTTTTCTAAATTGTCACTGGCGTGCGAGGAGGGGATGAGAAGTTAGGTTAACGTAGAACTTGTATTAATGGGTGATTAATTGTCGGTGTGGACTTTTTGGCCAACGGGCCTGTTTTGATGCTGTTTCTCTAAATCTCTAAAACTAAATTAAGTGTAAAGTGAAAACTCTAACCAGTTTTACCCTCAGCAATAGTAAGTGGGGCGCTATAATCCTCGAAAATAGCAGTGCTTTCCAACCTTGACCTCTGCAATATTTTATTGATCCCACTATTGATGTCCATGACTCCCTAATCCTCCTTTCCCTTTTGATGACACATCTTAAATCTACCTCTATAACCATGTTTTTGGTCAGCTGTCTTTATATCTCCCTGTGTAACCTTTAGAACCAGTCACTACAGAAACATAACCAACAGTGTCTGAACTCGTCCCTACACCACTTCTATTTCCAGCACTTGACCCACAGACATCTAAACCTTGACGTTTCAATTACTCTTCTGAATAATTGTTAAATGTTGTGCAAGTACTTACCTCCACATAGGCAAGTTGCTCCAGATTTTAACCACCCCCTGGTTTTATGAGTCCCTCTCTCCCTTCCCACTATATCTCCTTCCTCTGACCTTAAACCTGCTCTGGGGTAAAGGTTCTTCCCATCTATCCCAGGGGCGGCACATTGAAACAGCGGTAGAGTTGCTGTCTTACTGTGCCAGGGACCTGGGTTCAATCCTGACTTTGGGCGTTGTCCGTGCAGAGTTTGTACACTCTCCCTGTGACCATGTGGGTTTTCTCCAGGTGCTCCGGTTTCCTCCCACATTCCAGAGATGTGCAGGATTGTAGGTTAATTGGCTTCTGTAAATTGTCCCTCGTGTGAAGGATAGAATTAGTGTACGGGTGATTGCTGTTTCCAAGTTGTATCTCTGAACTAAACTAAACCCCATCTATGCCCCTTGAATACCTCAATCAGGTCATCCCTCATCCTTCCCAAATACAAAGAAGACAAATCCAGCCTCCCCATTCTCTCCTCTGGACTGAAATGCTCCATCTCATGTAACATCCCGAGGAATCTTCTCTACACCCTCTCCAATGCCATCATGTCCTTCCTGCTGCATGGTGATCAAAACCACACACAGTTCTCTTGCTGTAGCCCTAATCAGTGCTTTAATGCTTGAACTATAACTTCCTTACATTTACACTCTGTCTAATGCCAAATAAAGGCATGTATTTTATATGCCTCCTTATTCTTTTCAATTTTTTATTGTGAATATTTCTATGAAGTGCCTTTGTTAAATCACAGGAGTGATATCAAGAGAATTTCTTGTTATTGATAAAACAGCTTGTACACAAATTACTTGACAGCAGAAGGACATCGCATTTGGACTATTTACTGGTGTTTCAGCCAAGTTGTTTATTGTAAGTCAGGGACATCAGGCTCGGAGACTGGTGCCAATAGACATCACCCATGCCAGGTGATATTTCAGCAAGCAGATGAAGTGCCAAGAACAATTGTGCCAAGGGGCACTGATGGGCAGGAGTTGGTTTTATTTTAATGTGTTACAGGTGCCAGCATTGTATTGAGAACAGGGTTATCTTACTTGTTCCAAGAATAATGGCTGCTAAAGACATTCTGATATTTTGATGTTGCCCTTGATGAAGACTAAAAAGCAATATCCCCAATGGCAGCAAAATTTCAATTATACTTTTGGGTACATATTTATTACGAGGTTTTGCATTTTTTTCCTAACCATAGGAGTAATCAGGTATTTGAGAATGATATTTTGTCAGGTAACTATTTCAATATGCCCATTTGCTTAACCTGCTCTTGAGTGAGGATGATGAGAATTATCCAATTAGCAATCATCGTTTTTGTAATGTAAAATGAATGTATGTGTTGTTTATCTCAGAACCCATTGTAAATCAGAACATATCTTTAATATATAACTGAAGCCCACCTTTACAGCATTTCTCTGTAAAATGAAAGTTCAACCAGGAGCCTAATTAATATTTACTTTATTCTGTACTAGACAGCTTCTTTGATGTAGAATAATTCTATTCATCATACCAGGCAGTAACTTTCCTTGTTTGGTCTGTGTGTACTTTCCATGCCTTTGTCTTTGCCTCTTTTACCCTTGAAGACCCTTGAAGACTTTGCCTTCCCTGCTCTCTTCTATTGTTTCACACTGATGCCGTGACTTTCAGAGAAAAATCAATCAATGGTTCACATAATATGCGTCCTCTTCTCCTGCCAATCATTTATCTCACATGTAAGAGCAGCTGTTAAACAAGATTGTTATTAGATCCCGCGTAAAGTCAATAACTGAGGAGGGAAATGAGAAAGTGTATTCCATTTCTTTATATATCAATCATTATGTTTGTTCCTCCGGAACTATCAGATATGATGGCATAGGATTTATCAATCATTTGTAATGTATTACTTGCTTACTTAAAAGGAAACCCTCTCCAAATTCTGCATGTGAAACCACATTCTTAAGGGGTTGGAGAGGCTAGATGCGGGAAGATTGTTCCCGATTTTGGGGGAGTCCAGAACCAGGGGTCACAGCTTAAGGATAAGGGGGAAGTCTTTTAGGACCGAGATGAGAAAACATTTCTTCACACAGAGTGGTGAGTCTGTGGAATTCTCTGCCACAGAAGGTAGTTAAGGCCAGTTCATTGGCTATATTTAAGAGGGAGTTAGATGTGGCCCTTGTGGCTAAAGGGATCAGGGGGTATGGAGAGAAGGCAGGCACAGGTTACTGAGCTGGATGATCAGCCATGATCATATTGAATGGCGGTGCAGGCTCGAAGGGCCGAATGGCCTACTCGTGCACCTAGTTTCTATGTTATCTTAATCCATGTGGGCGGCAAGGATGCACCACGGTAGTGTTGCTGCCTTACAGCGCTGGAGAACCATGTTAAATCTGGTTGTATCTTCTCTCTGTGACCGCGTGGGTTTCCTCCCACACTCCAAAGAAGTACAGGTTTGTAGATTAATTGATGTGGAATATTGGATTAATTGGCTTGGTGTAAGTGTAAATTGTCCCTAGTGTGTGAAGGATGGTGTTGGTGTGGGGATCGCTGGTCAGTGTGGACTCGGCCGGCCAAAGGGCCTATTTCTGCGCTGTGTCTCTAAACTAAATCCAGATTTTTTTTTCTCCCCATTCATTGAAGGGCCATACATCTGACATCAATGGTCAGAGTATGCTGGAATTTATGAGGGATATATCAATACATTGAGCAGTTAATGTGGATTTATGAAAGGGAATTCACATTAAACTTTTCCGTTAGGGTTGCTAAAGGTGAGCATTTGTTGAGTAGATGAGAGGCATAACTAGTAACTGTGGTGCATTTGGATTTTTAGAACACTTAATAAGGTTGCAATGTCTCAACAAATGTGGATACAATTAGAGCAGATGGATTTGACGCAATGAACTAGTGTGAATTGAGAGCTTGTTAACAAAGGGAAAGCAAGGAGCCACATACGAGCCCTCCTTAGGTTGACAAGCAGGGACTAGACTTGGGCTCCAAATATTTATGATCAAAGGCCTGAATAAAAACAGTATACTATGTTTTCAGATGCATTAGAGAAAGCATCCTCTTAGGATACATCACACAGTGGTTTGGATAATGCTCAAGACTGCAAAACAAAACTGCAGAATGTTGAGGACACAACCCAGCCCAACATGCAAATCAGCACCCACCATCACCCCCGACCCTCTCACCCAACTCAATTTACACTTTCTGCTGCCTGAGGAAAATAGGTGACATTGTCATGGATCACTCACACCGGTCATTTCCTCTTTTCCTTTCTCCCATCGGGCTGAACATACAAATGCTTGAAAGTGTACTTCCAGATCAGCTTCTTTCTGGCTGTTTCCAGATGACTGAACAGGCCGGTTGGATCTTAAGGATGTATTTATTCCTAATCTACCTCCCTGCAACACCTGCACTTTTCTTTGAATCAGCACTTTGTGTAGCGGTTACCTTTCTTTTCTTATGCACTCTGAATGGTTTGATTGCATTCATGGTATGATTTACCTGGATAGCACAAAACAGTTAACACAGCTGTAATAAACCAACATCAATTTTTCAATTGTAGGAATACCTTTGATTGAAGGTTCTGTATCTGCATGGAATGTGACAATTATCATTTCTCAGCCTTTACTATTTAGTGAATCCTATCTCATCCTGAGTTTAAACAAACAAAAAGGATGTTTGAGATCATGGATATTCAAGAAGTGAACCTATTAGGGAGAACAAAGAGCAGAGAAATCTGTTTATTTTTCCACATTCTGATTCAACAAGCCAGTGATTCAGGTTTAAAGTCCTAAATTTAATCTCAATCGGTAAACTAAATGCAATTATTTGGAGTAGGATCAATGATCTAGTGTGACGCTTGGCTGAGAAAGATCTGAGCAGGATTCCACAACTTCTGTCCAATGAACATTGGTGAAAAGCGTACACTTAAAATCAGTTGAGAATTTCATTTACTATAGCACTTAGATGTATTATCTACAGCACTCACTGTTCAGGTCATCAGCTTGCAAACCATTTTTCCAGGGACCCCACTTTAACCAAATAGCTCCACACCCAATATTGAGCTGCTGGATCTGCAGCCTGGCATTTAAAGCAGAGATAGCATTTATTTTTAAATCCCCAAATCACCCCGACGGTTACAACATCTGCTTTTAAATTGAGTTTTGGTTCCTATTCAACACCTTTTTATAAAAATACATTGTTGGTGTAAATGCAGCTTGACATTACTGGTGAGGGAAGATTGGTGCACGTGTATACTTGTGCAATATTCCTCAGCAGCCCAGGCTGTGATTAGCGTAGTGGGAAATAGAGTTCACAAATGCAGAAAAATGTTCAAACAGGATTAAAGTTGATTTGGAGCTCAAGGGAATAGGAAAGGTTGATGAGGAAAGTATTTAAAAAAAATTGGCCTAAATTGCAAGGACTTTATGACTTTGGAATCTGGTTTTGAATCCAGATCAATATGCACATTTTCATTTATATTTTAGTGTATCATAATGCATGTTAAAATCATGCAATACAACAACTGTCGGAATTTGAGGGGCTATTTATCAGATACCAAAACCTATTCAAAAGGAGAAATAAAACACAGTAAATCTTGGGATTTTCTATACAGCGACAAGGCACATGAACTGTAGTTAAAATGAATGAAATTTCCAGCCTCCCGATATGGGCCTGATGCAAAGGGAATCCAGATCAACCCTCTGTACATCACTGCCGTTGAGCCCAGCAGCATAGTGAGTCTTAGCTCTATGGCAGACAGACTGTAGCAATGGCATCTGATCTCCATTTCAACTTGGGACTTGCACCTTTCTTTGTGCATGCAAGTAGGTCCAAGAAAAACAGATGTGAATGGCTGAGAGACAATAGATGCAGGAGTGGGCCATTCGGCCCTTCGAGCCAGCACCACCATTCAATGTGATCATGGCTGATCATTCTCAATCAGTACCCCGTTCCTGCCTTCTCCCCATACCCCCTGACTCCACTATCTTTAAGAGCTCTCTCTAGCTCTCTTTTGAAAGCATCCAGAGAATTGGCCTCCACTGCCTTCTGAGGCAGAGAATTCCACAGATTTACAACTCTGAAAAAGGTTTTCCTCATCTCTGTTCTAAATGGCCTAACTTTTATTCTTAAACTGTGGCCCCTGGTTCTGGACTCCCCCAACATTGGGAACATGTTTCCTGCCTCTAATGTGTCCAATCCCTTAATAATCTTATATGTTTCAATAAGATCCCCTCTCATCCTAAATTCCAGTGTATACAAGCCTAGTCGCTCCAGTCTTTCAACATATGACAGTCCCGCCATTCCGGGAATTAACCTAGTGAACCTACGCTGCACGCCCTCAATAGCAAGAATATCCTTCCTCAAATTTGGAGACCAAAACTGCACACAGTCCAGGTGTGGTCTCACTAGGGCCCTGTACAACTGCAGAAGGACCTCTTTGCTCCTATACTCAACTCCTCTTGTTGTGATGGCCAACGTTCCATTGGCTTTCTTCACTGCCTGCTATACCTGCACGTTTCCTTTAAGTGACTGATGCACTAGGACACCCAGATCTCGTTGTACGTCCCCTTTTCCTAACTTGACACCATTCAGATAATAATCTGCCTTCCAATTCTTACCACCAAAGTGGATAACCTCACATTTATCCACATTAAACTGCATCTGCCAAGCATCTGCCCACTCACACAACCTGTCCAACTCACCCTGCAACCTCATAGCATCTTCCTCACAGTTCACACTGCCACCCAGCTTTGTGTCAACTGCAAATTTGCTAATGTTACTTTTAATCCCTTCATCCAAGTCATTAATGTATATTGTAAATAGCTGCGGTCCCAGCACTGAGCCTTGCGGTACCCCACTAGTCACTGCCTGCCATTCTGAAAGGGACCCATTTATCCCCACTCTTTGCTTTCTGTCTGTCAAACAATTTTCTATCCATGTCAGTATCCTACCCCCAATACCATGTGCTCTAATTTTGCCCACTAATTTCCTATGTGAGATCTTGTCGAAGGCTTTCTGAAAGTCAAGGTACACTACATCCACCGGCTCTCCCCTGTCCATTTTCCTAGTTATATCCTCAAAAAATTCCAGAAGATTGGTCAAGCATGATTTCCCCTTTGTAAATCCGTGCTGACTTGGAACGATCCTGTTACTGCTATCCAAATGCTCTGCAATTTTCTTTTTTATAATTGACTCCAGCATCTTCCCCACCACTGATACTAGACTAACTGGTCTATAATTTCCTGTTTTCTCTCTCCCTCCTTTCTTAAAAAGTGGGATATCATTAGCTACCCTCCAATCCACAGGAACTGATCCTGAATCTATAAAACATTGGAAAATGATCATCATTTTGATCATTCATGTGGCATTCCCCTTGGACTGAAGATGATCACTCAGCATGATTCAAGTCCATCTTTTTTAAGTTTGACACAATCAGTAACATCAGCAAATGTGGATCTTTTGTTAAAGGTATCTCAGACATCTTTCATTGCAGCCATCTTGGGTTAAGAGACAGTTGCAAATTACAAATGATTACACAGTGCATGAATTCAAGTAATAATAGAAAAACAAGGTGCACTTTTAAAATTAGCTCGAAGCAAAATGCTATTTTATTGTCAATGTAAATGTGCAAATAAGGCACTAAAATGCTGACCTACAGTCAGATTTAGCACCATGTAACTAACATGCTGTACCATCAATGATAAAATTCTAATATATTGACAAACAATTCATTAAGTATTTCCTATTATACATAGGTAAAATACTTGTTATTTACATAATTTACAGGTGAAAAATTAAAAATATTCAGTAAAAAAGTATAAAATAATAAAAAATATAGCAAATTCATCATACTTCAGAAGATAGTGCTCTCAAAATAAAAGCATACAATAACAATGCTTCCTCTTGGTCCATTAATCATCAGTTTATAGCGATCTACAATCTTTGAGATACAAATAATTCTTAGAAGAAATCACTTTTCTGGAAAACTGAAGCAACAGTTTTGCTGAGGTAGTTAAGTCTTTCTTTGGTACAATAAATTTGAGAAGTTTAGTTCATGTTGATGGTATCTACGTTTTAACTCTGCAAGGCTGAAAAGTTGGAGTCCTGCATTTATCAACATGTTCATAAGTACTATTGTGTTTCCCTGTGATGGAAGCAGAGAGACTCTCCGATTCTGTGTCAACATCACAATCACTGTCCAATGTTCCTTGAGGATTATGAAGAGTTAAAGACCGAGTTGCAACTGGCTGAATATAATCGGAGTAGGGATCCTGGTGTGTTCTCCACACTCGTTTTCCAAATGTTCCTGGCAATAAATTGCAAACATTAAAGAGGGCAAAAACAGAACCAGATTATCCTATATAATTATGGAAATTTTCAAACTACCAATTGCATAATACAATTTCTGGATATCAGTTGGTTTCTCTACAAATATTCAAACTCTATTTTTGCATAAATAAAAATGAGTGAAAGACTCAAGATAGAAATAAAATGCAAAAATGTGATTATGTAAAAAAAAATATTAATTTTTTTAAAAAACCAAATGTGATTATGTATGCTTCATAAATTCAAATAAGTTTGAACCCTGCTAAAATTTCTAGCCTAAACACAAGACTGTTTAACTTGAATAAGTTTTAAAACTTTAGTTGATTTATTTTTTGACAATTAGAATACCATTAATAAACCCCATGTTGCAAGATGTCCTTAAATCTTGAATATAATGAAGCTGTTCAATATTGTAATATATCTCATGGATGTGTGAATGCCTCAGTGGTTTCAAGAACGTTGCTTTTCAAAGAGTCACCCATGAACATACTATAAAGCTACCAAAGGATTTTAAGTTGCTGACATGCTTGTGTCCAGTAAAAGATGGAGCCATAAGATAAATTATTTTCTCTTCATGTCCAGTTAAGCAGAAAAGTTCTGTAAATTTTTAATCCTGAACAAAAGTCAGGAAGATTCACTGAACCACAGAAGTCACAACGTTCTTTGAACACCACTCAAGTCTCCAGTTTCAAATTTTTTAAAAATCTGTCCCATTTACAATGCAATCTCTCTTCCCACAGAAAAAAAGCTGTGATAAGAATCAATTGAAAAGCAGCCTGCTTTATATTATTAAAACAAATGAAACAACATAAAGGTCGAACTGCTTAATCATACAAATCTAAATCAGACTATTCCAAAGAGCATTTGAATGTGCTAAAGCTCTGATGTCTGGACACATTAGAGGCAGGAATCATGTTCCCAATGTTTGGGGAGTCCAGAACCAGGGGCCACAGTTTAAGAATAAGGGGTAGGCCATTTAGAACGGAGATGAGAAAAACCTTTTCAGTCAGAGAGTTGTAAATCTGTGGAATTCTCTGCCTCAAGAAGGCAGTGGAGGCCAATTCTCTGAATGCATTCAAGAGAGAGCTAGATAGAGCTCTTGAGGATAGCGGAGTCAGGGGGTATGGGGAGAAAGCAGGAACGGTGTACTAATTGAGAATGATCAGCCATGATCACATTGAATGATGGTGCTGGCTCGAAGGGCCGAATGGCCTACTCCTGCACCTATTGTCTGTTGTCTGATTATTTGAGCAGCCGATCCTCATGGCTTGCAGTTTGCCATAAATATAGCTAGATTGCTGCGGACATTATATTATCTTCAAGTACTCCAAGGTACGAAACAAAATTTAACAAAGTGGCCAGAGTTCATAATTATGCAGGCATGCAATAATGAATACAAAAGACAATAAAGTTGGTCAAAAATCAAAGGGGGGCAAAAAATATATTGAATTATCAAATCAACTTAAGATATCATAAATGAGCTTTAGTATTTAACTGTTATATTATTGCAGGGAATAAAACTTTTTAATTGAGAAAACTGATGGCCAGAAAAGGAGCACAGCAAACATTTAAATAAAACATTCAGAATTGTTTAATCTTTTGCAATAATTTTACTGTAACGTTGAAAAAAATACCTACCACCATACATATTGTGGGTTGCTGTTAATCTTTCTGGATTCCCGTTTGAAACTGGTATGTCAACTGCAGTCACTTTGTGTGGAGTTTGAACATGATTGAATAAGTTTGAATTTGGGAGCTGTGTTGTTTTTTTTGCTATAGCTTGGTCAAAGTAGTCTTCTGGTGGCACTTGAATGAACTGAGAGTACCCTTTCTTCTTTGAGTAGATGCTATCATCGTAGGCACCAGCACAAACTGCCATCTGGTCACTTTCACCTGGTTTGAAAAGCAAATATTAGTCAGAACATGCTAGATTGCGATGGTCAACAAATCAATAGATTCCACCAAGTACTCACTTAAGTGATCAGATCCATTTGCGTTTAAAAGATTAAGAGACTATCTCCAGCTGTCACCTCAGATTTATGAAATAGTCATGAAAACCTAAGATAGGTGCACTGGGAGTGGATGAGTGAAACTTGGGAATGTAGACAGCAGGGTTTTGGATGACCAAGCTTTGCGCGGAACATATGAGAAAGCTAATAGTTACGTTTAAAGGTAACAATCACCAAAAAGAGGTTCAGCAGATAAGCTGAAGTGGAGTGGAGTCAGATAGTTCTCTGGAAGTGGGTACATGCAGTCCGAGCAATGATGTGCATGTTGGAAAATTTGGAATTTGTATTGTCAGGACACAAACAGGCTCTTCCCATTCATGGTGACCATTACACACCTGTCTCTACTAATCCCATTTACAAGTCTTGGGCCATATCCTGCTATGTCTCAGTGATTCAAATGCTTATACTATAAATGTTACAAATATCGGTCCCTACCAACCTACGAGGCAGTGTTCCCGATTGCAACCACTCTCAGTGAAAAAAATCTTTCTTGGTTCCACTCTAAACCTCACTCAGCACCTTAAACCAGAACCCTCTGGTCTAAGGCACTTCTACCATGTGGAATTTGACAAGACATGACGGTCGCTAAACCACGTTCAGACTTCAATTGCCAAGAAGAGGGCTGCACGGTGGCCTAGCGGTAGAGCTGCCTTACAGCACCAGAAACCCAGGTTTGATCCTGACTACATGTGCTTGTCAGTACTGAGTTTGTAAGTTCTCCCTGTGACCTGCGTGGGTTTTCTCCAAGATCTTCGGGTCCCTCCCACACTCCAAAGGCGTACAGGGTTGTAGGTTAATAGGCTTGGTGTAAATGTAAAAATTGTCCCTAGAGTGCGTAGGGTAGTGTTAATGTGTGGGGATCGCTGGTCGGTGGGGACTCGGTGGGCCAAAGGACCTGTTTCCGTGCTGAATCTCTAAACTAAAGAGGGATAATATTGATGTTAAGGGAACGATTTGAAGTGAGGACCAAAGTTTCTGCTCATCTAGTATTGATGATGGACATGCAGTCCAATTGATTCAGCAGATGGGTGAACAGAGGCAAGGTAGAACTGGATACTGACAGCTCATTTAAGGAAAATGGCATTGTGCTTTTGTGGACATGGCTGCAGTGTGACAGTAAATACGAATGAGACGCCCTCAACATTAGATCCGTGGACATGATTGGGCAGTATAAAAAGCTGTTTCAGATGATTATTTTTTGTAATACCAGGGCAGGTAAGAAAAAGATACAACTTTATCTAGTTGGATGATGATATCAAGTTTTAGGAGGACTATACATTCAGCAATGGCAAAGGGTGGAGAAAGAATATGAGAAAATAGTTTTCATCTTTGTCACAATCATATCATACATGATGTCACTTATGAGACATTTTGGTCCTGTGTTAAAAGCAGAAATCTATTTGGAAGTATTCAAATGCTTAATTCTAGGAAAGATGGGCAAGGAGTTAGCCCTTTGTATGAAGGCCTGATCAAGATGTTGGTGTTTGACAAGTCAGCAATAACATTTTACCTGAAGAATGCTGAAGAAACAAAAGTATTTGCAGGCAGAAAAAAAAGGCCAAATAAATTTTGGGTGTTGGTTTAGGAAACCTTACAGATCACCATTCTAACATTTCAATCATTTGGGTTTGGTTATGCCCAAGTTAACATCCTATACAAATTTGTTGCATCAGTTTTCCGTCAGCTACTTCAGTAAGGCAAGACAAGTTTATTTATATAGCAGATTTCAGCAACAAGGCAATTCAAAGTGCTTTACATAAAACATTAAAGAGCAGTTAAAAATAATTAAAAACAGTCATTAAAGAGAATAGAAAATAAAAACAAGCTAAAATAGAATAAGACAGGTATAAAATACAAAATTAAGAGTTACGGTCCAGTGTAAGAAATGAATAATTATTTGATTTAATAAAAGGCAGCATCAAACAGAATAGTTTTCAGCCACGATTTACAAGAACAGAGTTGCAGCGAACCTGCAGTTTTCTGGGAGTTTGTTCTATATATGTGTGCATTAAAACTAAACGCTGCTTCTCCGTGTTTAGTTCTGACAGTAAACAAATGAATTCCAAAACTACTGCCACAACTGCCAAATTCTTATTTATAGCATTGAATTTCTAGGTAATGTGAAACAAATCTGCAGGATGAATTCAAAATTAAAGGTGCTATCACAAAATGCTGGAGTAACTCAGCTGGTCAGGCAGCATCTAGGAGAGAGGGAATGGGTGACGTTTCGGGTCGAGACCCTTCTTCAGTCTGAAGAGTCTCGACCCGAAACGTCACCCATTCCCTCTCTCTTAGATGCTGCCTGACCTGCTGAGTTACTCCAGCATTTTGTGATACCTTCGATTTGTACCAGTATCTGCAGTTATTTTCCTTCAAAATTAAAGAAAATTACTTTCAAATTCCTGAGCTAAAATTGTTTGAAAGGGCAAGTGGAAAATAAGAGTGTTATGGCATTAGTCAACTATCAGCACCAGGACGATCAGTTGCTGAGACCACTATTCCAATTGCAACCAAGATAAGTTTCCTGCATTGCACATAACCTTTTCTTTAATTCCACTTAATAATATTATTGTACCGACACAAACTCAGAAAATTATGTGGAAAGTATCTAACTTGCTCTTACCTTGATGGCTGATTATGTCCAGTGTTTCAGCATCATACACAATTCCTCCAACGTACATCGAGGCTGCACGGTCAGTGTTATGAAAAACTAGAGGATCAGATATGCCTTCTATGTCAGTGTCACTTCCATTGTCAATGTGACAAAGATCTTAAAGAAAACAAAGAGACACTTTAATCACACTGATCTATGCAAATATTTCAATTTCCCAAAATACAATTTTCCATACATTATTATCCTTAGAAACTGCTTGTAATACTATTCTTTTTTAATTGTCAGGTGTCATTTTTTTTATTCATAGAGTTCAGGATCACTGTCCAGCTGAACATATATTACCCATCCTTAATTATTCTTGAGAAAATAGTGTGCCAATTTCTAGAAGCAGTAAAAAATACTCTTGATACTGATAGCATGATAATTCTAGAATTTAGTAGCAATTTGGTGACAGAACAGCAATATATTTCCAACTTGGCATGATGCAAAACTTGGAATAAGGTAGCAATATTCTGATGTGCTTTAAGTCTTTCCCTCCTTGGTGGTAGTGGTCATAACTTTGAGAGATGCTGAAGCAAAGAGCTGCAATGTATTTTGTAGAGTATGCAGTACTGAGCTCAGATGGGGAAGAAAACAAATGCTTAGGTTGGGTACCAGTCAAATGCGATGATTTGTCTTGGATCGAATTGGGCTTTGAGGTGTTGGAATTGCATTCGACCAGGCAAGTGGTGAATATGGCATCACATTATGAATGTTTAGAAGATTCAGGGGATCAGGAGGTAGGTTACCCGGTACAGAACATCCAACCTCTGATCTGCTCACGTAACCAATTTAGTTGACTTCAATGGTGGACCCTCCCCCTCCTCCCCCCCAGCTTGCAGTTTCTTGCTACCATGTGGAGTTGAATCAAACTAGTTGGAGACTGCTTTCCATGATATGCAAATTTCAGAAAGTGGAGACTGATCCATTCACCACTTCTGACTGATTGTATTTACAAATGTTTCAGGTTTGTCCTCAACCTTTTTATGCTAAGTGCTGCTACTGTGCAAAATCAGAAATGTTATGCGAGCTTCCTTCCCCAGTTGACAGATGTAGTAAGCTGCACAGATGCATTTGATCCACCGGTCATGAGATTCTTTACCTCCATCTACTGAGTGTTATGTTGATTACTAGTTAGCACGCACTACCCAGTTTAACCATCCTGATACTGCAATTTTAAGCACACTCAATTCTACTTGTCCTTTTGACCGGTCATCGATTTGCTATTAGTAAAACCAGGTCTTGAGGGTGTGGAAACACACATTTCTACTGCTGCTGTGCCCGTGGCACATTAGAAGCCCAAATTTTGAATTGTTCCCAGTTAATGCATTGGTACTAGACACAAAATGCTGGAGTAACTCAGTGGGACAGGCAGCATCTCTGGAGAGAAGGAATAGGTGAGGTCTAGTTATGGTGAGTGGAAAAGTTGAGACTGTTGATGTCACACCGGCAGTTCAAAATATATATATAAAGGTCTAAAGAGGGTAGATGGCCACCCGGTGGAATCCAAGAGGGAGACTGGTGGAACATCTGCAGTTCCTTCCTACACAATGCAATTATAATGTTATATAGCAAGATTGGAAAATGATGTGGCAAAGGTTGGGGAGTGTTGGTGAAGAGGATTTGCTCACTATGAAGCCAGAACCATGTTTATAAATTGCAAAGTGGTCAGTTCTATTAATTCTTTCACAGAGAGATGCACCCACATCTAGATTGATGGTGTCAATTCGTTTAACCCAAGCGTTGGTTCACTTACTACCTGCCGCAGAACCAATCTGACAGCCACTGAGTGAGTTGACTATTAAACCACTTGGTAATGGATGTTGATATCTCCCACCCAGAGTACACCTTGCGCAAGCGCTACTTTCAAATGATTCAATATGTTGCACGTGGAGTACCAATTCATCAACTGAGAATATTTTTTGGTGAATAAGGAGCATTTTCTTACCACGTTCAACCCAAAGCCATGAGACATCATGAGGTCTGGATTAAATGTTGAGAACTTCCAAATCCTTTCAATTTGGAAGTCCTGCCAAGGCAGGCAGAATATACCTAGGTATTGGAATGGAAGAGGACTCTGACATGTTGTCTGCATGCTATGATTTTGCAGGTGTGACGATGCCAGAATGTTACTTGATAAGTCTGTGGGAGAGCTCACAATTAGCCCCCAGATGTTTGAGAAGAGGACTCTGCCTGGTTGATTATGATTGAACTTGGTGCCTGGATCAATGCGAAATAGCCAATTAATTATATTTATTTTTTGTGGGGATAAGATGGCTTTCAATTCATCACACCGCCATCTACAGTGTCCTCCATAATGTTTGGGACAAAGATCCATCATTTATTTGTTTGTCTGTACTCCACAAATTGAGATTTGGAATAGAAAAAAAATCACATGTGGGTAAAGTGCACCTTGTCAGATCTTAATAAAGCCCATTTTACACATTTTGGTTTCACCATGTAGAAATTACAGCAGTGTTTATACATAGTCCCCCCATTTCAGGGCACCATAATGTTTGGGACACAGCAATGTCATGTAAATTAAAGTAGTCATGTTTAGTATTTTGTTGCATATCCTTTGCATGCAATGACCACTTGAAGTTTGCGATTCATGGACATCACCAGTTGCTGGGTGTCTTCTCCGGTGATGCTCTGCTAGGCCTGTATTGCAGCCATCTTTAGCTTATGCTTGTTTTGGGAGCTGGTCCCCTTCAGTTTTCACTTCAGCATATAAAAGGCATGTTCAATTGGGTTCAGATCGGGTGATTGACTTGGCCACTCAAGAATTTACCATTTTTTAGCTTTGAAAAACTCTTTTGTTGCTTTAGCAGTATGTTTGGGATCATTGCCTTGCTGTAGAATGAACTGCCAACCAATAAGTTTTGAGGCATTTGTTTGACCTTGAGCAGATAGGATGTGTCAAAACATTAATTCATTATGCAACTACCATCAGCAGTTGTATCATCAATGAACATAAGTGAGCCAGTACCTTCAGTAGCCACACATGCCCAGGCCATAACACCCCCACCACTGTGTTTCACAGATGAGGTGGTATGCTTTGGATCTTGGGCAGTTCCTTCTCTCCTCCATACTTTGCTCTTGCCATCACTCTGATACAAGTTAATCTTCGTCTCATCTGTCCACAAGATCTTTTTCCAGAACTGCAGTTGCTCTATTAAGTACTTCTTGGCAAATCGTAACCTGGCCATCCTATTTTTGTGGCTGACCAGTGGTTTGCATCTTGCAGTGTAGCCTCTGTATTTCTGTTCATGAAGTCTTCTGCAGACAGTGGCCATTGACAAATTCACACCTGACTCCCAGAGTGTTTCTGATCTGTCGGACAGGTGTTTGGGGATTTTTCTTTATTATAGGGAATCCTCCTGTCATCACCTGTGGAGGAGTTCCTTGGCCTGCCAATCCCTTTGTGATCAGTAAACTCACCAGTGCTCTCTTTCTTCTTAATGATATTCCAAACAGTTGATTTTGGTAAGCCTTAGGTTTGGCTGATGTCTCTAACAGTTCTATTCTTGTTTCTGTTTCATAAGGGCTTTTGACTTTCATTGGCACAACTTTGGTCCTCATGTTGATAAACAGCAATAAAAGTTTCCAAAGGTGATGGAAAGACTGGAAGAAAGACTAGGTGCTGAGAGCTCTCTTATACCTGCATTGAGGAGGCAATTAAACGCACCTGAGCAATTACACACACCTGTGAAGCCATGTGTCCCAAACATTATGGTACCCTGAAATGGGGGGGACTATGTATAAACACAACTGTAATTTCTACATGGTGAAACCAAAATGTATAAAACTGGCCTTTATTAAATTCTGACAATGTGCAGAACCACATGTGATTTTTTCTATTACAAATCTCAAATTGTGGAGTACAGAGGCAAATAAATAATGGGTCTTTGTCCAAAACATTATGGAGGGCACTGTATGTCTTTGAGAGCTTGAAAATTAACATTAATACATAGAATATAATAATTTTGACTAAGTGGTTTAGTTGGCAACCTGGACTGATACGTTTACAGTCTATCAAGAACCAGAGCATGCATGCACGTTTACTTTGAAAATGAAGTAATTTTCATGGGCAATTTTTTTTCCCCAAACTCACCATCGCTTCCTCTGTGTTGAAGCAAATATCCATTCATAGAACCGGTCATAAGCTGATGGTGACTTCCAGCTTCGGATCGCCCATAACCTTCCTGATGATCTGACAGTGTTCCCTGGGATGACAAGTAGCTTGAGATATCTGCAGGCAAGTTCGTTTCATCTGAGAAACACCAAGAATAGCTTTAACATCTGGTCAACTGGTTAATTCATAACTAAAATAGCATATTAAGAAGCACCAACCTTGCTTAATTAACTTTGAAAAACATGCTTAACATTTTAAAATTGACACAAGTCAAAGAAAATATTACGCATTCAAGATTCAGCGTTCACTGCACAATGTCTACATTATGCCGAACCAAACTGGATATGCAAGGTCTCACGGGCATAGTGCTAGCACCTGTCTTAGGTTAGTTAAGCTCGAAGGAGAACTACAGGGACCAAATAAAGCCTTCAGGACTCTAGTCATAAGAGTTGGTGATACTGTTTGGGGGTGGGTGGGTGTTTATTCCACATCGACACAATTGAGCAGGAGTCACAAATCAAAAGTAGGACCAGTTAGACAGTGGCTTTTCACATGGCCTAACAACAGCTATCAAGTGTGAGGAAAAAAATAAAGGATAAAAAAAAACAAAGGATGAGAACTCCAGTGATACATTAGAGTAAAGCAAACTGCAACAGCTGTATGATTTTAATCAAAAATGTTCATAAATATTTCAATTTCAAAACCCCAAAGTAAATATTTCTCAGAGACACAACTGTCTACAGTTGCTCTAACCTTGGGAAAAAAAGATTGGAGGAACTCAATGGGAGAAGTAGTAACTGTGAAGACAGATGTTTTGGGTCATGACATCTTCCAAATCTATCTTTTACAATAATAAAAAGTGTGCTTTAAAGGAACAATTATGCCAAATGGATGAGTATCAATATACCTTTTATCTTAGGAATAAATGCAGAAAAGTTTTCATCTGTTTTTTTAAAATGCTATAGTGGGTCACAAACTGAAAATGAGAATACAGGTGCAAGTGATGAATTAACCACCCTGGGAGCAGTTTTTATGTACGGGGGGGTTCTAACGAAAGGAAACAAAACATTACTGGAAAAAATATACCAGTTCCCTCGATAGTTCAGCAACATAATCCAACAAATAGTTAAGCTATACGTGTCAAAATCTTAGCTTAATCGCCGATCCATGCTGGCTTTAATGATTTCAGTAGGAATAACAAGGGAACACAACCTGTCCTTGGATTCTTAAGAGGGGTAAAGATCAGCTGGGATTCTCATTCTCAACTGTTGACTAGTGGCTCATTAAATATTAATGTCTGAGCTTGAAATTAAGACGCAACTAAATCAGATTGCAATACTTCCTGCAGTTGAACAACATGACAGTACTTAAATGTCAGACCCCTGTAATAAACAATCACTTTGCCTTTTGCAGCCATGTAATCACACAAGCTGAAGGCAGCTTTTACCTACAAAAAAAATGCATTGACTGCTCAGTAATGATTAAATAAGATACAAAAATAATGTATTTATTATCCCCAAGACCAATATTTTAAGTAATACAAAAAAAAATGCTCTATTTTCTAATAGCACAAAATTATATCATGCCTGGACAGGAGGAGGAAGAGCATAAAACCATTTTTTTTAAAAAATTCAAATTAGATATTGAGTGTATTACTTTCTTTTCTATCTCCGTCACTTAAAGCCAAAGAGGTTTCTGTTTAAGTTTCACACCTGTGTTTGTCACGCTGCAGTCCTCACTCTTCCTTCTTGTGTGGTATATAATAACCACCCAAACCAAAGATGTGCCAACCACACAACAGACCACCGCTATGATTACAATTCCAATGGTAGACCATCCATCCTCTTCAAATGGTGTAGCACTTTGTGCAGAGTCACAGTTTGGTGTAGGAAGGACATTAAGGCGAATGTTTCCCCGCTCAGTTCCAAGGGTATTCGACATTTCACACGTGTACTTCCCAGCATCATCCAGGCTGCTGTCCACAATAATCAACAGTTGATTTCCAGCAGCAAAGAAGTGCCTTTCAGTTACTGATAAAGGACTATCGTTCTTTGTCCAGTTCAGTTTTGGAGGTGGATTCCCAGCTGCTATGCACTGTAGAACTGCAGTTTCACCTTTCGCCACCGTTTTATCGACAAGAGGACGCACAAATGAAGGTGTTTCTGGATTGAAAGTAGTTCGAAATTAAGTTTTATATATCTATATATTCATATTTTTACCGTTAAAATTATTAAAAATTCATCAATTACATAATAAGGATTACACAGGATACCAAAAAAAATTATATCCCAAGACCAACATTAAGATAAAACAAAAAATGTTTGCTCTATTTTTAAAATGACACAAAACTATATATTTCTTTAAATTTCTGATCTGCTCAGTCAAATGACAAGCTTCTACATGTACTCACCTAATACAGTTAGCGTTGCATTGGCTGAAATAGCTCCAGCACTATTTTGAGCAGTACAGCTATAAATTCCGATGTCCTCCACTTTGACATCTACAATAAAAAAAACATCATCTTCTGGCATAACATGCATTCTTCTCTCTCGTGCTGCGGGGAAGTCAGTGCCACCATCTTTTTGCCATGCTATCTGTGGTGTAGGATGCCCAATGGCAGCACATTCTAAACGGGCCATTGCTCCTGCTCGAATAGTGAGATCTGTGGGTGACTTTGTAAATGATGGTAACACTGCAAAGGGCAACAAAAGCAAATTATTGAATATATTGTCTTTATGTCTGTTGTACACATTAATTCTCGACATAACCATGACATTTACTTCTTAACTACAAATAGACTTATGAAATGGCAAGCTTTGGAAATATACATTTCATAAGGACAAAGACAGGTAATTACATTTTGAAATGCAGGCAATAGAATTCTCAGAACTGCTATAAATGAATTTCTCAAGAATTCATTCTGAATACCCAGTTCATGGGTACGCTTGGCATTCTTTTATTAATGGTTTTCAACATGTTTAAGTGTCTCTTCTATCCAAGCCATTGGCATATTTATAGATTGCCATCAGATGACTTTAAGTGACTACCATGTTCATCCTTTGCTGGTATATTTAACCTTTTGAATGTCATCCCTAATTAAAAACATCCGAAACAACTAAATCACCAAAATATACTTGCAGCTCAATACATACTATTCACAGTCAGCTTGGCTTTGTTGGAGTAGGATGAACCAAAGTGGTTGGAAATCACGCACTGGTATTTTCCTTCACTGCTGAAATTTACATGTCGAAGACGCAAGATGGTAGTGTATTCCATTACTTCACCACCTTGAGAACGAAGATGTGCATAGTTCTCAATCTCAGCTTCATGAAGCACCTCATTATCTTTCTTCCAGGCAAATGTCATTGGAGAGTCGCTGCTGCTGGCTGCTGAGCAGATGAAGCTCACATTCGAATGCTTTACAGCTGCTTGTGTTGCAGGCTGTTCCATGATCTCAGGTTTGGGAAAGTCATCTGTAAGGAATTATTTTTCAGTAAGTTTAAATCCAGCAAAAAAAAATGTAAGTCAGAAATAATATTGACGGACTTTTTGCAATGGATTAATAAAACACTTTAAAATTATTCGTATTTATCACCTTTATTCAAATGATTGAAAATTTAACTTGGAGTTTAAACAAAAACTCGTAACTCACCGCATACAAAGTCTTCTGGTTTAGTAGCAAATATACTTCTTCCCTTCAGCCACTGCGGATGGGCACAGCTTGCATTAATGAAAGGCTGAAATCCATGATCAATTGCCCACTGGTGCAGCCACTTCAGCTGACAATCACAAAGGAGGCTTGAAGTATTCAAGTACCTGAGAAACAAGTGCGCACAGTTATGCAGTTGGAATAAGATGAAACGTAAAAGAAAATCATATTGCCTGCATCCGAACTAAACAAGCAGGATTGGAGATGTTTATGTTAAGATGCAAGAAAACTCCAAAATAAAGTTAGACACTTCACATGATATAATATCCACAATGATCTCACTTACAATTCATGAAGTTTCTTCATCTGAGAAAAGGTGTTGCTCTGGACAGACATAATCGCATTATTACTCAGATCCCTACAAAAAGAAAAGAGGTACACTAATTAAAAATATCATCCACATGTTTCCACCAACTTTTAAAAAAATAAACATTTGCAGACATTAATTCAATTACTCTTACAACTTTGCCCAATTTGAAATATATTGCATTAAAATTATTAGTTTACTTAAAAGGGCACTGGTCAGGTGACCAGTATTCTATAATTGGCAAATAGATTTACGAGGATGTTGCCATGAGCTGACAGCCTGAGCTAGAGAAAGATTGGGCAGTCTAGGACTTTATTCATTAGGGCACAAAGGGGCTGAAGGGTGACCTTACACAAGCGTATAAAATAAAGATAAAGGGAATAGATAAAGTGAATGTGTAAAGTCATTTTCCCAGGGTAGGGGAATCAAAATCTAGAGGGCTGAGATTTAAGATGAGAGGGGGAAAGTTTAACAGAAACCAAAGGGGCCACTATTTCAGACCATGGCAGATATAAGAAACGAACTGCCAGAAAGTAGTTGAGGCTGTTTAATAACAATATTTAAATGACTTTTGGATAGGTATGTGGAGGGGAAAAGTTTATAGATTATATGGGCCAAACACATGTTAAAGGGACTGTTTTAGCTAAGGCACCTTGGTTAGCATGTTGTTCGACATTTTACGACTATGACAAAGTAAACATTGTGTTATCTAACAGTTCATCCTAAATTTGTGCATATTGAGATCACTTCTCATTCTTCTAAACATTTGACTATAGGCCAAATTTCTCCAGTTCCTCAGAGGCCACACCGCTCCCACATATTCCAGGAATAAATTGCATAAATCTATAAGACAGAGGGACCCAAACTCTATGCAATAGCCCAAACATTGCCCGACCAAAGTCAATTGGCTTTAGTGCTCAACGCCATCTGTGCTAGAATTCCAGAATACTTACAGATGTTCAAGTGCATCCAGACCAGAAAATGCTTTCCTTGTGATCGATCTGATTCGATTTCCCTGTAGTCCCCTGGGGAAAAGGCACTTAGTTTAACAATAAATCTAAAATGTGCATCTTTGAATAAGAGGACTTAGTAGCAGAATCATTTTTTCACATAAAATCTCCCTCTCCATATTCTAACTACATGCTCCTCTCAACAAAGATCAAATCCTTTGCAAAATAATCAAAATAAAGGGGATCGTGTACTAACAATTACAAATGGTCAATTTTGAAACCAAAAACTGCAACACAAACTTGCGAATTATCAAGAAATCCAGCTTTTTTTATTAGTCGGTTTTCTCTAATGTGTCAGATTTAGATATTTTTGTCTTATTGTATTGTTTGAGTATTCAACCCTATTCAATTCCAAAAGCATTGAGTTGCAAGCTGTATCCGGCTGCCCTGATCAAAGCCCTCAAGCACACTTCCTTTCCTCATCCCACAGAGTATTGGATTCTCAATACATTCCACACCAAAAGGCTCACTGAGCTTGAAATAATTCACTTGAAACATTTAAGTCAACTTTTTGATCTAACTTTGTACACAGATTAAGCTCACATGCACAAAACAATGCATCATGAAGACATCTTCAGTGTTTCCACTGGAGTAAAAATGAAGATCACTTACAATTTCCTTAGTTTGCTCAATTGAGAGAAAGCCCCATTCATATCTTCAATAGTCCATGAGATTTCATTATTTTTCAGGTCTCTGTTAAATGTTTTGGGAGGGGGAACAGTTGGCAAGGGGTGAAGAATACAAATAGAGAATAAGCATTACACAAAATACTTTAAAAAAAATTCTATGAAACCTGACAACATCATACAAAAAGAGCAAGGACTCATCTGCTGCAACAGATCTATAGGCCATAATTCATATTGTTAACAAATGTGTGTGAAAAGCCATAAAATAATACATAGATAAATCTCTTGTCTTCAATGTCTTTATCAAGCTTTACATGCAAAGCTAAAAATGTACCAAAGAATTCTGGCAGACCTCAGTTGGTTAAAATTGGTTGTAACATTTCCTCCATCCTGACCCTCAGATACACCTCAGGACTGTGTTTGCAGTATCTTGCTCTGGACACCAATGATAGCATAGCCAAGCACAATGCTAACTCAATCTCTAAGTTCACAACAATACCATTGTTGTCAGCCACGTCTATAACAATGATGAGACGACATACAGAGTAGTGATCGAGAACAGTGTCAGGACAATAACCTGGCCGGTAATGTCAATAATCCTATCCCACCAACAAGGCTTCAGGACGGATGGCTGACAGCTTCGCTCTTTGGCATCCATATCACCAACAACCTAACTTGGTCTGTTCACACTGATGTAGTGATTCAAAAAAGTGCATCAACATATTTACTTTCTTAGACATCTGAAAAGATTCGACATATTCACAAGGATTTTTATGAACTTCTACAGATATGTTATAGAAAGTATTTTGTTCTTGGCTCCCTGAACCTTTGAAGCAATGAACATGGACTAGCCTTTCACATGGTTGTCACTTTCTTCCATTCATTCCATCTTCATGGTATGTTACATCAAGAAAGTAGGAAGTATTATCAAAGATGTCCATCATCCTACTGGGAGAAGATATAGGAGCTTGAAAGCTTGACGATCAGACTTAAGACTAGCTTCTTCTCCACTGCGCTGTTACCCAAGTGATGAACAAATCATCTCCATCACACCCTATTCCTGGAGGTGCTACCACATATTCTTACACTTCACTCTACCTCATTGGTTATTCAGTTTTGGTACAAAAAGATTATTTTGCAGTCCTGCACTATTCTGCTGCTATGCATCCATATTTAACATTACTATATGTATTCTATCTACTGTGAAAGAATAAGGAATTTCATTGCAAATTGGTGTACAGGACAAACTAACCTGATCACTAACCAGAGTATATCCTTCAAATAAAACTGTTTATGGAACTTTCTAATTGTCTGGGAGGCATTTTGAAACTACTTGTGATTTATAACTAGTTGTAAATTTCCAGAATCAAATCTTTATTCAGAAAACAGCCTGATTGCAGTTTCTTATTTACTCTTGTAAAAATCCATCAGGAATTGCAATAGTAATTCCTACCAATGACAGAATTGGTTATCCTATTCTGTAAAGAGGTTTAGCTGATAGGTCCACTCTCTCAGGTAACCTTCATCAGTTTCAGCTCTACAAAGCAGTTCTGAAGATTGCATGGCTTTGAAGCTCTACTGTAACAACTTGTGTATGGTTGAAATACAGTTTACAAATGAACCTGCTTCTAGGTGCTGCTGCATGACAGTTATGCAGCGGCATCCAATTACACAGTTGTAATTTTTAGAAAATTTTAGAAAATTCACTTGCAAGTGCATAGCCAGCATGTTACATGCCTTTAAAACAAATGTAAACAAGGCATTCAGGGGGTATGCATAAAATGCTAACTCATTTGCACTATGCTTATAAACATGAAGCTCATTTCATGATACCGAGGTGCTTCTGAATGAAAGATATACTGACTTTAAAAGTTCAAATACACATTAAGCCATACACTAAAGATAAGAAAACCAAATTTTATATATAAAGATGTACTTACAGACTATGCAAACTGGATAGTCCTCCAAAGGCACCATCAGCAATGTAACTCACTTGGTTATTTCCTATATATAACTGCCCAAGGAGGCTCAAACCAACAAAGGTGGAATCCTCCAGACGTGTTAGGTCATTAAATGAGACATCCCTGTCAATGAGAAACAAAATACATTTGTAATTCCTTTGTTCTGTCTGAATTGCTAAGTTGATACCCATACATAAAAGTAGTCTTATATTTCATTATTCATGGTTCATTAGATTTGTCTAGCGACCAGTTATACTACAAAAACTAGGTATGAACAAGTTTGAACCATGTTCTTGTCCAAAAATCCTTATTCAGCATGGATTTACTTCAGTATATCTAGATTTATAGTGTGGACAGAGATACAGATGATTTATATTTGATGGCCCACAAAAGAGGAGAATGCCCAGACATGCCTAGGGTTGTTTCATACGTATAGTGAGACTTTCCTTCATCATTTTGTCCAATATTCACATAACCTGCAATTATTTATTGACCAGGCTTATGCAAAAGTGACACCATATTGTAGAATTACTTCAGAAGAGAACTTAAAAGACATGTGGATAGGTATACAGATAGGAAAGGTTCAGAGGAATATGGAACAAATGCAAGCAAAAGGGACTAACTCAGGAAAACACATTGATTGCCATGGACAGATTGGGCCAAAGGACCTATTCTATGCCGTATAACCATGTATAACTTGGAGAATATAGCTGATATGTGAATAACTCCCAGCAGTATCTAATTGAACAAATTAAGTAAAATTAATTTAAATCTAGAAGTGTTCAAGCTTAGAATGTCAGCTATACACTAGGGTCTGTTTTGTACTCTAATAGCAGTGAGCTAGAAAACCAATAAACATTTGTTTAAAGCCCGCTGTTAGATTATTCTAAATTGCCCAATGAAAAACCAGAGAGATAAATTCATTCCAGCTCAGAGGAACTGGAGAGATGCTTTTATTTGCTGCATTCATTTAGATGCAGTCACCTTTATTACATTATTGAAGTTTTGTATAGCAGGATCACAAGCTTCAAGTCTAAGTTTTACAAAGTCCTAGAATCCAAATGTTTAAGGTGGCAGGCAGTTCATTTCCAGGCAGTGTGTGGGGAAGTCACCCAGATTATTAAAGTGGGAATACTAGAAGTAAACCAAGTATTATTATGCATGGGTGGGCAAAATGGACCAATGGTCTTTATCTGCCTTGAACTGTGACAATGATCTTTGCACTTTTAAAATTAAATAATCACTGATGACATTTTACAGACATAGAGACGCAGACAAAAGAGAATGGCGGGCGATTGACAATGGCAAGACGCCTGTTTGAAGTGAATGGACCTGAAAATTTATGGGTACCAGGTACACTCTCATTGAGGCCTGGGGTCATTGGCAAGGCACATTTAATGTACATTGGTCTGGTAAATGAGAGCATTAATTGAAATCTTTCTTTGGCAACTGGTTTACGCAAGCAAACGTCTGATTAGGGTTCATGCCCAAACTGAGGTAAAGATTTTTCCTGAGCGCTCCCTCCCCTACTTTGAAAAGCCCCATAAGAGCACATAAAAAAAGATTAACAATGAACAATTAGGAAAATTCTGTTATGCTTAATGCTGCCATCCACATGAGTAAACGCTAAGTATAAATCATTGCACAATTTGTATGTTTTTTAAATCTGGATTCCTAGATGTTTTCCAAATCACAGGATATTGAATTACCAACAAATCTCATTTGAGAACACAGGTCCCAAAAATTTAAAAAACAACTAATCTCACCCACCACAGAACCAACAAGTCATTTGTGGTTTTAAAAAGATATTTTGTATCTCACGTCTTGTAGAAACACTGCTTTGGCCATCTTCATGAAATCTTTATATAAAAGAAACCTCAATTGCAAAGCTAGCATTTTGGCATGATGTCCACAGAGAAACTGGAATGGAATAAAAGGTACTTACAGCTCACTGAGCTTTTGGCAGAACTCCCAGGCATCTGGGTTGATCTTGCTGATGGCATTCTGGCTGAGATTAAGTTGCTGCAACATCAGCAAGCCATACAACCAGCCTTTGGTTACTTCTGTCAAATTGTTGAAATCCAGTTGTCTGAAGAAGAAAAAATTAGGAAGAAGAAGAAAAAATTAGCTTGCATTAGCCCTAAAATGGGGGTTTTATTTGTCTTTTCCCCTGTTTGTCATGCAGTTAAAAAGCAATTTAAACATTGAAGCCATGTGGCTGGATTCTCTGGAATGAGAGTCAACTGCCAAAGCTGCGAGGCCAAAAAGGTAGAAAGCAGCTCATTTTACAAACAAGTTCTTACATATTTAGCTGAACCAAGTACTTCTTTGTTTAAAACAAAACTTTAGTTTAAAACAAAACTATGGTGAAGCCATCTGTATCTTGTGAACCTCCGAGCAAAATCTTTTACAAAATCTACAGGATTTACACATTGGTTATTTTCGGGGTATGTCATTATTTATAAAGAGATATTTAACAATTAAAACAGGACTCACAATATCTCAATGTTGCTCAGTCCCCAGAAAGCGCCATCCATGAGTTTACTAATGCTATTTCTTTGTAATTTAAGAGATTTCAAAGCGCTCAATCCTTGAAATGCAAGGCCATCCACTTTCTTCATTTTGTTGCGACTAAGTTCCCTGCAGCAAAATAAATAAGATGTTCATCTTACAGAACGACTATTTCTACTTCAGCAAAATTGAGAACTGAGGCAGGGTGGGAGGGGGAAGGAGGAAAGAGATCAAGTACTTAAATGAAAAATTACATTTGAAATTCAGTTCCTTTTTGTGATTTTGTTACAAGATGAACTTACAAGTGCTGGAGATGCGGTAGTTTGAACATCTTGGAAGGAATAGATGAAATTTTGTTTCGGTTTAGCTTCAAGACTTGAAGTGTATTCGAAAGATTGTCAAAGCAACCAGGATCCAGAGAAGTTATTTTGTTATTGTTGATGTATCTAAACAACATCACACATTTGGGTTACACAGCTGTCGAACTATACCAAAGACATTCATAACAGTGTTCATTGAATAAATCTCATCTTGTTTCTTACTCCTGCCAATGGCTCACTTTCGCTCTCTTATCCATTTCTAGCCAAGGTAGAGATCAACCAGCCCAGCTTCCTTATGTGCAAGACTATGTCCTGCTTAATGGACAAGCAAGCATACTTAAACTAAATTATATTTTTAATTAAATTACATTAATTTTTACAGAACATTAATATGATTAATATTATAAAAACAACTCAAAGAATTGTTTTATTATATTCTATGCAATAGGAAACAATGCAGAACCCTACAATACAATATATTAACATTTTTGTTCATAATCATGAAACAATATACACTAGGATATTACAAACCAAAACAGAGCTTACTCCAATCAATTTGAATGCAACTTTTTAAAACGTTTTTACAACGATGATTGACCTGCACTGTGGAAACTTTGTATTGCTATATTGTGAAATCATGTAAATACTAGATTCTAATACAGGTTTGTATTAAATCTTGCCCTTCTCACCTTAAATATATGTCCTCTTGTTTTTGATTACCCTCCCAGGGTTAATAACTCTGTGTAGTCTCCCTATCTATTCCCCTTATGATTGTATACACTCTAGGATCACCCCTCAGCCTCCTGCGGCCCAAGGAGGAAAGTCCTAGCTTGGCCAACCTCACTAGATCAGCCCCTCAAAACCTGATCATCTCTGCACTCTTTCTACCTGGTGGAAACCACAGGTCATAGACATTCAGCTAGAATAACACCCTTCCTCTATTAGCCTCTATGGGCAAGCCAGCTCCAAATCATAACGACTAAGTCACCATGGATTCCATGCATCTTAATCCTCTGGATTAGCTTGGTCTGGCTGTCGACGAGAGTCTATGAACATAACATCCAGTCATATCTGGATCAATCACCTTCGTTGCCTCCTCAAAAAACTCAATCAAATTTGTAAGATATGATCTGCCCGGCACAATGCCATGCTGATTGTCCAGTACATAATTGCTTTCACAGTCTGGAAATTTCCAGTGTAACGGAATAGTCATCACGAGTTATAACCTAGTCCTTGTTATCTTGTCTCCAGTCATTCTCAAGACTCACCCAGCTGTACTCAACAGTTACCATCCTGTCTGCAGTGTACTAGAATAGCCTTCCTTAAAATCTGCCCCTGCTGAACTGTTTTCTTGATTTTGTTTTCAATAGCACCCCAGGACATTACATTAAATACATAATAGATAACACAAATTTAAATTATTTGTGATTACTGCTTATTTGTTATTACTACCACTATGTTGGAGCCGTCGGAACAGTAATAATTAAGGCAACTAATTGATTTACAAGCTGTAAAGCCACTCAAGAATAACATTTTACCATTATGAACACAGACACCCCTTATATTTAAAAGATTTTTTGTTTTAAGGACCACCTCCATTCTAAACTCCTGCAGCACAACCATTAGTGCATACATGTCAAATAATCACAATATACTTACAGATTTCGAAGTTGTAGAGCAGGAAATTTTTTCAGTTCAAAAATCAGGTTATTACTGAGATCAAGCGTTTCCATAGATTGAAATGGCATCAGCTGTTCAGATAGTACTCGAGTAATTTTGTTATTAGATCTGGAGAGAAAAAAGCAAATGGAGAGAAACCCTTAGGGAGATAAAACTTTTGAAATAAAGTGAAGAACCATTCTTATCATTGCCTAAAATATCAAAATACATGTTTGTGATCAACGCACAACCTAAATTTTAAGTTAAAAGACTGCAGCAAAATATTTAAATCTAAATTTTAAGTGTAACATGTTAGACTGATTAATAGCACAGAGGAGACAAAATATTTGCAATACAATAATCCCAGTAACAATGCAGGCTCCTAACGCTATGAAGTATGCACTGTTAAAGATGTTTAATAGCTTACTTCCGGGAACATGGAATTGGTCTATAAGCACAATGTTAAAATACAGAATGTCTTACAAAAAACATTACAGCCTTTATAGGTACTGGGAGTTCTGCTGTAACGTGCTTTACCACAACATGAATTGGATATGATGCGAGTGATGAATATGGGAACATTTGCATCATGTGGACTGAATTGCTTACAAGCAGATTTTGATTGGGAATGAGAGAACCACGTAAAATGATATTAGAAATTGACTAGAAGAAAAGTGATGTATAGGATGTAAACAGTATAGAGGAACAAAAAGAAATATATATCCATGTAGCATTTTCATACTAATCAGACACTATTCTCTCTTCAGAGCACAGCTGCTACTTTTAACTACAAGTGGCCACAGAAATTGACAAGCAATTACTTGGAATGACACTCGTGCAACCAAACTCAATTAAACAATGTAACATACAGCCTTTCGTATTTTTTGCTTGCAGTAAGAAAAATAAACATTGGTAATGAAAGGACCTTTATTTTTGAAAATCCTGTGGGAAAATAACTTGTTTATTGCGAGTCAAACTCTCTAGTTTGAGTCAACCCCCTTTCCCCGTTGACACAACTGTCTTCATAACAATTTTATATAACTCAAGACTTCTTGGGAACACAACTACTGAATTTTAGAACTAGCTGTAAATGGTTAATATTTGAAAGTTAGCACATAAACATTTGTGCAAAATTCTGATAAGAAGCCGTTTGAAATGAAAGTAGAAATAGGCAACATTTGTTCCAAAGGTAGACTGCAAGTATTTCTGCATCCATTTTATTTTTACAGCATCTATTTTATATTTACAGACAAGCAATTGGGAGAATACGTGAACCTATATACTAGCGGTAGATGCACGCCATTGAAGAAAGGTCATCAAGCCACTCTAGTCCTTAACTGCTCTGCTATTGCTTTCGTTACTGTGCAATGTACAATCTACATTTCTTCAACAGTCATCCTAGTGTAGCTACTAATTTTTATTTGACAATTTTCAGGGTCTCTTCATCTAATTGAGTGTTGCACATGGGGTGGGGGGGAATGGCATCCGTTATTAGAGATTGTCCACTATAACAAATTAAGTGATTACTGGGTAATAGAGTATCATTGTATAAGTAATAGAAACAAAGAAATACAGATGCTGATTAATACACAAAAGGACACAAAGTGCTGGAATAAATCAACGGGTCAAGCAGCATCTCTGGAGAACATGGAAAGGTGATGTTTGGGTCAAGCCTCCTTCTTCAGACTTTTGGTGGAGGCTTGGAATCCAGGCGAATTATTGGCCTAATGAGAGTTGTAAATCTGTGGAATTCGTTGCCTCAGAAGGCAGTGGAGGCCAATTCTCTGGATGCTTTCAAGAGAGAGTTAGATAGAGCTCTTAATGATAGCGGGGTCATGGGGAGAGGGCAGGAATGGGGTACTGATAAAAGATGATCAGCCATGATCACATTGAATGTCGGTGCTGGCTCGAAGGGCTGAATGGTCTCCTCCTGCACCTATTGTCTCGGCCTGCTGGCGGCCAGGGAAGAGGCAAGGATAGGTGGATTCATTGGTTGAGGCCCACCGGAGTGCAGGTAAGGGTCCGTAGTGTAAACTGTGTGAGCCAGCAGGGGCAGAAAAGTAGCTGTGTGTGTGGGGGGGGGGGGGGGGGGTGGGGTGGTGTGGGCACCAGTTGCCCAGCCTGGTGGTAAAGATCAGTAGGTTCGTCATCACAAGGATTTGATGTATTGCGCTGCTATGTATGTAGCAAGATACTAAATTCATTGCTGTGAAGTTCCCATCTCATTCAAAGAGCCGGTGGTGCAATCAGAGAATACCCCAATACACGCAAAAGGTAGAGCAAGCAAGGAATCAGAAGAAATGCATTGGTATTTTAATGGAATTCTCCGAAATAGAATTAGACGCGGGTTGGTACTGGAATGAAGATATTCAAAGTTGAGCGGTTTTGTTAAGCAAGTCCGGGAAAAGTTCTTTTCACTGGTTATAGTCAATAACCAGAAAGGAAAAAAAAAAAAAGGGTTAAATGTGTACGCTAGTAATAAAAATGTCAATAGATGAAAATGGCCCTCCATCTAAATTTGCTGTCATTTGATGGTACTGTTTGAGAGAAAAACAATTAGTGTCTTTGAAAGTTCCTACTGAGCGACTAACTCTACATTGTATTCTTTAATTCATCAAAATTTTCTAAAAACACAGTTTTGGGATGCATACTTATGAACCTGCACTGAATTTAGAGCGTACCATAAATTTATGGTATGAAAAGTAACAAACATAATAAATTCAGTAAACTATGGGGAATAGTTTGAAAATACTTCCATATTCAGTTCTTCTAGTCCGCAGCAGCTTCATTTCTATGACAATGTATTGTACACTAAATATACAGTGTTCCATTTCAAGATTCTTTTATGCAAATATCCCAAATTCTTTCTTCAAAATGAACACTTTGATGTACTAACTATATTCATTATTACAAGTATCTGATTGTATCACTGCTAACCTATTTAAGTCACAGCTTTTACACTGCATGATATAACAGAATATAATTTGATCCACGATGAAGTTTGCTTTATTGTTGAGCTAGGACGAAGAAAGATGTATTTACTCCAATATTTCGGTCAGCGATTCTTCCACAAATATCAATGTCAGCATTCAGTGGGTCAAGGTGATGAAAGGTTATCGAATGTCAGCGTATTTATTGAATTTAGAAGAGCAGGTCTTCAGATGTGTTTCATGACTTTTAGTGGATGGCAAATAGTCAATAACTATCAAATGGGCAACATTAGAGTTCATAAATACTTGACAATATGCAGTGCATATCAAAACCAAAGTAGTCTCCAGAGCAATGTCTTAAATTTCTCAAGTTTTACAAACTGAAAACAAATTGAGTTATTTTACATCCATCAATAAGAGGAAAAGATGGAGAAATCAGATCCAGAACTGCCACACATACTTAGTTAAGTGAAATAGCAGGGAATAGACATCTTGACATCACTTTCATAAAATGTATGCATTCTGGGTCTGTAAAGTCCATGGACTATCGTGACCAAATTGGACCTAACTGTTACATTTTAGCTGGGTGAAAAAGTTTTTCCTCATCTCAGTCCTAAATGGCCTACCCCTTATTCTTAAACTGTGACCCCTGATTCTGGACTCCCCCAACATCAGGAACATTTTTCTTGCATCTACCGTGTCCAATCCTTTAAGAATTTTATATGTTTCTATAAGGTTCCCTCTCATCCTGCTAAATTCCAGAAAATACAAGCTCAGTCGACCCATTCTATCATCGTACGTCAGTCCCGCCATCCCGGGAATTAACCTGGTGATCCTCCCTCAATAGCAATGATGTCCTTCCTCAAACTAGGAGACCAAAATTGCATACAATACTCCAGGTGTGGTCTCACCAAGGGTCTGTACAACTGCAGTAGGACCTCCTTGCTCCTAAACTCAAATCCTCTTGTAATGAAGAACATGCCATTGGCTTTCTTCACCACCTGCTGTACCTGCATGCATACTTTTGACACGATCATATTGAATGGCTGGCATACCTGCTCTTATTTCCTTGTATCGTGCCTTGTGTTTGCAATATGGTACTTGACAATGTGAGGGTTGTAGAAATGGTCATTAAAGAATCTCTGTTAAACTATAGAAACACATTGTAAACTGAAACCGGTGAAAGCACTTATAATGCAGTCTTTGTGAAGAATAATTAAATCCGAATATCCAGTCTAAATTTGGAAACGAACCCAACAAGTCAAGCTTCAGCCGGCTTGTATGAAATGTCAGCACATTCAAACCGCTTCATGCACAATTTTGCCTCAGGATGCTCAGAATCATAATGGCTTAAGAGTACTTATGAACTGTAAAAGCACAGAATCATGACGAAGGTTGTTACTTCTACTGCATCAGTGTATTAGTCTGGCTGAACATGCACATTTGCAGATCTTCATTTAAAACTGTAATGGGTTCTGCTTTGACATATTCCAGGGGCTTAAAATCTGCCCGCACTGATATCCAAAGGCCACCTATTCACTTTAACTGTGCATTTGCAATCGATATCTTTAAATTGTAATCAAACTTGTCAGAATTGTTAAGCCAACAGCTGAAATGGATAATTTCACTGAATCTTCATAACTTTATTAAATCAACTTTTCATTGGCATTAGAATTTATGCACAAGTGTGTATAGGAATTAGCAGCATTAACCAAGCAGAAAAACTGAAATGTACATGGATTAGTAACATTCCAAATTTAAGTCATTAAATGGTGCCAGGTTAACTCAACAGTGAGGTCGTGTACATGTAACTAATAACCTCAGCACCTCAGGAAAGGCAGGAAGTAACAAGGCTGGGTGGGAAGGGGATTGCTAAAGTGTTGCAGAGAAAAGGCCTAACATGCAGCCAATGGTTTTGCAGACATTTCTTCCTTCCATTTTCACTAGCAACACGTGCCCAATTATTTTCTACGTTTTACTTTAAATTTCAATTTCAAACAATTTACGCACTTTGTCTTAACAGTGAACAGGAGGAAATTTTAATTAATTTGAATATTTTCAGTTCAATTTCACCTACTCTAGACTGCTGAACAACATCTTAATGCAAGTGTATGTAGTCCTGCATTAAGACAAAGAGTTAGCTATGATGCCTTTCTGGTTAAAATATGGAGATGCGCATTTGAATAAGACACTGGAGGCCATCATTCCATGTAACGAAATTGGCATTTTAAAGGAAAAGTGCAAATTCTAAATGTATTCCCACCACTAGTGTTGCTGGTTAACAAAATCACAGCAGGCTAATGCAAATGAAACTTAATACCTTGCACTCTTTTTCCAACCAGCCCCAGTATTATCATCTTGATCAATTTGTTCCCCCAAGATAAGTCACTATCACCATGATCTCTGACAATATTACTATCACCCAGAATATTTTATGGCAGCTAATAATGCCAATTAGCCGGCATTGTGAACTTCTGCTTATAATCCTCCTTCTTACAACAGAATTGTTTGGCAGGGTCAAGAGAACTTTTGCATTGAATCAGTCAAAATAGCACACTTTGTACAGCACAGTGGAGCACTAAACATAAGATTTTACTTCATATCCCATTTCTTTAAAATCTCTCATCCACAAATTGAAGAATGGTGGCACAGCGGTAGAGTTGCTGCCTTACAATGAATGCAGCACCAGAGACCCGGGTTCGATCCTGACTACGGGTGCTGTCTGTACAGAGTTTGTACATTCTCCCCGTGACCTCACGGGTTTTCTCCGAAATCTTCGGTTTCCTCCCACACTCCAAAAAAGTAGTTAATTGCAGGTTAATTGGCTTGGTAAATGTAAAAATTGTCCCTGGTGTTGGGTAGTGTTAATATGTGGGATTCGCTGGTCGGAGTGGACCTGGTGGGGCAAGGGGCCTGTTTCCGCGCTGTATCTCAAAACTAAACCATCACTGCATTACAAAACTGCAGTACGTGAGGCGTTTCAACCAAATTAAAATTCTGCTATTGCGATTGAGTTTGAAAACAAGGCAGAGTGCATTATTTTGAAATCCAAAGGATGCTATTGCTCACAATAATTTTGGGCAATTGATTGTGTATTCAACAATGGATTAGAAACATTAAGTTACCACACCAATTAAATAAAAGGTGTCTACTTTCTCTTCACATTCTTTTTGCCTCCTTTCACAAATCATCCGGTGTTTCGTACATTCCAAATAAACTTAGTTTGCTCAGAGGTCACAGATTGAAGTGAATATTATCGAACTGTAAAACTAAAATTACAAGTGCACAAAGTTAGTTTTAAAACACTGGTCAACCTTATGCCATTATCAAAAGTCATTTAAAAGCTTTATTCTTTAAAAAGAAAAGCCAAAATTCACTAAGCACCCCATCGCTATTCAGACTTCAATCTGTGTCACTGGCCAAGCCACAAATAGATTTACTCCACTTTCTTTAAACCATTTGTATGCCTCAATTTGCAAATCTCAGATCAATAAACAGTCATCAATTGCCAGGCACAATTTGAACATTCTTCCCTTCCTATGCAGGAAGGAACAGCAGACGCTGGTTTAAACTGAAGATAGACACAAAAAGCTAGAGCAACTAGGCAGGACAGGCAGCATCTCTGGAGAGAAGGAATGGTGACATTTCAGGTTTCGACCCTTCTTCAGACTTCAATGTGAAGAAGAGCCTCGACCCAAAACGTCACCCATTCCCTCTCTCCAGAGATGCTGCCTCTGAGTTACTCCAGCTTTGCGTGTCATTCTTCCCTTCCTTCTAAAGAAATCACCCAATTTTACCATAACCTGGATCCTTTAAAGCACTTCACATATGCATACACCAAGCCACAAAGCTGCACATAGTTATTCTTGCAAACTGTTATTTATTTGTAATTGAGATTTCCATTTAAAAAAATCTGAAATTGACTTAAAAAGAGCAAACTACCTTTCAAGACAGTCAAAAATAACATAAAAAATCTTCCTTAGCTAAACCAAATTGTATTCAGCAAGTTTTATACAGAAACAAGTGAATCACATGATCAAAAAACAATGAAAATAATAAATTTTGACGACGTTTAGTTCATGTGATGTGCACAAATCAGCAGCTAGCTGCATCAAAACTCCTGTTGCCCTTTTATTTGCAAATGGCATGATTGATGTATGCATATTCAACTCGGAACGGCAGACTCTTTGGCTGCCTGAATGGCAGCAGATAATCTGGTACATTTTATAAAATGTAAATAAAATTTTATGCTTTAACTCTCACCAATAAAACTCTTTGCAAGTTTGTAATTCAAATTTTGTGGCACATTTCTCAAATGCCATCTGCTTTTCTCCTTTACCATTGGAAAACCCATATTCATATCATGTGTCACTTAGCTCTTATTCAAGCAGCACTGGAGACATACTGGCTGCACTAACTGACCTGGGCCTAATAAAAACAAACCCCAATAAATCACCAGATGTAAGTAATTGAGCAGTGATCAGATTAATTAATTGAATAGTTTCCTGGGAATTTATTGTTACCCAACCCCCAAAAATCAGAGCTCATTTTGAAGTAATCATCCTAGATGTTAACTGCAACTAGAAATTGTGGCACAATACTTGTTACATGAAAGAAAGTTTGATTAACTGAATTTGAGAATTTTGCTACAAATGAACATATGGAGGTAGTATAACTTTAGCCTGAAGAAAACTTGATTAGCTTGCACCCCATGTTTATCTGGTAACATTGCGTACTAATTTAAAATTTCTATTTCATCTTATGCCTCAGAGTCTTCAAAGTGTAGAATGACTGTTTTTCATTAAAGACAACAAGGAATAAAATATTTCATATTATGGTTTACAAATGTGTGTTCCTTCTCCAATAGGAAATGCCACACATGCAGTGTAGGATGTGCCAATGTTGAATATAAAGCAATTACACAAATCAGTTTCAAAATCCTTCAACAGGGATACAAACACATTAAAACAAAGGCTATCTCTTTCCCCTCATCCCAAATAGCTGTGTCTCAAAAATGCAAGAAAACTCCCTTGTTTTTAAAAACTTGGCCTAGGTACCATTAGTTTCAATAAAAAAAATATCCAACCAATTCAACAGCACCAGTAAAGGTGGAACACCAACAGATTTTAAAAATAGAAGATAACAGCCAAGATTAACCTTATTTATGTCAAAACTTCTGCAAAGTACCACATGTAGGGCAGTGGACGGTATGGATTAAAAAAGATTCCTTTAGTTTCCTTTTCATTAAACGTTTACAAAGACTTAGCTTACCATATAGATGAACAAACCAGTCAGCTGTAGCACAAACCCACTAGTTTCATGGTCTGTTACACATTTATGAGGTGAAACAACCTTCACCCATCATTGATTCAATTCAAGCATTTTGTTAAATGTGGTCTTGTACACTTACTTCTCGCATCACTTTGCTTCTCAGAAACTTCAACATCCCATTCTTCTGCATGGAATGGGAAGAATCTTCAATGAAGATGTGTGTGGAAATAGATGCATATCCACTGTAAAGGCACTCTGTATCTGAATCTCTGTATCTGAGCTCCAGGACACAAATGTGACTCAGTTCCCTTACTGACAACTTGTTAGTCAGGATGAAAGGTAGTGTGATCTAGGCTCTGGTAGTTCACCATAACAACCTCCTACATTGACATGGTGAATAACCAACATAACCTGAAGGGCAGAGTGTACAGGATTTGGAGATATTTAAAGGACAAAAACCCTCTTAAAAAACACAAGCTGATCGGAAATGTACACAGATAGTGCTTATAATACTAAGTATATTAGATATAGTTGTAGGCCACAGTAATGGACCCTTCTGCCCAGCTTATCTATACTGACCATGATCCTCATCTACACCAAAGATTGCTTTCTGGCAGTGCACACAACTCCAAGTCAGAGAGCATGAAATTTCCAGTCCCCATTTTAAAGACTCGGGTAAATCTAGGCAGGCACTCACATGCAGTACTGAGAATGTGAGCTATACTCTCAGAAATAGTCTTTCAGATTATAGATTAAACCACTACCTCAGCAGCCTTTTTAAGTGGACAGGATTCTGTAGCTATTTCAGAGGTCATTATCTCTCTGCTGTTTGCAAGATCAAAATGTGTGAACATTTTCTGCCACATTTATTACTTTACAACAGTGACCAAACTTTAAAATACAGTATTACAGTAAATGAATACTGTAACATGACTTTTAAATACTAAAGCTGGAAACGTGAATACTGGGTTTACTTTAGAAATGACTATAGCTGGTATATTGTATCATACAACACAAATATCCTATAACATGGAAACAGGCTATTTGGATTTAACTCATCCAAGTTAACCAGTGGGCACCCTTCAATATTAATCCCATTGTTCAGCACTTGGCCCTTAGTTTTCTTTACCCAAGAGATAAGTGCTCATCAGGACATTTAAATTATATCAGCTACCCGGCTTCAACCAGTCTCTCAGGCACATCAGTCTGGGTGAAAATAATCACCTAAATCTCTTCCTCTCATTCTGAACCTATGTCCTCTAGTTTTATCCATCTTGGGTATGGGGATAATTTCCTCCAATCTATTTTATTTTTACCTCCTTGTTCTTGTATAACTCTTAACCCTTCCACTCCAGAGTAAACAAGCCTATCTTCAAGCCTTTCTTTATAACTACATTGCTCTATTCCAGTCATGTCCTGGTGAATCTCCTCCACACCTCACCAGCACCATCCATACATTTCCTTTAGCATGGTGACCAGCGGGCACATGGTGCTTCAGCCAAGATTTGACCGGGTTTTATAGAATTACTTCCCTACTTCTATATTTAACAAATGAATGGCAACATCCCATGCATATTACGTTTTTTCATTCTAGGAATATGCGACGTCCATTTTCTTTAGTAAATGTGGTTTCACCCCACCAGTCCCCACATCGAACCCAGTCTTTGACATTTTGGTCATATCCAACGTGATCCCACCACCAGTCACATCTTCAAATTCCAGTCCCTTTTTGCCTTCTCACTGCAACTCCTTGGTTCACTTGTCCCTTCCCACTCAAACCACCCCCTCCCCACTCAAACCACCCCCTCCCCAGGTACTTTGCAACTGCAGGAGATGCAATACCTGTCCTTTACAGTGAATAAATTCCAACTTGGAACCTCTGCCAGTTCCAGAAAATAATCAAAGACAACATTCAAGCACAGTGGCCTAGCCATACTAACTTTAGTGATACGCATCATTGGCCACATCACACAGTACACCAAAAATCCTGTAATTTAAAAGCCACAAAATGGATACATTTAGGTTTGCCTGCAAATCCAATTCAAGCAACATCCTGATATTTTTACTTTTCCTTGCATTGGCAGTGTGCAATCGGCAATGTGCAAGACCCATCAAAACCCATGCATAGCCAATGCAAATAAAAGATCGTATAAAACCCAAAGCTAATGTAACTACAAAAATTAACATCTGCATTGTATAGCACTTCAATCATTGCTTTTGAAACATAATACATTTGATAAATGTTCATGCAACCAACAGTCTGCACTGGCAACATCCCTCTACACAGAAATAGACAATTGGCGAGATGGAGGCAAATAAAACTACACTTGCTGGAATTCAAAGCAGAAAAAGAAGAGCAGCTGGAGGAAGTCAGCATGTCAAGCAACATCATGGAGTGAAATACAGTCGATATTTTGGGCTGAGACCCTTCATCTAGACTCAGACTGAGACCAGATATTTCTCCTTTTGGTAAAAAGAAACAGAATACGGAGGAACTGCTTTTACCAATACACAGAATTATTTTCTGTGCTGAATAACATTAATCGAGGCTGATAAAACAAGCAAACATCCCACTCAAAGAGTGGCATCATCATCATCACTAGGCCGGCGCGGGTTCATTGTTTAGATTATGAATTTAACATACAATCAAGCCAATTTCCACAAAATCTTCTCCCTCCCTACAATGCTAGGAATAATATTCCTGAATTGTCCAGTACCCATGGACACCACCATAAAAGATGAATGTGATGATAGAATGTACATAGCCTTGCTTTGTGGCATTTCAAAAAGCTACAAAGTCCTGAGTAATAAAAAAGTAAAAGGTATCACTTACAGCAAAAGAAGGGTAATGTTTGCAGCTATAATTCCAAAGCTTGGGATTGTAGTTAGTTCATTGCGAGTTATTTTTCTGAAAATCAAAAAGGTAAAGTCAGAAATGGATAATACACACCAGCAGTAGTTAATTCTACAGTGTACAAATACAATGCGACTTACACTTCCTGTAAGTTGTGCAGATGGTTAAACAAGCTGCCATTGATAGAAGTAATTCGATTATGACTCAAGTCCCTGAAAGAAAATTACACATTAATGTGAAATTCCATTTTTAGCATATAATTTGTAACATAATTTAATAAAATTCACTTAATTTTTCATGCCAAGTATTATGCGAAAATTAGGCATGAACTAAACTTGCTTCAACTTTTGGTTTAATGAACAAAAAGCAATTCCCCAATAGCAGATAAACCAGACTTCCTTATATAACTTTGAGATAGCAAACCAAATAAGTCACAATTACAACTTCATGCTCTTTAGTTCGGATACAGGACAATGTGTGGGAAGGAGCTGCAGATGTTGATTATATACCGAAGATAGACACAAAATGCTGGAGTAACTCAGCGGGATAGGCAGCATCACTGGAGAGAAGGAATGGGTGACGTTTCAGGTCAAGACAATATAGTTCTCCTACTCTGGTTCCTCGTGATGTGTACAAGAAGCAACAGTATGATCAGATGCCTCTTCCTGCAGTTACTAAATGCTCAAGATAAAATACAATCATCTATGACATTCTTTGGGGCAAAATAGTCAGCTGAATAATCACTAAACAGGTTCACTTGGTGGATAAATATTATGGGGCTGCTGATGTGAAAAGAACCATGCCTCTGCTTGTATACAATGCTGCCCACAGAACAAGAGTCTCAGATTTTTTTCCATTAAAATGTTGTTAGACCATGCTTTCTAAAATTACACAGGTAATGCATTTTTCCCAATCATGTAAATTAGTTTTAAGACAATAAGTGACAAATGTCATCACAATTTGTTGTAGTGACAAGGAACTACAGGTGCTGGATTACACTAAAGGACATAAAATGCTAGGCAACATCTCTGGAGAACATAGATAGGTGACATTTCGGGACAGGGTATTTCAGACTGATTGTAAGGGGAAACTATTTGTTCTGATACAGTCCTCAACAAGAGAACGTTATTTGCTTTGTTTAAGCAATTGAGAAGCACTAGAATTATTCTTCAGCGAGAAAAAAAACCACAGAAAAAACATCTTTACAAAATTTCTTAAGCATCTGTATATTCAATACTGAAACATACGAATATTAATTCAAGTTATTCCTTACTTGAGTGTGAAGAATTAAAGCCTGAAAATTTTTACTTGAACTTGGATTTCTGGCCAATATTTTATTTGAGGCAACGTTGTTCAAAATGATTATTCTAGTTGACATTAATTAACTACTTTACATCAAGGGTTGTGCACAACTAACTCTCAAACTAAACAGGCAGAGTACAAAAACCCTGCAGATTTTGAACTGCAATCTCTATCACAACACGCATTGGAAATAAGCTTGCAGAAAGGCCCATTAGACAACTATAGACAAGCAGATCGGTTCTGCTGTGGCAGAATAGTGTTCAGTAAAAAATGGGTTTAAAGTACAAAATTCTCCAATTACCAAGATCTGTGCAAGAGCATCATACTGTGGAGCAAGACACCAGCTTAGAGTTCAAGCACTAAATATGAAAACAGCATTCAACCCATTTTAAGCTGCCCTAGCTCCATACTGCAGTTACATAATGTTGAAAGGCTGGAGCGATTGGGCTTGTATAAACTGGAATTTAGAAGGATGAGGGGGGATTGGACACATTAGAGGCAGGAAACATGTTCCCAATGTTGGGGGAGTCCAGAACAAGGGGCCACAGTTTAAGAATAAGGGGTAGGCTATTTAGAACGGAGATGAGGAAGAACTTTTTCAGTCAGAGAGTGGTGAAGGTGTGGAATTCTCTGCCTCAGAAGGCAGTGGAGGCCAGTTCAATGGATGTTTTCAAGAGAGAGCTGGATAGACCTCTTAAGGATAGCGGAGTGAGGGGGTATGGGGAGAAGGCAGGAACGGGGTACTGATTGAGAGTGATCAGCCATGATCGCATTGAATGGCGGTGCTGGCTCAAAGGGCTGAATGGCCTACTCCTGCACCTATTGTCTATTGTCTATAAGAACAAAGTAAAAATCAGAGACATTAACAGTACAATAAGGCAAGGAGATTTCTGTGAACAATAGAAACATACTCAAGTTCAATTTGCATCATGCTTGCTTATAGGCTTAAACAAATATTGTAAATCACTGTCACATGTATCTGGGAGCAAGTTAGCAACTAAATTATAACAATAACGCATTAAAAATGTTTTTTCAATTCCAAAATCAATTTCTAGAATTCTGGCTTTTAAAAAGATCCACTCAAAATGCACTCTTTTCCCAAAGACCAATCCGTTACCACTTTTTCTAAACTTGGTTTTAGAAAGTGCAGACACAAAAGTCTGGAAGCAACATAGGTGCAAGTCTCTACTAGAAGAACAGCTTGTTTTAGTAAAGGATTATTTTCAGCTAAGGAATTTTCTGCATATGGCAACTTGCCCTTGAAAAGTGCTGTGTCCCACTTCACACATAAATTTCTTCACACTTACAAAATCCAAACTCAAGACAGTCACCATTTATGGAAATAGATTCCAGACAACTGTTTTGACCAAAGAAGTTTAAATAGTGTCTCACCTTTTTGCCTAAAATTGGTTGAACTAACGTTAAGTTCAAATGAGATTCAAACTATTTTATATCCATTTTTTTAGGACTGCTGTTAACACCAAAATAAAAGAAAATGTAAGTAACACATTTGCTTTACAATTACAATGCTATGATGTGGCTCAATCTGTATTTCACTGTGGGAAGTGAAACAGACAATCTGGTCAAGACAGATTTCACAATTGACCTACATTTGATTAACTGGTCTCACCAGAGCTGCACTGAAAGTTAAACAATTATTGTTGCTGGGACAAGCAGTAGAGAGGGAAATTATTCACAATTCCTTCTTGATTGCTCCAGGTTTAGCATTCATGTGAACTTTAGATAAAGAAACACATATCCAATATCCCCATCTTCAAAACAAGAAAAATGTTCTGACATGTTCACGGTCACTTTTGTTTTTAGAAGGCAAGGGAAAGACAGCAAGTGTCATACCTTACTGACTTCCTACAGATTGAAACCATTCATAACTCAGGTCACTCTCCTGCACATCAGATCAACATGTTATTTTTATGATCAGTCTTTCCTGGTTTAGTTTTATGTATAGACACAAGTTAAAAAAGGCTAGAGAACTCAGTTGAAGCATTCTGAAACTAAACCTAACGCCTCATTTAGTATCTAACCCAGCTTTCTCAGTAACTTTTAAAATGCCAATTGCTTTTTGTAATATATACAACAAAACTGTCCAACTAATTCCAATATAATTTTCAATGCTCTTTGCACTCAGGCTTCTCACCAAGATAATTTTTGAAAAATTGCTATATTACTATATTTTCAGTGCTCTCCAATCACAAAAAAATGATCAGTTACCACCAATAGCACTCATCACCTTAAAAACTGTAACTGACTTTCCTGATCTAGCCTCATCTGCTTCAGTTAAAGTTGGTCCAGTATACTCACCTTGTTCATTCACATTACCGATATCATTTGATAAAGCTATGTTCATTCTGGAAGGTTTTAATTTCTTTTAGATTCTAGCATTCAATAATAGACCAAAAAATAATTATTATATACAAATTTATCACAATGACTGTTCCATTCCACTACTTACAGACTATATTAGTTGCGACTATTACCAGATATCGCTTACAATCTAATATAATATGTAATTAGATTGCCCATAAAGCTTCATGGTGATGGAATACAGAGATGTACTCAAATGTCCATGGGGTTAAGTATTCAAGCAAGGCTTAAGCCATGCCTTGTGGAAGCAGAGGAATTACTGGGGTTAAGGACAACAAATAAAACACTTGAATTTATAGAGCAACTAATCATATGTTTAAAACTTTCAAAGTACAAAACTCTATGAATCTGTTAGCATGTGGTTTCCATTCATCGGGCAATCACTTTACTGATTACTTCCCATCTGATAAAGGTTCTAGATTAATCACCATTCAAAAAGGTACTGACGAGGCAGGATATTAAAAACAAATGTAACTCAAAACACCTCTATTATATTAACTAAACGTAGGGATGTTTATAACTTAAACTTTGATTCCAGTGCTGCAATTAAACAACTGATCTGGGTTCCAACATTTGATGAATAGCCAACAATCTAACGTCAATTAGATGACCATGCTCAACAGTGCTCATGTGGGCTACCTGTTTGCCAATAGTCATCTTAAGCATGAACGAATGCGACCAGTCAATACCACAGTGCAAAGGCAGTAAAGAGCTAATTTCAAAAATTCTAAGAAAATGGAAACTTGAGGACAGATTGCTATTTGATTGCTGCTATCAAGAAATGCTTCTGTGCTACAAAAAGTTTTATCTCACAGTAGACACTTCTATTTGAGTAATGCTAAACAGATTTTAAATCAATACCGTAACATGGGGTAGGATCAGCTAATTCAGCAGAAAATTAAGCATACTGGGAGGAGAAATCACAAAGCTCTAACTACTTTTAAGACACCAATATTGAGTGACCCATTAATCAGCCCTGTATGTGAAAAGTTCTCAGTCTGGATTGCATACAAAAGCAGCTGCAGAGAACAACTCCTTACCATCTGTTTTCCTGAGTTCCAAAATAATAAAATCAAGTGTTATTCTTTTGGATCCAATTCATTTTTTGATTTTCTTTAGAAAAATTCAAGTTGATAGAATGTCATTTGCAAAAAAAAGGGTTTCATATTGGGCCACAAAGTTACTTATTAGTGGAGAATTAGATCTGATAACGCCAATCACTCTACTGAGTAAAGGCTATTAAATAAATAAAGATTCCATCAGCCTGAGAATGTCAAAATCCCCCTCACCATTACCATTTTCTAAACAGTACATAGATTATTAGTGATAACAGATTATTAAAGATCACAATCTAAACTGGAAACCATAAAGGGATTTCTCTCACATTTCCAATCTAAACCCTTGATTAGATAGCCTCAATCAGTTCCTTATAACCACAAGATCTCCTTTGTAATTAACTGTGAACTGAGAAGCAAGATTTCTAGTATGTTAACTGCAGTGTTAATTTTAAAAGTAAAAAGGAATTTAGCAAAAGATCTATAGAGTTTTTTTGCCTTATTTCATAGATATTTCTATCACGGTCCTGCATGTGGGCTCTAGGAAAGGTTTTTTAAAGTAGGATAATGTGGCAGATGGTGTTACACAGTCACTTCATATGTTGCATCTCACATTTGTTTCTTAACATCTATTCTCACCTCCACTTAACAGCTTTTAAACACATTTAATGGAATGTGGATGAAGAATAAATAAACCACTAGAAAGCAAAAGGAATGGGGCATTGCTATTTTGCTGCTTCTCATTTCATTTATAGCCATTGAATTTTAGCCGACTTGCATGGCAGATAAGACCAAATTTAAAAAAAGTATACAACAGGCAACAGTTCAAACAACAACCACAACCACCCTAGTCAGTAAACCCTTAAGTACGCATAAAGAATCCTTACTAAAAGATCAGCTAATCACACTTTTACGAATTTACCAGTTAAGTTAGCATTAACATACAACTTTTAATTTGGTTTGGTAAATTATAGTTATGCTTTCCACTGCAAAGTACTTCTCCAATTAGAAATTATTAACTTTTGTATTTACACTGCAATTGACAAGTGCTGAAGTATTTATGTTTGACCACAGCTTCAAAGAACAAATAAACAAGTTGGATGGTAATCCAATGAGTGAATTCAATTCATAAATAATTACTCAGAGGCCAAACATAAGTTTCAGTCCTAAAATAACTACGCCAGATTGATTTTTGGGCTCCAAACCTTTCCCATACTTCAGCTAAGATTCTCTCTTCTACTTGCTCCCGAAGTTATCCCAAAGTCTCTAGTTGCCCCAACTGTGTGATGCCAACATACAAAAATGAATAATGGGTTTCTAAGGGCTATTCAACAAGAAACCCATTTCCCTAAAGAGATAGAAACAAAATGCTGGAGTAACTCAGCGGGACAGGCAGCATCTCTGGATAGAAGGAATGGGTGAAGTTTTGGGTCCAGACCCTACTGAATGTCTGAAGTTCTAGACCCAAAACATCGCCCATTCCTTCTATCCCGAGATGCTGCCTGTCTCGCCCAGTTAGTCCAGCATTTTGTGTCTATCATCAGTGTAAGATAGCATCTGCAGTTCCTTCCAACACATTCCTCCCCAAAGAGATCCTGTCTGCACTGCACCATGAATTTAGTTTTCAAATTTAGTACATAAAAAACGCAAATCAGGAATTAAAAAAATATATGCACCTCTTCCTTAGAATAACTACACTGGGACTATTGCAGATCAACCACTGAGATCATATTACCAACTAACTATGACCTTAAGTTCATGCAACTATTCAAGCAAAACCCCCAGCAGCATTCGTCACACTGTCACTTTGTCAGCTCTTCCGCCCCCCCCAAAAAAAAGGCCAGAGTCCAAAACCACTTATCAGCCAGATATCACCTGACACAATTACTGGTACAACTACTATTACTTGCATATTGATTGTAGTGCAGGTTCAGTTTCAAATTGAACCAATAATATAAAAGTGCAGCAACGGCAAATAGCAGAAACTGCAAGAATCCAACACTTCCCCATTCAAAAGCTCTATTTTTTAATCCTGATTTATTAATTAAATGTTGCATTGTTCCTCAATCAACAATCTGTGCCGTGGATGCATCTTGCCTGGAATGTCTCCATCCACTTTCTTCCTCTTACACTGAGGAGAAACAACCTGTTCAGCATCTTATGCTGAATATTGGAAAAGATCAATCTTCTGCGTAACTACTGGCTGGGGGAGAAAAGTTCATACTACTAAAGTGCCAATAAGGTGTGTACCAACTCGGAGAGCTGCCCAAGTTATTTTGGTATAATTATGAGGAACATTGAAAATACAGCAAATAAACAGGCCCTTCAACCCACAATGTCCATACCAAACATGATACCAAGTTAAACAAATTTCCTCTATCACATGCCTCCATTCACTGTGCCTATACAAATGTCTCAAGCCCTCCTGTTGTATCTGTCTCTACCACCATTCCTGACAATGTGTTCCAGGCACCCATCACTCTGTAAAAAGACTTGTCTTTAAACTTTGCTCCCTCACCTTAAAGCTCTGCCCTCATGTCCATCCTGGAAAAAAGAACATTGAATCTTTCCCATTCTAATTATGTCTTCTGCTTATTGGACGGAATTGCACTGATAAAGTAATTAAAACATCAGATTACAGTAACCATAGGGTTAAAAGGATGAAAGGTAGCAGAGTTTCAAACATTCCTTCTAGAGCCTTGTAACTTTGTCTTGACATGCAACCTTAAAATCCTTTGCTTTTTGACCATGCATTTGTCATTTGCTGACTATCATAATGTAGATGATGTCACCTCGAAACTACCATTTCAAGCAACTATTAAAAGCACAAACTGGTATGGTAAAATATCCTATCCATGAGTGAGGACTACATCAAACATGGAGTAAAACATCCACATTTAAATCACTTTCCCTTGTATTTAAATTTAAGTTGAGCAGTCTTGACCCGAAACGTCACCTATTCCTTCTCTCCAGAGATGCTGCCTGCCCGCTGAGTTACTCCATCACTTTGCATTTATCTAAAGTGAAGTTGAATTTATTTGGGTTAATTGGAATTAATTGTGTTAGCAGCCAAACATTCACAGTACCATTTTGCTGAACACTAGTGCTTGCTCTGCCAAGGTCTGCTGCATCTCCCATTTGCTAACCATTTTAACTCTTCAATACCATACTGACCTTTCTGTTCTGGGCCACCTCCATTGCCAGAGTGTGGCCACTTGCAAACTGGAGGAACAGTACCTCATATTCAGCTTGCAACCTAATGGTATGAACATTGAATTCTCCAATTTTAGTTGATAACCCTCCTCCGACTTCCCTGTGCCTCACTTGGAAGCACACCTATTTCACTCCTTCCCCCATCTCCTGCTACATATTCCTTCCTCCAGTTTCACATCTCGCATCACTTCTAACCTTATGTCATACTTTTTCTCTTTTCATCTCTGGCCTTTGTCAACCATCTGCTCATCAAAACACCCCCTCACCTATCATTTGAAAACTGCCTTTTGTAAACCTATCTACTTTATCTCCCCCCCCCCCCCCCCCCCACCCAACTACAATTCATCTGAAGGGTCCAAACCAAAATGTTGCCTATACACGTTCTCCAGAGATACTGCCCGACCCACTGAGTTACTCCAGAGGTGTTCTTTCTTTGTAAACTGGCATCTGCAGCTCCTTGTGTCTACATTCACAGTACCTATTTTGTTTTAAACACGTTAATTGGTTTGCATTAAATAATGAATTCCAATACGCGAGATTTTCCATAAAGACTGAAGGCATCTTGAAAATCAGAAACAATAACGATTATAGAACATCAGGAATGCACAAGACTGGTATTGCATTGTTTGAAAATAGTTAAGCCAAAGTAGCACAGCAGAGATGCTAGAGTTGGTCCAACTCCCAATCTTCTAGAGGGCAAATAAAAGGAAATGCAATTAAAATTGTTTTGTGGAAGATATCAAACAGGCTACAGTGGTTAACAATACTAACCCATGGGTAGTAATCCTAAGCAATGTGGGCAGGCTAATTAAAGGAAAATGAAAATATCAAGAGTAAAATCATGACATTAAGTCAAAGAAGAATGTGAATTTCTAGAAGCCAGACAACAGGAAAGACTTTAGTGAAGGGTTTAGTGAATTGTTTAAAACTGAGTACACAGATAACATCGAGATGTATTATGAATGTGATAGTCGGTGTGCGAACGACGATAATAAAGGTTGGGTCAATCCACATCACAATGTCACTCGCTGCAAATAATCGTGGATGTAAGGAATATTTTGAAGATGTGCTGATATCAGAGATATGGCAGAAAAGAATTAACATTGAAGGGTGGCAAAGTGAGTTGAACATTTTTTGTTTGGAATCATTGAAAGAATATTTTCAAATGTATTTAATTTGACTTTGTAAGATCTTGCTGTGTGTATATTGGCTGCCTTGCTTCTCTATAAAAAAAATGCGATGACCATACTTCAAAATTAATTGGCCATAAGGTGCTTTGGAATGCCCGAAAGTACAAAACAAAAGTTTATTTTGGTTGTTAATACTGAAGGAATTAAAATGTTCACCTTCATTTCCAAAATCAAAACAAATAAGGGGCGATTTTGGAATTGCTGATGAAATTGCCCAAAACTTTGCCAAATTAAATTACTACAAGTATACAGTGTTAGGTATACCTGGACAATGAGAGGTTTATATTAAACTGATCCCCAATCCCAAAGCAACACACTATTTTTCACAGGAAGTGTTTGATTAACAGTGAGACATTTAGAAATGTAACATGAACAAGGTATGATGTAAACAGAAGAGATACTGAATGTTTTCTTTTGAGCCATTCGCAAATTCTCTGACCGGTGATCACAATTATGTGCCCCAACTGAGCTACTAGTACTTGTTTACACAACTGGAAACTATCCACAGCTGCTCTTCCTATAGACATTTCTCAGCTAATAGAACATGTGGGTGTAATTCCACAATGTTGAAGTGAGTGAAATATTAACAAAAAACATTACATACTAAAAACTGTTCCGGCAGTTGCATTGGCTTTGTGCACAAAAAATGTACTATGGAAAATTTTAAAGCAACAAAACCACTTTTTGTTTTACATCATCTAATAAAAATGGAATCCCAACCACAAATTGGAGTTCCATTAATTCTACCAAGTTCAATACATGTTTTTAAATCAGATTTCAAGATGTTTTAAAACAAGTTAATTAAAAAATTGGGCATGATTGTGTTTTTTTTAAATTTCAGGCAATTTCCCTTTTAAATCTGTTGCATCTAAACACTATATTATCTAAAATTATACTTCTGTTGTAGTTTTGTGGACAAACACAATACAAAATTTATCCCACGCCAGATTTTTAACATACTAAGACCAAACACTAAATAACCAAAAGTTGATTTTATTTTAATTGAAAAAGGAAACATTCTCCACAAATCAAATCACTTTTGAAAATCCATGTAATTTACTTATTTTTAATTCTTCGATAGCATGCCGTTTGTGAGTAGCCAAGAGTTTCAAAGTCCATTTAAGAAAGAGCTATTCATGTTTCGTGAGCAAGGCAGCATTACTGCAGGATGAGCTAATTTGAAGGGAATTAGCCAAAACTAATTGTACGCCTTCCTGCTTTGTTCAACATTTGGACCCTTCTCTACACATGGTCAAATGATGAAGAGCTGCAAAAGTTAGGACTACTAATCTATTGATTTATTTTATAGTTTCCAGCAATATTAATTATTTCAACTCAAATATTCAACCTTTTTCTCGCTCTTTGGCTCCCCTACACTTTCTAAAGGACCTTTGCCCTTTAGGTCGCAATTCCAGATGTACTAAACACTCTTCCACTTCAGTCAAGTGGCCACAAAACTACATAATAAACGGTTCCACAGGAGGAAGCATCTCACACCATCTATTTCTCTTATTGCCTTAAACATTGCTTTTTAATAAAACATCAATTGCGATGAAAAATGTAAATGGCCACAAATAGCAACCAAATCAGAGGCGTCGTTTAATCGTTAAACGGAAACATTACTTGCTCATTTACATCTCGAATGCAAAATGTTACAGGGCGGCACGGTAGCGCAGCGGTAGAGTTGCTGCTTTACAGCGAATGCAGCGCCGGACTCAGGTTCGATCCTGACTACGGGTGCTGCACTGTAAGGAGTTTGTACGTTCTCCCCGTGACCTGCGTGGGTTTTCTCCGAGATCTTCGGTTTCCTCCCACACTCCAAAGACGTACAGGTATGTAGGTTAATTGGCTGTGTAAATGTAAAAATTGTCCCTAGTGGGTGTAGGATAGTGTTAATGTATGGGGATCGCTGGGCGGCACGGACTTGTATATATATGATGATGATGATAATTTGTTTAACTGGCTTACACTATGACATCGAGCGTCGTAACTGGACCTCCAAATACATTAGGGTGAAAACTCGTTCGTTGTCCAAGTGCAATATGCGTTGCAATGTCCAATACAGATGCACTTGGACACCCAAAGGCACCAGGATCTCTACCCCAAACATAAATGTTGCAAGAGAGCCCTCGAATCAACATCTCAACTCTACGGGAAAGTTTTATTTTTAAGAAGACCGTAATCGATTTAATCAAGAGTTGTAAACCACGTTTGTGCAGGGTACAGATGTACATCTTCGAAGGAGAAATCCACCTTTCGTTGTCAGGTTTTCACTCAAATCGGCAGCAAATCATGAGAACTTTGCAATGCAACAAAAGTCCCGTTTGCCAAAACACAAACGAATGCGTTTTCTCTCCATTGCGAAACTCGGATTTAAAAAAAAAAATTGTGTGGGTGGGTGGGTGGAGAAATGTTTCTGGGAAGGATGGAGGAGAGTGGAAAAGAATGGGGAAAGTTTACATGGGTGCATACTCACAGGCGGACGATGTGGCCGGGCAGCGGGTGAGGCAGGCGGCTGAGCTTGCAGCGGCTGCAGTCCAGCAGCTCAGCCCGGCACGAGCAGCAAGGCGGGCAGGCGCGAGGCGGCTCCAGGGCAACGGCGGCCGGGACCGGCGCGCAGAGCAGCGCGAGCGCCGCGCCGAGCAGCAGCAACGGCGTCGAGCTGAGCGGCCACTTCCGCATCCAAGGCATCCTTCACTTCTCTCTTATTGTTTTCCTCAACCCACCACCACCACCTCAGTTTTCTTTATGAGAGTTTTTCTCTCTCCCCCCACACCACTACCACGAATCCCCCACCGTCCAAACTCCGGATTCCCGTCAACAATATATCTTGTTCTCAAGATAAATGTAAGACGATCGGTGAAACTCGACTTGGGGGGGAAAAAAAAGTTGGTAAGTCCTGAACTCTTGATAAATTCCAGTCGGCTATCGATTTGCCGCAGTTAAGGACACGACTATGTACGACGTCTTGCAGTGAGAACAAACTAGTCTCCAGCCGCCTCCCACTCCACAGCCCTGCTGCCGCCTCCCTCCCTCATTGGGCCGCGCTGATTCCCACGTGACCGTCCCGCCAGGTGAATGCTGGGATGAGTAGTTGCACAGTGTCGGGCGGGCTCGCCCCGTGCCGCCATGGCGTGTGCCGATAGGACTACAGTCCGCAGGCCGCATTGCGCGTCCATGCATGCATGTGTGCAAAGGGTAGGTGTCATGAAGGGTGCAATACCTGAGGGGTGAGGGTTGGACTGTGCAGTTTGTGGTTACCTCACCCCTAACGTTGAAATTATGAAGGGTCCACAGTGCGCACCCATGCATGTATGTAAAAGGTGTCACAGTGCGCACCCATGCATGTATGTAAAGGTGTCATGAAGGGTGCAATACCCCTGGGCGAGGGTCGGAGGTGCAATACCTTGGTGTTGGAAGTGCACTTTTTGGTTCCCACGCCCCTAACGTTAGTAAATTGTAATAAAATGTCTAAAGACATTCCCGACGTGAAACGTCACCTGTCCATATTCTCCAGAGATGCTGCCTGACCCACTGAGTTACTCCAGCACTTTGTATCTATCGTTAGTAATTATTAGTAATCCTGCGTGGTGTTTATTCACAAAACATACTCGTTTTACTGGTGCCTTGCATCTTTACATGCCCCTTTGCACGTTTGTTAGCTCGGGATTGTTCAATGTTATGATTTATCTTCTTCGTCCACTTCTTCGATGCTGAAACCAGTTGTGAAACTGTTACCCATTAAGAGTTAGCACCTTCAGGTGGAGTATAGGAAATCAGAAATTGAAAGCCAATTATCACAAATGATTCATGTTTGAGTTACAATTTGCACCTCGCAAGGATGCGAGAAATAAAACAAACATATATATTTGCATAATATATGTAGCAACAAAGAAGTGCAATGTAAAGCAAATATATATGTTTGTTTTACTTTTCGCATATATTCTCATAAGTAAACAACTTTGTATTTGCTTTATTTCTCTTAACCATACACGTTTTATTCAGAAACCTCTCAATAATTGTTCAAAGTTCGCATTTCATGTCTGTTTTGCAATGTGGTTTATGTGGATTTGCGATCTGTTATGCTTTACTAACAATTCATGAATCGAAGGTAGACGCAAAATGCTGGAGTAACTCAGTGGGTCAGGCAGCATCTCTGGAGAGAAGGAATGGGTGACGTTTCGCGTCGAGACCCTTGTTCAGAACATGAATAATTAAGAAGGTGTCCTTACTACAGTACAAACGTACTACGAAAAAAATCAGCACATTTATTTCTCAGACATTACGTTTCTAATTGTTTTGAACATTGTATTCCTGCCTCTCGCCTCCCACCGTGTCTCAGCAGGTAATGGAAACATGCCGTTAAGAAAACATTGAACAAAATGTCCAACTGTGTTCACGGTCTGCTGAGTTTCCTCGGCGGGGTTCTACGTTTAACTTTGGAGTTCCTGGGCTAAAGTAATGGAAATCTTTCCCCTCCTGGGTGACTTCCCTACTGGGGAGTGTAAATAACAGCTGAAGATGAGATCGGCCTGAAGATGATTTCCATTCACCCCGCCCCCACCAACTCGCACATCACATCACCGGACGCTCCATCACCCCGAAGTCAAACTATCTATTTTCTAAGTGGTTCGTAAGGGTCGCGGATGCCTTGCTTTCAAACCCGTTCCGAGACCAGTGTGGGATGCACGGATTCTGTAGTAGGTAGATCAGGAAATATTTAGTGGAGTGGTAAGAAAACAAACGGATGGAGGACGACATAAAGTGCTAGAGTAACTCCGCGGGTCAGGCAGCATCTCAGGATAACATGGATAGGTGAAATTTCGATGGGAACCCTTCTTCCTACTGATTGTAGGGAAGAGAGAGATAGCTGGAAGAGAGGAAGGGCAGGTTGAAGCCTGGCATGGAATAGGTTTATTCACAAAATGCTGGAGTAACTCAGCAGGTCAGGCAGCATCTCGGGAGAGAAGGAATGGGTGACGTTTCGGGTCGAGACCCTTCGGTTAGGTTGATACATGTGCAGAGGCAGGTGGTTGGACAAAGGCCAGATATGAACAGACAGGTGTGAGACAAAAGGATTAAAGAGTTGCGAATTGTGAAGCTAAAGAATGGAATGTAGGTGGGGGGAGAAGGGGGAGGATATATGGGAGAAGAGGGGGAGGGTTTTGTAGTTACCTAAAATTGGAGCATGTAAAGATGGAAATAAATGGAGGAATTCAGTGGGTCAGGCAGCATCTGTGATGGAGATGGACAGACAAGATTCAGGTCAGGACCCTTCTCATGTCCGAGGGAAGAAGGGTCCTGTCCTGAAATGCTGCCTGTCCATTTGCTCCCCAGATGCTACATGACCTGCTGTGTTCCACCAGCCATTTGCTTTTTATTCAATAATCCAACATTGCCTCTGCATTCTCTTGTGTCTTTATTTTAAAGGAATGGTGGTGAGGTGATGTTCCCATTGTTTTCTCTTTACCTCTATGACTTGTCAACAAAAGGCCAACATTTTCAGTGTTCCCAAATACTCATCCATTTTGTGTGATCACATACTCAGTTGGCTTTCCATGAGTCAGCGAGTGCTTGAATACAAGAATTAGGTGCAGGAATCGATCATTTAGTGCCTCGAGTCTACCCCCTCCACCATTAAACAGAATCACGGCTAACCCTCTACAGGGTCAATATAGGAACATTCCCACTCTACTGCCCAGTCTCAATAGACCTCAACCATTCATAATCTAAGTTAATAATGTAGATGATTGGACAAAGTGTGGTCAAGCCAAGTTTGCTAATGTTACAAAGAGTGGTGACTTAGCATGTTAAAAGGAGTGTACAAAGATTTTACAAAGGAGTATAGATGGAACCATTGAATGGAGAAGAAGCTGGAGATGGAGTATAATATGGGAAAATGTGAGGTTCTCCAATTTGGAATGAAGAAAGAAAAAGTAAATTATATAAATACATTGAAACTTCAAAATGTTGCTGGTCAAAGGGATCTGTGGGTACATGAGACACAGGTTCACATTAAGGAAGAGTAAGTAATTGGGAATGCTAATGCAATGTTGGCCTTCATTGCAAGGGATATAGGGCATAGAAATAACAGTTTTGAAATAATTTCACAGGAAGCTGGTGAAGATACACCAGGTATTACGTATAAATGGAGTATTGTGTCCAACTTTGTAATCCCTATTTCATGAAGAATATACATGAAGAGGCAGCAGAGAGAAGATTCACAAGATTGGTTCATGCTATGAAAGAGTTGATGAATGAAGAAATGTTAAGCTGATTGAACTTAAACTCATCACAATATAGGAAAAAAGAAAGATGATTTTATGAAAACAAATAAAGTTCGGAAGGAGATTGCTAGCATGGGAGAGTATGTATTAAGAACTGGAAGATTTCAGACAGATGTTTCTTCCCAGAGAGAATATTCAAGGCATGATTGACAGACTTTTAAACTACAAGGAAGTCAAGTGGTACAGGGAGAATAGAAAATTATATTGCGGCCAAAATCTGATCAGGCATTATCTTCTGAATGGTAGTGCAGCCTTGAGAGGCTAATTAGCCAACTGCTGCTCCTGTTACTTATGGTAAGCAGATGTCACAGGTTCAAGTAGTTGACAGAACCAGAGGAGAAATGAGGAAAAATTGGCTTTCAATAAAAGCCCGATTATTCAGCCAGATTTGGCTGGTGCCGATTAATTGGGTTAGCCCAATGTCAACCCAGAAACTTGGCATTGCCCAGATGTTGACCTGGGCACTCCCTCTCACTGTCCCTCCTTTGCCTGAGGTAATCCATCTGAAATGGCAATCATTGGGGTGTGCTGGTTTGTGTAGAACCAGATGATGAAGCCATCAGTGTGATTTAAAATATTCTGCCAAATATCATAATGGAGACAGATATTTATAAAGTTTAAAAAAGTATATGAACGCAATAGATGATTGAGAGGAATGAGTCCAATTGAATCCATTTGTAAAAGTGTGAAAACATGGAGGATAAGTTCAATGTTTTTTTTTCTGATTTACATGAATTTACTGAAAAACTGAGAAGTAGAAGCTTACAATGCAGATTTGGAATCAAGTTCTGGCTTGCAGTAACCTGGGCTACAAAAAATGTCTTTCTTTCACAGTATTATTCTTGCACTATCACCACCATTTACATTGAGCATCAGTTTCTTCACAGCTGGACAAACTCTAAAACATTAGTCTATATTGGGGGAAAAAGTGTGTGGACTAGCGATGGCCAAAGCCAAAAAAAATCCCAAATCTGTACATTGTCCAGAATTGGATTCCAAATTATTGAAATTTCCAGCTTCATTCTATTATCATTTCAGATCTAGATTTCAGTCAGCACTATTTTGGCTTAGTGGTAGAATTCTCACTTAGTAGGTTGTTGGTTTAAGTTACCCTCCAGAGGCTTAAAGACAAAGTCTGGATGAATATTTCATGACTGTATTGAGCAAATGCTATACTATTAAGGTGCCTTAGTTTAGTTCAGAGATACAGTGTGGAAACAGGCCATTCAGCCCACCAAGTCTGTGCCAACCGTACATTAAGTACAATTTATAGAAGCCAATTAACCTACAAATCTGTGCATCTTTGGAATGTGAGTGAAACCAGAGAACCAGGAAAAAACTCACTTGGTTACAGGGAGAACGTACAAACTCCATTTAGGCAGCAAGATTGAACCCGGGTCTCTGGCGCTGTAAGGCAGCAAGATTGAACCCGGGTCTCTAGTGCTGTAAGGCAGCAACTCTACCACTATGCCACCACTGTGCCTATTTACTATACTGAGGACTTATCAGCATTATTAAGAAAACACAATAATCCAAATGAAAAAGAATTACTATTCTGCCAACTGTTATCTGTGCCTAAAATTTAATATAAATTAAAAATTAAATCTAATATCTGTTGTTGCTCATGGGACTTTGCAGTGTGTAAATTGGATGATGCATTTCAAGAGATCTCAAAGGTACTCAATTGGTTGTAAAGCACTTTGGATGTCCCAAGCACATGTAAGATACAATTTAATGTAAGACATTTGCGTTGGTTTTTACATCTGTGGTATATCTATGGTGTGTGGGAGTGGTCCACCCATAGTGCCTTGGTGATCACGTCCTACTCCTACCTGGTGTGGCAATTTCATTCTTCAAGCTATCTTTTGCAAAGTATAAATTGACCTCATTGAAAATAACAATAGCCTCTTACTGAAATAATTTGACAACTGGTTGAACTATAAAAAGTTTAAAAAGTAATGCCATTTATGATACTAGAAAATGGTTTAAAAAAACAACATAATTTAAGTTAACTCAATTAATTAAGAACATGGTATTTACCACAAACTTATTTACATCCTTCAGAGCCATACCATTCCTTGAAAATAATGGATTAGCTGAATCTGTGCTAGGTTTAACCTGATACAGTTCTGGCAGCTGATATCCCAGTGCAAGTGTTGGGATTGGCACATTATTGCTGGGCTCTATGAGTCAGAATAACAGCAAGGAGTTTTATAATTTCTCATTCTAATTCCTATGAGATGCACTTGGAATAGTTTTCAATGTCAATCTGGCCTTGCCTCAATGAACCTATACATTAGTATTATATGTGAATAGTTTGTTATTGTTAACCATAAGAATACAGTCTTTAAAAAAAAGTCCCACAACTCACCAATACTTCTTAGTTTAGTTTTTAGTTTATACATACAGGGTGGAAACTGGCCCTTCGGCCCACTGAGTCAGCTCTGACCAGTGATCCCGCACTATCCTACATACTAAGGATAATTTACAATTCTTACTGAAGCCAATTAACCTACAAACCTGTACGTTTTTGGAGTATGGGAAGAAACCGGAGCACCCGGGGAAAACCCACGTGGTAAGGGGGAGCACGTACAAACTCAGTACAGACACCACCCGTAGATCCTGGGGTTTCGAACCGGGTCTCTGGTGCTGTAAGGCAGCAACTCTCCCGTTGCTTAACTGTGCCACCCTTGTTCTTCAAAACACTTTCCCAATTCACTACCTGTATCACAGAGAAGGACTTTCAAAGTCGGCTGCATGGGAAGTCCACTATGCACAAGTTCCCCTTCAGGTCACACACCATCTCGACTTGTAAATATATTGCCATCTCTTCACAGTTAACGGATCAAAATCCTGGAAGTCCCAACCAGATTAAAGGACTTGGTGCCTTGGGCAAGAAAATAGACTGAAGGCACAAGATCATTAATGATATGAAATGTCAAAACAGGTTCAAAGGGTCACAAGGTCTATTCCTACTTATTTTATGTTCTTATTTCATTTGTCATTGTTAAAAATCAGTTTTGCAATGGTGATTTTCTTCATCAGCGAATATTTTTCCATTCTGATGAAGCTTCCTGCTCTTATTTTTGACTTATTCCTTTTCAGATTCCTTTTCTGATTTGTAATGCAACATTTTGCATTCTTAATTAGTATTATTACAAAGTATGCAATTTAGTAATTATGATTACATTAAATTAATTATAATCTTCTATTGGCAGAACTTCATAACAGTTGGTTCTTGCCACCAAAGGTTATTGTCTACCCCACCTTTTCCTTTCGTAGGTAGTTTAGAAATCAGTTCTTAGCACACAAAATGTTATATTGATATACTTGATATCTTTTATTCTATGACTGTTTCCTCCATTCTATTCTTCCCCAAAATTTGTTGCAAATTCAAAATTAAGGTTGCATTCTGCAAGTTGCCTACCACACAACTTCAATCTGTTCAAGTACATTTTATATTTTCCCAACGGTAACCTTTTCTGTACTAATAAAGTAACAAAGATGCTGGAAAAATAGGGATATTTTTTATTCGCACTCTTATATATAAAATACTCAAGCCAAATATACAAGGAGTTTGAAATTCAAAGAGTTTTGTAAAGAATTGTGAAACACTAAATGTGTTGGTGAGTACAGGAAGTTTCTGGGACTGAGGGACTTATAAAAATGTCGATTCAGTCAGTGCAGCTGTTGGTGTCAATCGCCTGTGGAAATGTGGAAAATATTTTCCATGGTTATTGCCTACACCTGTGGTATGAAAGCTGCTATACAATTTAATGGTTTTGACTCCCAAGAACAATGCAATGGAAACTATGAAGTCAGAGTAGAAGTTAAATACTTAAAATAAATCTCATTAAAATCAACAATTTCAGGGCTGCCTAAAATGCCTGATTAATTTATGCATAAGGTAATTTAAACATCTTGATATTTAGCTCCGTGATTTGAAGGTGTTTTATACTGAGTTACCTAATCACAAGCAGGATGGGTGAAAAGGGTGTTACATTTAGCCTCTGGGGTTCAGGAGGGAGAAGTCATTGTGGGTTTCAGTTCACAATCAGTCTCGTAATGTGCAGAATTGCATGTAGATGGACATAAAGCTGTGAATCACATTGCACTTGACAATGATGGTGGTCTACAAAATAAAAGTACTGCCAACGCCCACAGCCAGTTGCAAACAAAGGAAACTTGGTAACAATGGACTCAGTGAAAACTATAGAATGATGACGAAAACTCAGTCTGTGGCTTCTGTTAAAGGGAGCATATTTAGAGAAGCAGTAAGAAACTGAATTATGTTATAAGAAACCTATATGTGTTATCTATTCAGAATATAATGGGGTCTAAATTCAATATGGGCATCGGGGTTACAGGACACATGCATACAGCTTGCAGTGGAAGATTACCAGTGATGTGCTGCCTGAATATATTGATGATTGTAGGAACCAGCCAACCCAAGCTGGATGGTTGATTGGGTGGATACATCAACAAGGGAACAATACTGTGAATGGCTATGGTTAGCTACAGTTAAAGTTAGCCTGGTCCTCCTAAAGGGGAGGCATGTTATGGCTGGAGGCAGTATTGACAGTTCAGGAAGTGACACTGACCCAGGAAATATTGATGATTGAGACAAGGTGTCATTGAGCGGATGAGCATTAACAATTAAATCCTTGGTGAGCTGGAAGCCTGTTGTAAAGCCAATGTTATTTGTCAAGGAGCAGGGAAGAGTCTGGCACCTGGTTGGCACAAGACTGTGCAGAGTTTGTAGCCCTTTCAGAATGAAAGTCATGGCCTACTCCATTGATGGTCTGAAGATTCTGCAACATCTGATGACTGATGTTAGGGCTTCGTTTCACCATATTCAGTGCACGCTCAAAATGAGTGCAACATTAGAAGTTCATATTGCTGTCATTCATAGGTCAATTTTCTACCCTGCAAGCTTAGACTCATCATTGTGTGAGGGGTTTAGAGGATATCAGAAGAATTCAGTAAGCTGTGCTCCAAAATTGGTGCTGTTTTCTATTGCATTCCCGAGGGGATGACAGAACATCCAGCAGCGATCCACTGTTTTATCTCCGAATAATAACATTTATTTTTTTTACCCCTGTCATTTTGCCTTATTATTGCCTGTCAGCTAGCTAGTTCAGACTGCAGGTACCATGCTGAAATACTGCAATTTTTAGCACTGCTTGGGGTAGTCTTCAAGGCTATTGGAATCGCTTTCACTAAAAGTTATCAAGCTTCCACTGGTCCTATATAACCATTGGGATAGTGGTATGAAAACACTTTGGCAGGCAATAGTAAATGGCAGATACCGATGCATAAAAGTGAATCAGATAACTAACTGTTTCATTACACGCATAATTTACTGCCTATGGATTCACATTATCTAGAGTTTGATGGAGTGGTAACTCTTTCATTTCTGGTACAATACAGAGCTGACATGCAGTGCCCATAATATATGACCACTGTAGTCTTATCTTTTTCAGCTGCTTGTAATCCAAGCAAAGTCACATAAGGTCATAAGTGATCAGAGCAGAATAAGGCCCATCATGTCCACTCCGCCATTCTATCACGGCAAATCTATCTCTCCCTCCTAACCCCATTCTCCTGTCTTCTTGCCATAACCCCTGACACCCACACTAAATCAAGAATTTATCTATTTCTGCCTTAAAAATATCTATTGACTTGACCTCCACAGCCTTCTGTGGCAATGAATTCCACAGATTCACCACCTTCTGATTACAAAAATTCCTCCTCATCTCCTTCCTAAAGGAATGTCCTTTAATTCGGAGGCTATGACTTCTAGTCCTAGACTCTCCCACTAGTGGAAACATCCTCTCCGCATCCATTCTAACCAAGCCTTTCACTATTTGATATGTTTCAATGAGGTCCCCCCTCATTCTTCTAAACTCCATCGAGTGTCAACTCAGTGCCATGGCATTCTCTCTCTTTCCCCAGGTATCTGAAAAGAGAGAATGAAATGTAGATATTTCCCTTTGAATGGAGAACCACATGACTTCTGTTAAGCGATGGTGGATTGCATGAAGGCATTGAAATCTCATTCAATCAGTCTTTCTTCTCTTAACATCTTTTTTGTTATTCTAATTTGCCATCATTTTGCTAATTGGAATGTTAGACAATAGACAATAGGTGCAGGAGGAGGCCATTTGGCCCTTCGACATAAAACCTCATTCCAATCCTGGATTTACATAAAAAATATGGAAACTATGACTTTTGAGGTTAGATTAATAACCTATTTAGATAATAAAGTAAAACAAACAAAAAAAAAGAGTAACTGATAGCCCCAAAACACAATGGAAGCTCGAAAGGCTTATTAGCATATTAAAACACTTTATTGAACTAATACCCTTAATATTCTCTTAAATACTTGTCCCAATTTACTCTTTTTTTCTTGCATTGAGCTGGTTGACAGATTCATTATTTGCACCGCGATTATTTACATCCTGGAGCACTGATAACAATGTCCAGGTAGATAATCTGGCAAAAGGAAAATATTAGTGCTAAAACGCAGCTTAACTTCCACACCCTTGGCTGTTCAACAAGTTCACGTTAATTTGGTTTCACTATCTTGTAGTGAGAAATCCTGGATCTTGAGTAAAGGTAACTATTTGTATCAGCTCTCCTGTTGACCCTTAAGATGCTCCACTTAACTGAGAACAAACCATTTTGTTTGCCATTTTGTGACCTTCATCTCAGCACAACTGAGATCTCAAATCAATGCCTCTTTGCTCAAGGATATATAATGGTACACACCTTCCAAACCGGTGTGCTAGTGATACAAGGTTTTTTTGGAAGGACGACTGTGGTAAAACAAGGAATTACATTAACAGGAAGATTTTTGGCCAACAGCTTGAGGATCCTGCGTAGCTAAAATAAACCTAATGTTTTCAAAATGGATCGCTTCTAAAAGTGGCCTTGAATTTACATCAGATTCTAGAGTCATAGAGCACAGAAACTGGCTCTTCATACCAATCTGTCCATGCCTGCCATACTTTATAACTGAGTAGTCCTATTTACCTGTGTTTGGCCTATATCCCTCTAAACCTTTCTTATCTATGTACCTGTCTATATGTCTTGTGTAAGAAAATAACTGCAGATGCTAGTACAAATTGAAGGTATTTATTTCACAAAATGCTGGAGTAACTCAGCAGATCAGGCAGCATCTCAGGAGAGAAGGAATGGGTAACGTTTCGGGTCAAGACCCTTCTTCAGACTGATGTCAGGTGGGCAGGACAAAGGAAGGATATAGGTGGAGACAGGAAGATAGAGGGAGAACTGGGAGGGGAAGAGAGGGACAGAGGAACTATCTAAAGTTGGAGAAGTCAATGTTCATACCGCTGGGCTGCAAGCTGCCCAAGCGAAATATGAGGTGCTGTTCCTCCAATTTCTGGTGTCTATATGTCTTTGTAGGTTTAGATTTATTTGTGTCATGTTTACCTAGGTACAGTGAAATGATTTGTTTTGTATGCTATCCAATCAAGTTAGTTAATACTATACACAAATACAATTAAGCCAAACTCAAGTACAATAGATAGAGCAAAGGGGAAGGTACAGAGTGCAAAATATGGTTTGCAGTATTGTAGTGCACCAGTTCCAAGACAAAGTGCAATTTCCTATTTTGAACTCACCTCTATAGCTTCCTTTTGTAAATCATTCCATATTTCTTGCACTCAACTCTACTCTGAGAAGCTTCAATAGCACTAACATTTTGTTTGTCAATAACATATATGTTAATTATCTATTTTTAACATATATCTGTGTCATTATTCGAGACTGATATCCAAAATTCTTTGTTTTATTCCTTATACCAGTAAATGACAACAAAACTGTATGGAAATATACCTCTAGCATTTTATTGACAAAAGAGCAATTAATTGGATATTTGAAAATGTACCATCCTCCCTCGACTCTGTCCAAGGACCAGTCCTTTCAGGTTAGGCAGAGGTTCACTTGCACCTCTTCCAACCTCATCTACTGTATCCGTTGTTCAAGATGTGGACTCTTATACATCGGCGAGACCAAACGCAGACTCTGCGATCGTTTCGGGGAACATCTTCACTCAGCCCGCCTGATCCAACCTGACCTTCCGGTTGCTAAACATTTTAATTCTCCTTCCCATTCCTATACAGACCTTTCTGTCCTCGGTCTCCTCCATTGTCAGAGTGAGGCTAAACGCAAATTGGAGGAACAGCATCTCATATTTCTTTTGGGCAACTTACAGCCCAGTGGTATGATTATTGATTTCTCTCATTTTCAGGTAGCCCCGGCATTCCCTCTCTCTCTATCCCTCCCCCAACCAAGTTGCACTAGCTTCTCATTTTCACCCCACAAACAGCTTACAATGGCCTTTGTCATCGCTACTTTTTTGCATATCTTTCATTCATCGTTCTTTATCTCTCCACATCACCATCTACATCTCTCGTTTCCCTTATCCCTAACCAGTCTGAAGAAGGGTCTTGACCCGAAAAGTCACCCATTCCTTCTCTCCAGAGATGCTGCCTGCCCCGCTGAGTTACTCCAGCTTTTTGTGTCTATCTTCGGTTTAAACCAGCATCTGCAGTTCCTTCTCACACGTGTCATTATAGTAAATTGTTTCACTTTAAACATATCCCAAAAACTTGACGCTCATTTCACAATTTCCGGTTATCATTCATTATGCTTCTCTGCGCCTTTGAAGGAAACAATAAAGTCCAGTTAAGAAATTTCCCACTAATTCTATTCTTTACTGGTATGCTATGAACACATATGGAATGTCCCAAGGTACCATGTGGAGGTTCTCTTATTGGTAACAATTATGCTTGACTTTATGTGATCCCAGACTGAAACCATGGTGACTAAATTATGCATAATTTGAATTCTGTGATTGGAACCAGGAGAACCTCGTGAACTTTCAGTGTATGTCCTGCCTAAGGCAGAGAATGTTTAAATTCGGTTGATTTCAGCCAAATTGCAAATGTTCTTTTTCTAAAATTAAAACAAATGTTCAGCCTACAGCATTTCCAGTTAGAAAACTATCTCCGAGTTATGCCACACGTGTTTTCGCCATAAAACATTTGTTATCAGATGACTTAGGTGATTACAGAATCAACAACCACAATGGTTAGGCCGTGAAGAAAAGTTATTTATAACACCAAAGGCATTGCTTGAATGGATGTGGTCAATAGAAATGTACATATTAATCTGCCTTTGGATTGATGAAGGTGGTGTGGATGGTTGCTGCACCAATTCATTGAATATGCGAGTAGAATAAAAAATGTTCTCATTCAAATTACCTTTTTTAAAAGCATGGTTATGAATTGCAGTGCTATCCCTTTGACGTTGGCCTATTCTACTTGAAATGTACTTTGGAACCTGATTTAAAATTAGCAGGTGCTGCTTTTGTGTCTCAGGGGTCAGAAAATCTGGCAAAGCATAGAGGTATGTCCATGTTAATTGTCTCTTCCAACATCCCTTGTTGGTCTGGAGGAGTAGGAATATTTGGCCATGCAAGGGTGCTTTCAGCCTCCTACCTGCTAATAGCAGCCTCTTTATAATCATTAGATGCCATTTCTCCTTACTCCCCCTAATTCTTTTCCATATTGAATGAGGTTGGCATGAAGAATCCTGGCTGTTCCTTCTTGCCATCAATTTTCTGCCTTGGTCACCAACCAGACTGTAAATTGCCTTCCAGGCTGGTAATAGTGCAAAAAAAAGGCAATCAGATCTTTCCTTTGGATTCAGATAGTTCTGCTCTTCCTTGATCTTGTGCTCGTCTTTGGTTATTTTCAGCCTTCCCTGACCCACCCTGCCTCCTGATGAATGTCTGGCATGTTATCTCTGAAGTTCAGTACATCAAAGCCAATTCAAGGTCAGAGTCACTGTAAGTTAAATCCATAGTAGGGATTGATCTGAAGATAGTACTGTTTCACAGAAATGCTAATGAAATTTGATATTGACTGTGACACCAAATCAATTTTAGTTTTCATACCCACTGTCATGATCTTATTTCACTCAGCATTAGGCACTGTCTTACAGAATTTGTAAAAAAAAATTAAGGTTTGAATGTTTATAGTTGGGGTGCATGAATATGACTGAGTTAAAAATGTTTATCCATCATTTCCCACACCAACCACATAGTTTCACTTCATCAACCCTTGGATTTTGACCTGCATATCTTAAATAATAGAACTTCATGTTGGAATAATCCTGGAAATATAGCTACGGATACTATCTGTGTAAATCAGGAGATTGAAGGTAGATTAGCTATATTTTTCAATTCATTAAAATAAAGGTGCATTAGAAATGTTAATTGTGATTTGGAACTATAATATTCCAGTGATTTTGTTTTCGTAGCCACCTCTGGCTCTGTCATTGAAACTCTTATCTTTGTGTCAGAAAACGGTAGGCTGAAGTCATATTCACAAATCAAAGGATTACAATCAGTGATCAGGTTTGGGAGTTGTTTGCCATGTTGGTTGTTGGGAGTAGGGTATCTAGTTCTGTAAGGGAATTGATCGGTGGGTGTAGGATTACACAAGGGGAGATCGTGTTGTGCAGGGAATACAAGGAACAGCTGAATCCTACAGAAACCTGCCTTAGTTCCTAGCATTTAACAAAGACCTATTCAAGTATTTCCTGATAGTTCAGACTTCACAACAATGATGTAAGTTTGGTTTGTGCACAAGTAGTTCATGGCAGTGTTCGCATGTCTGAAGGTGACTGCATGTTATGCATTAGAACAATGGAGAACCCAAGCATTTGCACGGTGCAGCAGTAGAGCTGCTGCCTTAAAGCGCCAGAGACCTGGGTTCAATCCTGACTACGGGTTCTGTCTGTATGGAATTTGTGCATTCTCCCTGTGATCGCATGGGTTTTCTCCAGGTTTATAGGTTAATTAGCCTTGGTAAAATTGTAAATTGTCCCAACATGCAGGATAATGCTAGTGTACAGGATGATCTTGGTCAGCATGGACTTGGGCCAAAGGGCATGTTTCCAAGCTGTATCTCTAAAGTCTAATGTCGGAATTAAAATCATGAATAACACACACACAATGAGCTTAATTTTCATTTATATTTTATTTTCATGCTAATTTAGTAATGTAGCAGACCTTTAAGAACTATGTATACCATGTGCTATGAATTATTCTAAATGGTTGCATCAGTCATTCAATTAGTTTGGTTTTGTGTTAACCATCAATGATGGATGTTTGATTTAAATCACTATCTTTTTTTTACTCCCTTATCAAATTTCAATGTAGAAGAATCTATAGCACATAGAATTAGGGGTAAGAAATTTAGAAGGATCTGAGGGGGATCTTTTTCACCCAGAGAGTGGTGAGCTATTCCTTCTTCTCCCTGCTCCCATCTAGCAGAAGGTGCAAAAGCTCAAGCATGTACCGCCAGCCTCAGGAACAACTTCTTCCCCTCTATTATCAGGCTTCTGAATAATAAACCTGAACCTATCATCAGTGTGCAAAAATATTGTTTCTCTTTTATCTTAAAACATTCAGCAGCATGATTCCACAGAGTTAACAATATACTGTTATGACATTGATGAAAATAAAAACATAGTCTCTCTGACAATACCCTTTTCTGAAGACTCCATCTGGAATTAACCATAACTTTCTGCAGATCAACACAGTCTCAATTTAATAGTTCCGGACTTCAATGTCTTCATTAAATTTAGGAAGTATTTCAAATAGAACAATTAGCTGGCTGATTTTCAGTGTTGTGATTGCATGCTCAAGTTGATGCTTAAGCTTCAATATGTTTTGTAAATCATGCAGAAGATTAACAAAGCAAAAAAATTCAAGTTTCAGATGCATTAGAAAGGGTGAATACAATTTTTGTAAAATATTTTATCCCAAATCTAGCTCTTGGCAGTAACATCTGTTCTGATTTTTAAATATCATCTTCTGTGCCAATACAGCCTTTTAGCATTAATTAGACCTTCAAATAAAGTCAAAGCACAAGAGACTGGATCTGATATCTATTCTCTGCAAAACAAAGGTCTTCTACCATCTAACCCCCACTGCACAACACCTTTCTCCTATGATATTGAAGTCACTAATGAGACCCTGGAAAATGTGAACCGATTCTCGTATCTCAAAGCCACCTCTCAACAAAGCCAGACATCAAGGATAAAATTCACCAAAGCCTTCTGTGCACCAGTATAGCATATATCCATTTGCAGGAAAGAGTGCTTGAGGATCAAGAGCTGAAACATTTCGCAGTCTAGAGAGCAGCATTAATCCTCAACCTCCAGTTTTTCTTTCCAACACATGAACTACCTGGGATCTATAAAAGGCACTGTCTTAAAAAGACCGCCAGCATCATTAAAGTCCCACACCACCCTTGCAATGCTCCCATTTCTCTCCTGCCATCAGGAAGAAGGTATAGGAGTCATAAAACTCTAACATCCAGGCTCAGGAACAGCTTCCCAATAGACATCAGGCTATTGAACATTCCAAACTCAAACTAAACTCTGGACTATGAACTGCATGGGTTGCACCAGTGACTTTGGGCTTTGTTTTGTTTTTTGCATGATATTAATTTTTTTTAATGTATTGAACTTCTCTTTACATTTGTTTATTATATTATCTAATGAGTACTATGTTTACAAACCTGCAGATGCAAGTAAGAATTTTATTGCTCCGGTTTTGGGGCTTATTTCAATAAAACGCTCTTGACTTTCTAATGACTCTCTTGATTCTTGACTCTTTTGACTACCTTCAGAAGGCATTGAAAAGGTACTATTCACACTGCTTTATGAAATCGTTCAATGCTACTGAAAGACACCACTAACATCTCCTGCATTAATATATTCAGTATATTCAGTCAACTGCGTTGGAAAGACCACATCAATCTCATTCTCATCATCAAACTTCTGAAAAAGCACCTTGCCATGGCAGAGGCTGATCCCAAACCTCCTTGAAAAAGTGTAACATTTTGAAAAACTTGTGGATATTCCTGGCCTGTGACCATGAAAAATTGGGAAGGAGCATTTGGGATAACATTGAGACCTTGAGCCTCTTCACTGCGCATTCAGAAGTACAGGTAAAAGAAGGAAAAGGCACATCAGCTTCCGAGCAATCCACCTGCTCATTCCAAATAGCACCCCCTACCCTATCTGCAAATAAATCGGGCTCCTATATTGGCTAACATTAGCCACCTCAGAATTCAAAGTATCAGGTCACAAGGGACTGTACAAAGAAAATTAAAATGAAAATAATTTGTAGAAAAAACTTTAAAATTCTTGAAACCATTTTGATTATTGATAGTGTGTAGGAAGGAACTGCAGATGGTGGTTTACACTGAAGATAGACACAAAATGCTGGAGTAACTCAGCGGGACAGGCACCATCTCTGGATAGCAGGAACGGGTGACGTTTCAGGTCGAGACCCTCCGTCAGACTCAATGAGTCTGAATACCAAACATATTTATTTTAGTTATCAAGCATAAGGCCTGTTCCACCTTGTCAATGATCACATTCATTCCTAACATGCTTTTTCCACAGTGGCACTTACATTTTGAAGCCCTCAGTACAATTCGGTTGGAGCTTTGGCTACTGCAACCAACCCATAGAATGATGCGTAAATGACTGGACCTCAGATAGCACATCTTGTTGGCATTTTGAATGATTACTACTGTCAAAGATATTAGAACTGATGTACAGAGATATTTCAAAACTGTTTGAAATAATTCAAATAATAAAATAAAAAAATTAATGGAGAGATTAAAATAAATTTACTTAAGAAACATATTTCAGGTCTAAAATTGTTTAAAATACATAAATATTTCTGCAAATTCACCAGCCAACGATCTTTTTACAGGCCCATTCATGTAGTTGTACTCACCAATATAATAATATGAACTGAGTGTGTAATGAGCTGGATAAGGATCACAAGGATCTAAACAGATTGATTGGATAAATTGTTTCTTTCTTTGTCTCTAAGCTTCGTGTGTTAAATACAGTAGGTCCACATTATGGCGGTTACTAGTGGTATTAGTGCACAGTAGAAAATTGACCTTAATTTGAGGCCAAATTGAATTCTTACAAAAACTGTGAAAACAAACTGTGTTTGCTGGCTAGATTTCTCCAATTGGGATTAGAATACTGAGTTGCAGCTTCGTAAGTTTTATATATATGAATGAAATTACTTCTAGAATGCTCGTCACTGACAATAGTGAACTATGTTATGCCCAATTCCACTGACCACTTGCTTGGATGAACCAATAATTAAAAAAAACTCAAACACCATCTTGAACAAAGCATCCTGCTGAATTTGCACCCCAGTAATTAGTCATTCCCCTCACCACTGGCTCACATTAACTGAAGTATGCACCCTGTATACAACGCATTGCAGTCACTCACACAGACAAAACCATGACCTTTACCACCACTAAGGACAAGGAGTGCAGCGCTTGAGGACACCACCACTTGAAGTATTCCCTCCAACCCCAAGTGGCACACCATTCTGACACCAACCCTTCGTCATTGCTGGTCTCAATCTTGTGATTCTCTAACCAAATGCAGCATTTGAGCACATTCACCAGAAGGACTGCAGTATCTTGAGAAGGTATACCATCATCATCTTCATAAGATCTATCAGGAACAGGATAAAAGACTGACTGTGCCAGTAATGCTCAGATCTCAAAAATATATGAGCTAAAATTAGGCTGCTTAATTCCAGAAAAAAATAGGCATATCACCAATATACACATCTCACCCATTTGCAGCTTCAATTTGCAACTGGTGACCTAAGTGCATTGTAGGATCCTGATTTTCATCTTACACTGGCAGTATCTGACTGCTCTCCTTGGGTCTCCAGCCGAAATGCGAGCTCAATATAAATGGGTTAGGAAAGGAGCCAGCATTATTTTCCAACAGCACCATTGTATAGAGACATAAACAAATGCTGGAACTGTTATTTAATTTTCTGCAGTTGGAATGATTGAAACACGATAAAATTATTTTAATGAAGAAATAGAAGATTGTTCTGGACAGAAGTCATTTTGCCTTCCAAAAGGAAAATCATAAACTTTTTTCAAAGTAATCAGGCCGAGGAAATGTGGTTTTTGTTTAGATTTGAATTGTGAGAGATTTATATATTTGGTGTTAATTGTTTCAAATGAGATGGAAGCAAGAAAGCAACTTAACTGAGCAGATAGCTGGGAGATGGAAGGCAGTTCAATTCAAATGAACAGATCTGAGAATGCATTGCATCGGGGCATTACTGATTTTTTGATCCTGATATAATACATTCATGTTAATAATAATAATAACAAAAAATAAGAAAGAAATTTGATTGTTGTAACCACAGAGAAATCTAGCTACTTTCTACAATTGGGAAAAACTTCACTTGGCTTCTCTTCCCAATGCTGAAGAGTTGTCTCCTGAAGATTGTGCAGATTCTGTCCATTTTGAGGCACAAATGACACAATCTTCACCAAACAATTGGTTTCAACAATTCCAGGAGAAATGGAAGGCCTCTATGATTTCCCCCTTATTCTCTCCCTCCTTCCCTCCCTCCCTCCCTCCCTGCCCAGGAGATAGATTCAAACTTTAAAATATGAATAACTTTAAAAATATAACACCGATTTCAATGAAACCTCTTCCATTCACATCAAAGGGACGACGGTGAGGAAGGTGGGCCTAAAATTGTCGTGCTGTCGTGTACCGTTTTGGCTGTAGTTCAGGAACAAACAAACAAACAAATAAGAGATTTAGTATATATATGTCAGACCTTGTTTTCGGTGATTTGATGGGTGTCCATTTTTCATTAGTTAGGAACTTAGGAAGTATTTTGAGATGTCATGAGCCCATAAAATGCAAATTCTATAATATACAATTTAACCACTGCATTACCCAAGAATTTCATGTGAGTTAATATTTGTGTTTAAAGTAAAACCTTCATCTGACCACATTAACAAGTATTGTTATTAAATGTATTCACATCAATAATACTCTATGATTTCAGGAAATTAACATTGAGTATCATTGATTGAAAGGTGATGTCTCATCTTTCTGTTCTAAAATATTTTTTTCAAGACAATTGATATTTTAAATCTGGTAATTATGTACACTCAGCAGGTCAGGCAGCATCACTGGAGAAAGGGAATAGGTGACATTTCAGGTGGGAAACCTTTTTCAGACTCCAACTTCAGAATTATATACACCGTAGTAGGAACCCTAACATAGAATTATATACACTTGATGTATATAATTCTGAAGTAGGGTTCCTACTATGGTCCGTATAATTCTAAAGTTGGAGTTAAGATTCGTAAAGCATCGTGGTATTTTATGTTTAAAATTCTACAGGATTCTGCATTTTTGAGATTTTATGGATTTCATTTATTGATGAAACAATCAAAAAATAAAAAATAAATAAGGTTTCATCGTGCCAGACAAGTACCAAATTGCTGAAGAATTAGTGTGTAAATTTAACAGAATTAAGGCCATCGGTGGGAGTAATAATTAGTTTTGTAATTGACAATCATTTTTTGGAATATATTTGGACCTTTGGTAACATCAATACTTTATTTTGAAAGTATCTGGAAAGCTAAGAGTAAACAAAGGGATGTACCCTGTAACACAACTCTTTAATTACTTTCTTGAATAATTGTCTACCACAGAGCAGGCATCTGCTTATTCTGAGGTGTCCCAGGAGGCTGGTTTGTGTATTTTGGCATTCTCACCTTTGATTCTTGATTAACTATGGCCATAATGCTGAGAAATCAGCGATAATTGGATGTGCAAACCTACTTTTATATTGATTTAGTCGGGTGCTAACAGACATCTCAGCAGTTGAGCTGCTTTTAATAAAACAAAATATTTTGAATGCTCGACAACTGAAATAACAATTGTAAATGCGGCAAATGTTTTGCAACTCAGAGAGCTTCTGTGCTGAGGACCTCAGTCAGATTCAACCTTCATATTTGTTTAGTTAAGTACAGCTGGTAATTACTCAAACAAAACAGAGCGGCACAGTGGCGCAGCAATAGAGTTGTTGCCTTACATCGCCAGAGACCCGGGGTCGATCCTGACTATGGGTGCTGCCTACACAGAGTTTGTACATTCCCCTTGTGAGTGCATGGGTTTTCTCAAGGTGCTCCTGTTTCTTCCCACACTCCAAAGACATACAGGTTTGTAGGTTAATTGGCTATAGTAAAATTGTAAATTGTCTGTCGTGTGTAGGATAGTGCTAGCAGATGTGGTGATCGCTGGTCGGCATGGACTCGGTGGGCCGGGGATTATTTTCACACTATTTCTCTACAGTTAAAAAGTTTTAAAGTTGCTTTTATGTTGGGGAGGAAAGTAAGTACAGTCTCTGTAGCCAGAACAGGCATGTAGTGGAAGGGGTCATTTATATGTGAGCAGTAACAATAATTCTTACCTAGAACCTTTAATGAAGCAATATTTCCCAACACACTTTACGAGGATTTACAGATAAAAGTGTTCCCAAATGACATAACTTGACATTTTGACAGATTACCAAACATTTGGTCAAACTGTTAGGTTTTATGGGCTGTCATACAGGATAAAAGAGAGGCGGAGATGCACAGAGGTTTTGAATGCAAATTTGAGAATCACAAGACCATGGAGGGCTGCACCCCTTATGCAGGGTTCCATGAGCTCTGAGTGCAAGGTCCTGAGGTTCTCAATATTATCTCACTTTGGGTCTTCACGAACCATAAGCTTCCAGGAAACAGTTGGGAGGTTACACTTCTTCAAGGATAATTTGAGCACATCCTTGATTTTTGTTGTTCTCTATCCATCTGGAAATCTTCTCCCATGAAGGAGCTTATTATTTATCATGCAGCAGTTTCTCTGTCCTCTTTTAAGCTTCTGAGATTTGGTCTACCTACAGTAAGCATCTTGAAGCACTGGGGAAATACCATGGATGCTATCTCCACATAATTCTTCAAATCCACTAATTGGTAAGACAACCAACACCAGTGACCCTTTCCAAGCCAATACCCAAGCATTCAGGCCCTAGTTGGGTCAGCTATGTTGCTTGCATCTCCAGCACCAGCACAAAGCCAACATTCTACTCTAGATTCTTGGATGGTTTGTATGAGCATTCTATCATTTTTTTCTTCCAAGCAGATTGCAAGAGCTAAAAGTCCAGGAAGATTTCACACGTATTCAATGTGCAGTGCTGGGAGGGCTCTAAAAAATGGTCTTTTAATTTCAAAAGGACACAAAGTGCTGCGTTAGCTCAGCCGGTCAGCGATCATCCTGGGAGAACATGAATAGGTGACATTTTAGGTTGAGACTCTTCCCCAGTCTGAAAAAGGGTCTGGACCTGAAACATCATCAATCCTTGTTCCCCAGAGATGCTGCCTGACCTGCTGAGCTACTCCGGCACTTTATATCCTTTTGCACATTATCTAGCATCTTCAGTTATTTGTTTCTACATCTAGTCTTTTATTTTCATCTGGCTGCACCAAGCTTCAATGTGTCCCTCTGTGTACATTCTTGTACTTGCAATATGCCAATCTGCAAGATTCAAATATAGACAGCTCCATAATGGAGGACAAGCAAATTTCAGACAGATGGATGGTAATCTCCATCAGAGGTTGGTGATTGTCTCCCTGTGCATATGGGAACAACTGTGAAGTACTGTTATACAGCATATCGAGATGAATACCACTGCATCACTTTCTAGACCACGGAAAATGGACATTCCACAAGGAGATGATATTGGTCATAACTCATGCAAAGCCTCTTCAAGAACAACATCGTAGCCTAAGGAATCTGGCTTTGCACGAAGGATCTGACATTAAGAGCCGATCTCACTACTACCAAGTGCGGTCTTGAAAGTCCTGGCTCTAAGGAATTCTGCCATATGACATTGATGTAGAAACAAAGAACTGCAGACGCCGGTAATACTCAAAAGGACACAAAGTGCTGGAGTAACTCAGCAGGTCAGGCAGCATTCCTGAAGAAGGGTCTCGACCTGAAACATCACCTATCTATGCTCTCTGGAGATGCTGCCTGACCTGCTGAGTTACTCTAGCAATTTGTGTCCTTATATGACTTTGATGGTCTGGTGGGGAACAATTTGACGGGATCCATTATCTCCTTTTTCTCCATTTGCTTCAAAGACATTCTGAGTAGATCGCTGATTACGCACCACCTAATAACAAGAGTACTGCTGGGCCGGACACCATAATATAAATGCAAGATTAACTCTGTCTGCCAATAATTCCTTGCTATTTAAACCTTAAATCTGTGACTTTTAAAAGGCACATTCTTGCCAAAACAGTTTGGTTCTCAACCTTGCTCTTTATAAGAAACAACTACACTAAGTGCTCTGTTGTGTGCAGTCGATTTTGGCCAGACAAAAGCATTACATAAACCAGACTAGCGCAGAAGTGAGCTGATGATTACTGAAAGGATACTGCACATGGAAAAATACATACAGCTTAACTTACACTTAGCGAAGTCACTTATCTAAGGTTTCATTAAATCTTTCATTTACTCGGAATGTTGAAAGAAAAATATTAGTACAATGCACAATTAATTCTTTCTTAGGTACAAGAAAAAAAAATGTTAAAAGTGTACAAAAAATTAAAGCTGAGATCTGATTTAAAAATTCACTTTATTATTTTAAAATCTACCATGATCTTGCCTTTTCTGATCTTTGTAACTTCCTCTATACTCAAAGATTGTTCCTCCATCTCTGATCCTTTGTGCATCCTTCCGTTCCATTGGACCATGTTTGGACCTTCTTCGACTGTGGTGGCATCAGCCATTTTCTATGGAGTGGTCTGCTAGTGCAGCAGCATCTCAACCGCTGACAGGAAGAGACTTGATAAACTGATCAAGAAGGCCAGCTCTGTCCTGGGATGCCCCCTCGACTCAGTGCAGGCGGTGGGAGAGAGGAGGATGATGGCAAAGCTATCATCACTGCTGGACAATGACTCCCACCCCATGCAGGACACTGTCACTGCACTGAGCAGCTCCTTCAGTGACAGACTTCTTCACCCCAAGTGAGTGAAGGAGAGATATCGAAGGTCCTTCCTTCCTGCTGCCATCAGACCACACAACCAGCACTGCTCCCAGTAGACCAGTAAATAAAGATAATTACCGTTATTTTATTTTTAATGAATGCTTATCTATTTTTGCTATCCACTTTGCTGCTGTAACCCTGTAAATGTCCCCGTTGTGGGACAAATAAAGGATTATTATTATTATTATTATTATGTTTAATGGCCTTCAGTAACCCAGGCCTTCATTGTTTGAAGGATAGAGAAACTGTGTGATATGGGGAAATGGCACAGAGGAGGAATTGAGGCCAGCATAGATCAACCATGATCCTATTGAATGCCAGGACAGGTTTGAAGAGTTAAATAGCTTACGCCTGCTCCATATTTTTGGTGTTCTTGTGTTCTGGAATTCTCTCCCTCCATCACTCTGCCACTCAGCCACACATTCCTTCTTTCAATTCTATCCTTTTTTTTGCGCTTTGATCAAACTTTTAGTCACTTTTCTGAATGACATGGTCTGACGTTAAATTTTGTTTGATTGAAAAGACATTCAGACAGGTACATGGATAGGAAAGGTTTGGAGCGATATAGGCCAAAACGCGGGCAAGTGGAACTAGTTTAGATGGGGTATCTTAGTCAGCATGGGCAAGTTACATCGAAGGATCTGTTTACCTGCTGTATAACTCTATGACTATTTAATTAGTAGTGCACCAACTTGGGACCTTTCATGAAACTGAAAGTGCTCTCACTTGGAGAACGGGACAGGAGTGAACCTGACCAGAAGGACCTAACCAGATCAGGGAATAAATTGAGATCAAGGCGCCGTGCTTGAGATTAAGCATGGAAATAGGCACTGCAGCCCAACTTGCCCGTGCCGACCAAGATGCCCCATCTACACTATGTTGTACTTCGTGGTCCGGTACCTGTTGTACCTTTAGTGACTCTGGACGGACCACAAGTACACGTGTATAAAAGGTTACAATGCTGGAGCTCAACTCCAGGCTGTTTATTCCGTGGTCATCTGGATCCAGAGTGACCACCCAATCACACCAACCTCTTATATACGCACTCCTGCACATGCAAACAAAGTAGTCCTTGGGATACACAAAGTAGTCCCAGGCAATATCACAACATCCCCCTTGTCTTATAAAAGAAATATATATATATATATATATATATATGTAACAACAAACTCTAAACACAAACGTTTTTTTGAAACACCATATAACATTAATAAATATCAACGGTAACGTGCAGGTTTCTTACTGGCACGTCCCGAGCGTGTCACATAATCCCCATCATCATTACGGGACGGTCGTTCCTCCGCTTCACATTGGGTCTCAACCCTATCGCTGTCTGGGGGGACACAATGGGGACCAACCCCTGGCTTCTCCAGTGGAAGATCTCTCAACTGCACTCGATTCCTCCTGAACCGATTTCCATTCGGCGTCTCAATAATGTAAGACCTTGACTGGGGTTCGTCGCAGACCGATCTCACTTCTGCTGGAACCCAGACCTGATTCGCTTTATCCAGAACCCGGACCTTCTGTCCAGCGTGCAATGGCAACAAGTCATGTCTCTTGACCGAACTGTCAAACTGTGCCTTCATATTCTGCTTACGCTCCTCAAGTCGCTCAAAGGTCCTCTGCCCTTCGTATGCCTTGTTCATGTCAAGGTTCGTGGGGAGAGGCGTCCGAATCTGTCTTCCAAACATCATCTCCGCCGGTGACGGTAACTTGGAATCAATCGGTGTAGTGCGCAAGTTGAGTAAAGCTGCTGCTACACTCTGTCTCGTTGCCAAGGACTTCTTGATAACAGACTTCACCGTTCGTACCATGCGCTCAGCCAGCCCATTCGACTGAGGGTACCTAGGCGACGACGTTGTATGGGTGATTCCCCATTGCTTGCACATGGACTGGAAAGCTTCACCCACAAATTGTGGACCATTGTCGGAGATGATCTCCGTCGGTGCTCCTAGCAGACCAAACATTCCAGTCACCATATTAGCAACCATGGCACTCGTGGTGCTAGTCAGTCGGTTGACCACCGGAAACTTGGAATGGTAATCCACCATGACAAGATATTGAACGTTGTCAATTTCAAACATGTCCATTGCTATTTTGGTCCAAGGTGTGACTGGTATCTCATGTGGCATGAGTGTTTCCCTCATTTGCTCTGGCATGTGCATCTGGCACGGACTACACCTTCGGACAAGGTCATCAATGTGTTGGTTCATGTTGGGCCAATAGACCATTTGTCTCGCTAGAAGTCTCGTCTTCTCAATGCCTTGGTGGCCAACATGAAGTTGCTGCAATACATCCTGTCTCATCGACTCAGGAATGACTACTTGCCGTCCTTTGAAAATGGCCCCATTTGACATGCCCAACTCATCTCGAAAAGACCAGTAGGGCCGCAGGTCGGTAGGTATCTCCTGTAGGGTCGCCGGCCATCCGGAATGGACATACTGCATAACCCTATGCAGTATAGGGTCACGACAAGTTTCTGTCTGCAGCTCCACCCTTTTGAGTTTGCCGAAGTGTATCAAGTCGACACCTAGCGTGTCCTCGATGTTGTCGAAGAAGATGCTCTCTACATGTACATCGAGATCTATGCTCTCTGTCTTCTCCGGATTGGGCAGCCTGCTGAGAGTGTCAGCAATGATCATCTCAGCCCCAGGTCTGTGCTCTATGGTGAAGTTGTATCCTTGCTCCTTGATGAGCAACCGCTGCAGTCGGGGTGGGGCACTCGTGAGTGGTTTGCCGCAGATAGTGACAAGAGGCTTGTGATCAGTCAGCACCTTAAAATCCCGCCCAAATAGGTATGTATGAAACCTTGTGATGCCAAAAACCAATGCAAGGGTCTCGCGTTCAATATTGGAGTAGTTGGACTGGCATGAAGACAGTGCCTTCGAAGCGTACGCAACAGGCCGTCCTTCCTGCGAAAGGCATGCTCCCACTCCTTTCATTGACGCATCTACCTCAAGGGTGACAGGAGCATCAGGGCGATAGTACTGGAGGACAGATTCCCCCTGTATGCAGCTCTTCAGGTTACAGAACGCCGTTTGGTGGTCTTCTTGCCACAAGAATGGGACATCTTTCTTCAACAAATCCCTCAAAATGGCGACCAGGTCAGCATACTTTGGGATGTAGGGCGATAAAAAATTCATCATCCCCAGGAACCGTTGTAAATCTTCCTTATCTTGTGGTGTTGGCATCTTATGAATGTCCTGCACCTTACCAAGATCTGGCCGAATGCCTGTGTCTGAATACATTGTCCCGAAGAAGTTGATGGAGTTAGCCTTCACTACGCACTTAGCACTGTTGAAAGCTAGCCCTTCCCGGGACGCTGCCTCTAACAGCTTCTGTAGATTATAATCATGTTCTTGCGCTGTGGATCCCACTATGACAATATCATCCGCAATGCAGACGCATCCAGGAACCTGTTCTATGATCGTGTCCATACGCTGCTGGAATATATCCTGACTCACCGACAAACCGAAAGGCAACCTCCTATAGCAATACCTGCCAAAAGGCGTGCGGAACGTGGTAAGTTCCTGGCTAGCCTCATCAAGTCGGACAGACCAATAACCCGCTTTAGCATCGAGTTTGGAGAACAATTTCCCATTGGCAAAAGCCGGATTGATCTCCTCAAGTGTCTGGATCTTGTGCGGGCAACGTTTGAGACTTGCATTCAAACGCTTCGGGTCTAGGCATACCCTGATTGACCCATCCTTCTTAACGGAGGTGGTTATTGAACTGCACCAGTCCGTATGGTGAGTCACCTTTCGGATGACTCCATCATCTTCCATTTTGTCCAACTCAGCCCGCAACTTGTCTTTGAGATGGATACTACATTTCCTTGGCGCATCAATGTGTGGTGTGGCCTCCTCCTTGAGATGAAGGGTGGCTGGCCCCTTGAAGTTGCCAATCCGATCAAACTGATTAGGCCACCTCTTCATTAGGTCCCCCACCGAGTTGAAACTGTCTTGCTCCTTCCGAGCATCTGATGGGTGCTCCTCTGTTCCCATAGCATGTATCGTGACAACGTGAAGTTGCTTAATACCTGGGAGGCCGATGACAGCGGATCCTGCCACGTCTACCACGAAAAATTCCTGAGGACACCACATCGACCCTTGGTATCGGCACGAAACGGATATAGTGCCAACACACATGATTTCCGTCCCATTATATGCTGTCAGACGGACTTTGCATGGTCGTAGGTGCTGCTTGTATTTGTCATTGGGATACATGTCTCGTATGATCCGAAGGGGAAGAGTATTTCCTCCAGCCCCGGTGTCTATCTTCACCTTCAGTCGATGTTGCCCCTTCATTGACGGGCATTTGATGTTCAACACCGCAAATGCCTCATCACCCATTGGAGGCATCCTGTCCATACCTGAAATGGTGATATTATGGACATACATATCCGATCCTTCCTCTTGACTGTCACAGCACGATGCATCACCGTCATGGGACTGCTGCTGCACCTCGTCAACTCGCTTGTATTTGCCCCTGGGCGCACAGATGGGCGCACAGGATCCACTTTATTCCTACAGCATTTTGCCCAATGCCCTTTCTTGCCACACTTCTTGCATGTGTCGCGATACGCCGGGCATTGCCTGGGCTTATGAAGCAAATCACAGTAGCCACAAGGGTTTTGTCTCTCATCCTGCGACTTCTGTTTCGTCGACCCTCGTGTCTTGACAGCATCAATATGGCTAGACCCGGGCTCTAAATTTGCAATGCGCTGTCTGCCCGCTGCAATGGCCTCATACTGCCTGCCTAACGTAAGCACCTCTGGAATGGTGTGACCTTTAGGCTTCTGTATAAGCTCTCGCTGTAGACCTTCATGGGGCGTGGACGTGATTACCAACTCCATGACTCTGTCAGTGAGCTCCTGCTCAGTGAAGTCACACTGGAGGCTTTTTTCGCGACACCGGGTCACAAACTGAGCAAGCAACTCCCCCGGCTTCTGGCGATACCGCATCAACTCCAACCTGTGGACCCTGAAATTTACCTTCGTCCTCAGCTGGTTCTCAAAAAATGCCCATATGCACTCCGGTTTGCTCCGATCCTCCACACTCAGACCTGACGCATTCAAACGACGAAGGCCTTCCACTCCCAAAGCGATTTTTATCTTCGTGGCCTGCTTAGATTCCGATGCAACTTCTAAGTCTTCCAGGCACAGTTGCAACCTTTCCTTGAACAGGGAGAACTCAGTGGGGATGTCCAGCACTTGCCAGTTCATTTCAGGTAACCGAGACATATTATTTGCACTATATGGCGGAAACACGGTAACTTGAACAATTATAAATAAAACCAAAAACAACGGTATCACAGGACCCCAACCCTTGCTATCAGCAAATCTATAGCACTATATGCATTCACAGAAATAAACATACATATACCATAGTATCAAATGCAAACAGTAATCTTGCAGTATTACACACAGATAAGCACACAAAGCAATGTCCAAATCTTCCCTTCAAGAAGCAGACTGGCCGTGTAGATCAGCGTAGCGTAGGCTCTAGATGGGTGAAGGTCGCTGCTCCACTGCGATGATCTGCCTCGCAACGATGGGCCTGCAACGATGGGCCCGCAACGATGGGCCCGCAACGATGGGCCCGCAACGATGGGCTCGCAACGATGGGCTCGCAACGATGCAGCTCCCAGCTGCTGTAACCGCGTTGCGATCGGGCCTCGGCTGCGGTGCGCGTTGGCCCCGCCCACAGGTGCTCCCGGCCGCTGCTACTCAGTCGACGCGTGCTGCCGCTGCCTCGGGCCCAGGGCCTTCCCGACTCACCGGTCGCCGCGCCTGGGTAAGGATGCAGTGCCTCGACCTTACCGGTCGTCGCGCCTCCGTGGGTGGTCGGTCCCTCCGGTCGCCGAACTCCCCCGCGATGTCGGGTCTCACCGGTCTCTGCACTCCCCCGCGATGTCGGGTCTCACCGGTCCCTGTCGGTGACGGTGTCGTCGTCGGTGTGGGCCTTCACACACCTCCCTCAGCAGCTTGCAACGTCCCGTTGGCAGCTCAGCGCTGACTGCAGATCAGGTAAGTGCACATACACGGTAGGCCCTGTCGAGAGGCAATCCAGCGTCCCGTACGAGCTGGAAACTACTCTTTATTTCTGTTTCTTTCCCCTAGGGCACTAGTTTAATTATTTTCGTAGTATAGTTTTCACCAAAAAAAAAATCTTTTAAATTTAAATTTTTTTATTTTTTTTTTGACTTGTGAACCTTTTCCGCTTGGGTTTCTCTTTACCTTTCTAGGCAAATCACCAAACCGCTGCCACCATGTTGTACTTCGTGGTCCGGTACCTGTTGTACCTTTAGTGACTCTGGACGGACCACAAGTACACGTGTATAAAAGGTTACAATGCTGGAGCTCAACTCCAGGCTGTTTATTCCGTGGTCATCTGGATCCAGAGTGACCACCCAATCACACCAACCTCTTATATACGCACTCCTGCACATGCAAACAAAGTAGTCCTTGGGATACACAAAGTAGTCCCAGGCAATATCACAACACACTAGTCCCATCTGCCTGTGTTTGGCCTATATTCCACTAAACCTATCCTATCCATTTACCTGTCTAAACATTGCTTTAAATGTTGTTATATTACCCGCCTCAACTCCCTCCTCTAACACCTTGTTCCATATACCCACCACCATCTGTATGAAAAAACTTGCCTCACAGGTTCCTATTAAATCTTTCCCCTCTCATCTAAACCTATATCCTCTTGTTCTTGATTCTCCTGCTCTGGGTAAAAGGCTCTGTGCAGAAGATCTCTAGCACAGAAAATCCCCAGAGAACATTATGCTTGGACACTGGTATTCAGCTCTGAAAAAGTCTGAACATTACTCAAACATGAATGATTTCTTTTCTATTAGTTTGGATTGTGAAGGGAGTAGCAAGGACAGCAAAACTATGTGTGGACACAATTGGCTGTGACTGCACCAGATGTTCATAAGTTCATAGGTTATAGGAGCATAATTATGCCATTCGGCCCATCAAGTTTACTCCACCATGGCTGATCTATCTTTTCCTCTCAACCCCATTCTCCTGCCTTCTCCCCATAACTCCTAACACCCTTACTAATCAAGAATCTGTCATTCTGCACCTTAAAACTACCCAATGACCTTCACAGCCTTCTGTGGTAATAAATTCCACAGATTCATCACCCTCTGACTAAAGACATTCCTTCTCATCTCCTTTCTGAAAGTATGTCCTTTTATTCGGAGGCTATGGCCTCTGGTCCTAGACTCTCCCACTGGTGGAAACATCCTCTCCACATCCACTCTCTACAGGCCTTTCACTATGCGGTAATTTTCAATGAGTTTGCCCCTCATCCCTCTAAAACTCCAGCGAGTACAGGCTCAGTGCCTTCAAACGCTCATCATGTTAACAATCATTCCTGGGATAATTCATTATGTTGCCACATAACTGATATTTTGCCTGAAAGAAATCTGGCATAAAAGAGATTAGTATTGGATATTGGTCCTTGCTGGATCAAATGTGTTCATAGAAAATAGGGTATGAAGGAAAGAAACATATTATTAATCTGGTAATTCTGATAAAGAAAATAATTGCAGAGATGGGTGGGGAGAATGTCTTGGGTGGACCAATGGCAGAATTCGATAGCAATCATCCTAATTCAGATTAGAGTATAGGTCCACCACCGATTTTCCGGCAACTGATGGTCTGGCTCCTCCTATAAACCTGACAAAAGTACGAGACCATTGCATTTGGTGCACGCTCTTTCGGGGCATGTGCCTCTGTCCTGAAAGAGTTAAATGTTTACTTCTTTGTTAATTGTTGATTCTTTATTTAAATTTATAGCAGTCCATGTTGCTTTTGAGACACGGGAGGGGTATAATTAGTGGGTCAGAGGTTTATTGTTGAATTATTACTACGTGACCTCTGTTGGTCTGGCAAAATGGATAATCCGGCAGGGCTCTGGAACCAAGGGTGTTGGAAAATCATTGGTATTGTATTAATATTGTAGGGGTACAGAAAATCTAAATTGGATTTAGGTGAACTTTCTCTCTCATAACATTTCTGGACCAATAGAGAAGGATGGATTGATGTTTTTAGTTCTGTGGAAAAAGTGTCATAAATTGAATCAGGAAAGGCTATTATGGGAAATTTGGGGAACTAAGTATTTTATCATAAGGTTTAGATTAACCATGGAACAGGACAAGGAAAAATCAAAAGCAAACTTATTTAATTGGAAGACTGCCAATTTCAGTGGTTTGGAAATGGAGCTGGCTAGTAAAGTAAATTAGAATCAAAGATTGGCAGGCAAAGCTGCAATTGAACAATGGGTGGCATTTAAAGAGGGAAAGCTTTGGCTATAGTCTAGTTATATTCTCACCAGGGAAAAAGGTGCAGAACAACCAAATCCAGGGTATCCTTACTGTGATTAAAGAGTTAGTGAATAAAAGAAGCAGATATACAGTGCCCTCCATAATGTTTGGAACAAAGACCCATCATTTATTTATTTGTCTCTTTACTCCACAATTTGAGATTTGTAATAGAAAAAAAGTCACACGTGGTTAAAGTGCACATTGTCAGATTTTAATAAAGGCAATTTTTATACATTTTGGTTTCACCATGTAGAAATTACAGCTGTGTTTATACATAGTCTCCCCATTTCAGGGCACCATAATATTTAGGACACATGGCTTCATGGGTGTTTGTAATTGCTCAGGTGTATTTAATTGTCTCCTTAATGCAGGTATAAGAGAGCTCTCAGCACCTATTCTTTCCTCCAGTCTTTCCATCACCTTTGGAAACTTTTATTGCTGTTTATCAACATGAGAATCAAAGTTGTGCCAATGAAAGTCAAAGAATCCATTATGAGACTGAGAAACAAGAATAAAACTGTTAAAGACATCAGCCAAACCTTAGGCTTACCAAAATCAACTGTTTGGAACATCATTAAGAAGAAAGAAAGCACTGGTGAGCTTGCTAATCGCAAAGGGACTGGCAGGCCAAGGAAGACCTCCACAGCTGATGACAGAAGAATTCTCTCTATAATAAAGAAAAATTCCCAAACACCTGTCCGACAGATCAGAAACACTCTTCAGGAGTCAGGTGTGGATTTGTCAATGACCACTATCTGCAGAAGAGTTCATGAACAGAAATGCAGGGGCAACACTGCAAGATGCAAACCACTGGTTAGCCGCAAAATTAGGATGGCCAGGTTACAGTATGCCAAGAAGTACTTAAAAAAGAGCAACCACAGTTCTGGAAAAAGGTCTTGTGGACAGATGAGAGGAAGATTAACTTATATCAGAGTGATGGCAAGAGCAAAGAATGGAGGAGAGAAGGAACTGCCCAAGATCCAAAGCATACCAGATTGATCCCTGGGATGGCGGGACTTACATATGAGGAAAGACTGGATAGACTGGGCTTGTACTCACTGGAATTTAGAAGATTGAGGAGGGATCTTATAGAAACATATAAAATTCTTAAGGGGTTGGAGAGGCTAGATGCGGGAAGATTGTTCCCGATGTTGGGGGAGTCCAGAACCAGGGGTCACAGCTTAAGGATAAGGGGGAAATCTTTTAGGACCGAGATGAGAAAACATTTCTTCACACAGAGAGTGGTGAGTCTGTGGAATTCTCTGCCACAGAAGGTAGTTGAGGCCAGTTCATTGGCTATATTTAAGAGGGAGTTAGATGTGGCCCTTTTTGCTAAAGGGATCAGGGGGTATAGAGAGAAGGCAGGTACAGGCTACTGAGCTGAATGATCAACCATGATCATATTGAATGGCGGTGCAGGCTCGAAGGGCCGAATGGCCTACTCCTGCACCTATTTTCTATGTTTCTATGTTTCTATGTTTCATACCACCTCATCTGTGAAACACAGTGGTGGAGGTGTTATGGCCTGGGCATGTATGGCTGCTGAAGGTACTGGCTCACTTATCTTCATTGATGATACAACTGCTGATGGTAGTAGCATAATGAATTGTGAAGTGTATAGACACATCCTATTTGCTCAAGTTCAAATAAATGCCTCAAAACCCTTTGGTCGGCGGTTTATTCTACAGCAAGACAATGATCCCAAACATAGTGCCAAAGCAACAAAGGAGTTTTTCAAAGCTAAAAAATGGTCAATTCTTGAATGGCCATGTCAATCACCTGATCTGAACCCAATTGAGCATGCCTTTTATATGCTGAAGAGAAAACTGAGGGGACAAGCCCCCAAAACAAGCATAGGCTAAAGGTGGCTGCAATACAGGCCTAGCAGAGCATCACCAGAGAAGACACCTAGCAACTGGTGATGTCCATGAATCGCAGACTTCAAGCAGTCATTGCATGCAAAGGATATGCAACAAAATACTAAACATGACTACTTTCATTTAAGGGCCTGTCCCATTTTAGGCGATTTTAAGGCGACTGCCGGCGACTGTCAAAGTCGTAGCAGATCGCCAAACTTTTCTTTTACCTGACGACAATGACCACGACAATGCCGAGTCAGGTCGAGATTACAGCGTCTTCAGAAACATCACAAAATTACCACGCTGTCAATGCTTCGGCGTCCTAATTTTCGCTGAAATCACTGACAAGTCGGTAAGTACTTGAGTTTTGAACTATAACATCTTGTATGGGTTACTTAAAAACCAAGCATCACTGTAACAAAGCATCAACTGGATTTACTTCCAGTTTACTAATAGCTGTATTAAAAAAATTAATTTTAAAAGTGGTTAAGTGGATTTTTGCGAAAAGTGTGTGGGCATTCTTTGAAAATGTATGGGAGATGCATATCTGGTTTCTAGGTTGCATATGTGGGTTGGGAGCCTACTTTAAATGTAATGGCTGGTGGCCATAAACATCATGAAAATTCCCACGCTTACCTGACCGTCAAACTGTCGCCTCCAATCTACCTGTCAAATGTGCTGACGGTAAATAAATTGGTTAAACACAAGAATTTTATGGTATTTTGAAATGGCTTTCCTTATTTTAATATAATGTGCTTCTAAGTGCATCTAAGAGAACCTAGCAAACCTGGGGACAGCATGCGACAGCGCCCGCAATAAGCAACGATACCTGGCGACAAGCCAGCTGTTGCCGAGAAATTTCACTTCGGCTGATTTCTCAGCGACGCGCTGAGATCCACTACGATTCTTGGAAGACTCCTCACGATCATGCTCGCGACACCCAGCGAACTGTCGGCGACAGCTTAATCGCCAGCAGTCGCCTTAAAATCGCCTAAAGTGGGACAGGCACTTTACATGACATTGCTGTGTCCCAAACATTATGGTGCCCTGAAATGGGGAAACTATGTATAAACACTGCTGTAATTTTTACCAAAATGTATAAAAATGACCTTTATTAAAATCTAACAACATACACTTAAACCACATGTGATTTTTTTCTATTACAAATCTCAAATTGTGGAGTACAGAGGCAAACAAATAAATAATGGTTTTTTTTCCCAAACATCATGGAAGTCACTGTAGGTAATATGGAACAAATACCAGTTTTATAACACAAATGAGGTTCAGACAAAATATATAAAGATCAAATTAAAAGCAAAAGACACAAGAAAGGCAAATAAAATATATGATTGTAAATTAACAGCTAACATAAAACGGGAGCCAAAATGTCTTCTGATAAATTTTAAGTACACGATACGAGAATGGACAAGGCCAGTTGAAGACTGAAAATAATGATCTATATATTAATAGGAGAGATAAATAGATGTTTGAAGCTATCTGTACCAAGGAATAAGATGCTAACAAGGTAAATTTTATAATACTAAATTAAAAACTGATTTTAAAAAAAGTACAAATTGGATAACTGTAGAAATAGAAGCACGGGTTTGCTGTAGAAACAGATGCAAGTTTACACAAAAGGACACAAAATGCCCGAGTAACTCAATGGGTCAGGCAGCATCTCTGGAGAACATGGATAAGTAACGTTTCGGGTCAGGACCCTTATTCAGGCTGATTGCAGGAGGGAGGGGGAAGTAAGCTGGAAGGGAGGAGAGGCAGGATAAAGTGTGACAGGTAAAAGCTGGAGTTTGCTACTTAGCCCCTTGTGCCTGCTCTGTCATTTAATAAGATTGTGGCTATATATTATCTCAGCACTTTCTCATTCCATATCCCCTGATTCCCATAATAGCTTTAACAGTGGTAAAGTAATTATCTTGCTGCTCAATACTGATTCGGCTGCTAACAATGAAAGACTATAAAAACAGAAGAAATAGAAACAGATGATATCATTCAGCCCCTAGGATGTCGGTAACAAGTCAATAACATCATGGCTGATTTTGGACCTGAACAACACTTTACTAATCCCATATCCCTTTAATATTTGAAAATCTATTGATTTCTATCTTGAATATTGAAAACATCTGACCAATCACAGCCGTCTTATGTCAATAGTTTTAATGTCTCTCTATTATCTGTGAAGAAATGTCTACTTATCTCACCCCAGGCTGGCTATTTTTGATTCTTGTGTGACCACCCAGATAGTAGATGCACCCACTAGGGAAAACATAGTTCCTGAAATTGGCAAATTGCAAGGAAAAGCCAGGAAACTATAGACCAGTGAGCCTAACATCTGTAGAAGCAAGGAACTGCGGGTGCTGGTTTACAAAAGGGAATGCAAAGTACTGGAGTGACTCAATGGATCAAGCAGCATCTCTGGAGAACATGGATAGATGGAAAGCTGGAAAGGGTATGGAGAAGATTTACAAGGATGTTGCTGAGGTTGAATAGGCTTGGACTCCTTGGAGCGCAGGAGGATGAGGGGTGATCTTATTGAGGTGTATAAAATCATGAGAGGAATAGATCGGGTAGATACACAGAGTCTCTTGCCCAGAGTAAGTGAATCGAGGACCAGAGGACATAGGTTTAAGGTGGAGGAAAAGATTTGATAGGAATCTGAGGGTAACTTTTTCACACAAAGGGTGGTGGGTGAATGGAACAAGCAGCCAGAGGAGGTAGTTGACGTAGGGACTATCCCAACATTTAAGAAACAGGTAGACAAGTATATAGATAGGACAGGTTTGGAGGGATATGGTCCCGACGCTGAGGTGTGGGCATGTTGGGGCGAAGGCCCTGTTTCCACACTGTATCACTATGACTCTGACTTTAGGTCAGGGTCTTTCTTTAGACTGATAGTTGAGGATGGGGGAGGGGGGGGGGGAATAGGAAGCTTAAAGAGAGGAGAGACAGGACAAAGCCTGGCAAGTATTATAGGTGGACACAAGTGAGGGGGGGGGGGGGGGGGGTTATAGGTAGGCAGATGGTTAGACAAAGGCCAGAGATGAAACGACAGAAAGTCTGAAAGTTGTGAATTGTGAAGATAGAGGAAGGAATATAAGGGGAGGGGGAGGGGAGAAATAGGTGTGACTCCAGGTGGGGCATAGGGGAGAGGGAGGTGGAGGAAGTGGGGTGAAATTTGTAGTTACAAAAATTGGAGAATTCAATGTTTATACCATTGGGTTGTAAGCTACCCAAGGAGAATATGAGATGCTGCTCCTCCAGTTTGCGTGTGTTCTCACTCTGGCAATGGAGGGGGCCCAGGACAGAATGGACAGTACGGGAATGGGATGAGGAGTCAAAATAATTAGCAACAGGGAGATTCAGTAGGCCTTGGCAGACCGAGCGCAAGTGTTCAGCAAACCGGTCGGCAAGTCTACGCTTGGTCTCGGTGATGTACAGGAGGCCACATTGGGAACAGCGGACGCAATAGATGAGGTTAGGGGTGGTGCACATGAACCTCTGTCTCACCTGGAAGGACTGCTGGGGTCCCTGGGTGGAGATGAGGGAGAAAGTATAGGGACAGGTGTTCCATCTCCTGTGTTTGTACCTGGGGAGGGGATGGTTTGGGTGGGAAGGGATGAGTGAACCAAAGATGTAAGAGAGAGTGGTCTCTCAAAGTCGGAAAAGGGGAATGGGGAGATATGACTGGTGGTGAGATCAAGTTGAAGGTGGCAGAAATGTCGTAGAATGATGTGTTGGATGCAGAGGTTGGTGGGTGAAAGGTAAAGACCAAGGAACTCTATCCTTGTTCCATTTGGAGCAAAGGTGAAACAGCAGAACTACGGGACAGAATCAGAAAGTCAGAATCGTACCCTCACTCTCTGGAGCTGAGATAGCAGCTCTACCAGCTGTGGCACTGTGCTGTCCTTATCTATTTTGCACTTTATAACTTCAGATTCATCATTCAACACAGTTTCCCTTTCATAAATCCGTGTTGACATTACTATTATTATTTTCCATGCAATCTGCTACCACTTCTTAATGATAGGATCTATCATTTTTCCTGCTAATGACCTCAGGCTAACTGATTTTTTTCCCCTCGTTTTCATGCTTCCTCCTTTCTTAAATAATGAGATTGCATTTCATAACTTCCGGTCTGTGGGAATCATTGAAGAATCTATAGAATTTTGAATGATTCTTGGTCACTAAAAGACACAAAGTTTAAAAGTGTGGATATTCTGAACATTATCTTTTATGTAGAAACAAAGAACTGCAGATGCTGGTTTATACCAATGATGGACACAAAGTGCTGGAGTAACTCAGCGGGTCAGACAGCATCTCTGGAGAAAAAAAATGGGTGGTGTTTTGGGTCGGGACTTCTTTAGACTGAAAGTAGGGGGTGGGGTGGGGAGGGAGGTGAAGAGCTGGAGGCTTGTACACACTGGAATTTAGAAGGATGAGGGGGGATCTTATTGAAACATATAAGATAATTAGGGGATTGGACACATTAGAGGCAGATAACATGTTCCCAATGTTGGGGGAGTCCAGAACAAGGGGCCACAGTTTAAGAATAAGGGGTAGGCCATTTAGAACGGAGATGAGGAAGAACTTTTTCAGTCAGAGGGTGGTGAAGGTGTGGAATTCTCTGCCTCAGAAGGCAGTGGAGGCCAGTTCGTTGGATGCTTTCAAGAGAGAACTGGATAGAGCTCTTAAGGATAGCGGAGTGAGGGGGTATGGGGAGAAGGCAGGAACGGGGTACTGATTGAGAGTGATCAGCCATGATCGCATTGAATGGCGGTGCTGGCTCGAAGGGCTGAATGGCCTACTCCTGCACCTATTGTCTATTGTCTATTGTCTAAGATCAGGATCAATCAGAGCTAGTGACAAATGACCTCAGGCATTTATTCACAAAATGCTGGAGTAACTCAGCAGGTCAGGCAGCATCTCAGGAGAGAAGGAATGGAGACCTCAGGCAGGGCCTTGTCTATGAGGTCTATTGTTGGCGAGGGAAGGTGTGATCCCAAAAGAAACAATGTGGAGAACTGTGGAACTAATAAAACGATTAGTGTGGAGGAAGGGGGCAAGGACATTTAGTTTAGTTTAGAGATACAGCGCGGAAACACGCCCTTCGGCCTACCGGATCCGCGCCGACCATGATCCCCGCACGTGAACACTATCCTACACCCACTAGGGACAATTTGTTTACATTTACCAAGCCAATTAATCTACAAACCTGTACATCTTTGGAATGTGGGAGGAAAACAAAGATTTCAGAGAAAACCTACGCAGGTCACGGTGAGAACGTACAAACTCCATACCGACAGCACCTGTAGTCGGGATCGAACCAAGGTGTCCGGCGCTGCATTCGTTGTCAGGCAGCAACTCGCCCGCTGTGCCACCGTGACCAGAAGGAGGAAGGGAGGGGAGTGTAAGATGAAGTTACTTAGAATTAGAGAATTCAATGTTTATTGCTGCGTTGCAAGCTATCCAAGCGAAATATGAGGTGCTATTTCTCCAATTTGTGTGCGGCCCCACTCTGACAAAGGAGGAGGCCCAGGACAGAAAGGCCAGAATGGGAGGGGGAGTTGAAATGGTTTGCAACTGGGAGATCCCATAGGCCTAGGCAGACCAAGTGTAAATGTTCAACAAAACGGTCACCGGGTTTAATTCCTCCTTCGACTTAGGAAAGAGTAAGAGGACTGGAGGATTGCAAATATTTCACCCTTGTTTTAAAAGTAAGAAAGATTAGACCCAGCAATACTTTAACCTTGATGAAGGAAAGCTGCCACAAAGAAGAAACAGAGATACAGATCATAATTATTTGGACATTCAGATTAATGTAGGAAAGCCACCACAGAGTTGTTAGCTGAGCAGTGTATTAACAAATGACTGAATTTATTTAATGAGGGAAAAAGTGACTGTGAATGAGGGCAATGCAATTGATATTGTGCATATAGACTTTCCAGAGGTGTTTGACAGAGCCATAATACGCTCATAAAAGCAATACTAAAAGTGATGGAATAAACGCAAGTAGCTGTATGGGTATAAAATCTCCTCGGGGCAAGAATGAGTAACGGTGAATTGGGCTAGTGAAAGGTATGCAGTAGTGTTCCCCGAGAGTTAATATCCAAATCACTGCTTTTCATGATATATATACATTTTGCAGGTGTGCTTTTTAAATTTCAAAATGTGATAATGAGGAGGATCATTGACATAAAGATACATAGTCAGTTAAAGGCAAGTTACAGGCAATAAAGATATTACCTGTCAGTCTTTGTCCTGCCTCTCCCCTTTCCCAGCTTTCTCCCCACCCCCTTTCCTACAACCAGTCTGAAGAAGGGTTCCAACCCAAATCGTCACCCATCCATGTTCTCCAGAGATGCTTTCTGACCTGCTGAGTTACCACAGCACTTAGTGTCCTTTTAAGATATGGTCAAGTTGGTGGAATGGGCAGCATAGTTTAAAGTGATACATTTCCAGAGAAAAAATGGAACAAAAATATTATATGGAAGTTACCACTCGAAAGCTGTTGTAGACATAGAAATATTAATGTACATATTTGCGCACAAATAGTTGTTGGTTAGAAAATATGCCAAGAAAATGATTAACAAAAACATCGGACCCTGGACTTTGTACACAGAGACAGCATATGGTCAATTCTCTGGCATGATGTATAATTCTATTTCTCACTAGAGAGAAAGGTAATTCTCATTTGAAAAAGAGTCTAATGCAATTGAACTTTTCTCACTCCACCAACATCATGTTTTGAATATATAATAGGTTTCTAAGTTACATCAAGATTAAAAGTGAATACTTCAGAATTTCTTTAATTGTTGTTTCACAATGTTTGCTTGGAAAAATATTTTCACTCCACACTTCGGCTTCCTTTGTGTACCACCTCTTTTTGTCTTTCTCCCAAAGAAAGGACATGTGTTTCCCATCTGGAGTTGCCTGCTGTTTGGTCTTTGCAAACAGCCCCTTCCCCCACAGCAATGACTGACAGTACAAAGTTAAATTCACACCTGTGAGTATAGGTATCAAATTAAGCAGCTGGCTATGTCTGCCACTATTCATTTTCAGGTGTGAAATCCTTATCCTTTGAATGGGATGTTTGAACTTCATTTCCATTCTTTTGTTGTTCCAGTGATGTGTCTAATCACTTACAAAATAGAAAGGCTGAGGAAGTGCGATTGGATTACATCAGCCCGAAGATAACCCAGGAGAAAAGTAAAATGGTTTTTAAAAAAATCATTGGATTCAGCGTAGTTCTGTGATGTTGTAGCACACAAATATTTCATTGCTACATTAAAACATGAGTGGTTTGAGGATTAATTTGTGCTTTTGCTGCTCTTTTGTAGTTAACCTTTATTCCTTTATACTAATCGTGCTGTCATACATTGATTGCAACACAGCTGTCCTTTTTTGGCTTACTGTTTAGTTTAGTTTAATTTAGTTTAGTTTAGAAATACAGAGCGGAAACAGGCTCTTCAGCCCACCGAGTCTGTGCTGGCCAGTACATCAGCACTATCCTACACACCAGGGAGAATTTACTAATTTTACCGAAGCCAATTAACCTGCAAACCTGCACATCTTTGGAATGTGGGAGGAAACTGGAGCACCCAGAGAAAACCCAAGCGGTCACAGGGAGAAGTTACAAACTCCACACAGACAGCGCCCATAGTCAGGATCAAACCTGGGTCTCTGAAGTTGTAAGGCAGCAGCTTTGCCGTTGCACCACTATATCGCAGTGGGAAAACATTTTCCTTTCATCAGCTGGCTGTCTGATATGCAAGAAAACTATCACCATATTTTGAAGTTTTCAAACCAAGTGACTTTTGAATTCAAACAAGATGTCGAAGTTCTGTTTGCCAGATAGCGTGTTTGATCCTGACCTCTGGCGCTGACTGTACGGATTTTGTAATGGGTGACACGACAGTTCTTTTGCTGCCAGAAAGCTATAGTGACTAAGGTGCAATTCTAACATTGAGTGCTGTCCTTGCCTTCCCTCTGAATCAACAATCACACATGATTACAGAGTGTTCCAGTTTCCTCCCACATCAGTGTTCAGTTTTGCTCACCATGTGATAGGAAAGATGTTGTCAAGCTGGAAAGGGTGCAGAAAAGATTTACAAAGATGTTGCCAGACTCAGGAGCCTGAGCTATCGGGAGGGTTTGAGTAGGCAGAGACGTTATTCCTTGGAGCGCAGGAGCATGAGGGGTGATCCTATAGCGGTGTGAAAAATCATGAGAAGCATAGATCTGGTAAACGCATAGCCTTTGACCCAGAGTAGAGGAATCAAGAACCAGAGGACATAGGTTTAAGTTGAAGGGGGAAAATTGTAATAGGAATCTGAGGGGTAACTTTTTCTTCCAAAGGGTGGTGGGTGTATGGAATGAGCTGCCAGAAGAGGTAGTTGAGGTAGGGACTAATTCAACATATAAAAAACAATTAGATAGGTACATGGATAGGATAAGTTTAGTAGGATATGGGCCAAATGCAGGCAGGTGGGTCTAGTGGAGATGGGTCTGTTGGTCAGTGTGGGAAACCCGACGTGGTCACAGGGAGAACATGCAAACTCTGCACAGACAACACCTGAGATTAAGATCAAACCTATATCTTTGGTGCTGTGAGGTAGCAGCTGTACCAGCTGCTCCATTGTGTCACACCAACAAATTATCTTGTTCCATTTTGGGTATTTTAATTAGTAATATTCTTGCCTCTGGATCAGAAAATTGTGGGTTCAATTTCCACCTATGGGATTTCAGCACAAAAGCCCAACTCTTCATTGAGGATCTGAATGAATGATAGACCATTAGAAGTGTTGTTTGTCATCCGGGGCGTTAAGCCGAGAAATTTGTCTGCTTTCTTGGATGCTTATTAGAAAATTCACGTGACACCATTAATGTCCTGGTAACTGTTTATTCTTCAATCAACATCATTAAAATAAATTATCTTGACATTATCACATTGCTGTTTGTAGAGGCTTGCTGTATGCAAATTAAATTCTGTGATTAATGCAGCGTTGAATGCCCAATACCAGAAACAAATACTCTATTCTCAGTTGCTACATGACAAGAAATAACCTGGCAGACAGAGGAAAAGAACCAGTCTGAAGAAGGGTCCCAACCCGAAACATCACCTATCTATGACCTCCAGAGATGCTGCCTGATCCACTGAGTTACTCCAGCATGTGTAGGAAAAAAACTGCAGATGCTGGTTTAAATCGAAGGTGGACACAAAATGCTGGAGTAACTCAGCAGGTCAGGCAGCATCTCGGGAGAGAAGGAATGGGTGATGTTTCCGGTCGAGACCCTTCTTCAGACCCTTCAGTCCACTGTGTGAAAAAGTAGCCCCTCAGGTTCCTATTCAATCTTTCCCCTCTCAACTTTAACCTATATCCTCTAATTCTTGATTCCCCTACGCTGGGTAAAAGACTCTATGCATTCACTCTATCTATTCCCTTTCAAGATCATATACATTGCCATAAGATCACCCCTCATCCTCCTGTGCTCCAAGGAATAAAGTCCTAGCCTGCCCAACCTCTCCCTTTAGCTCAGGCCCTGAACTCCTGGCAACATTCTCGTAATTCTTCCCTGTATGGCGAGTCCGAAACTTGTTGGTTGTAGAAGAAGTTTATTGCAGCCGCAATATTCGAATACAGAGTTAAACAACAAGGTAAAGGACAACCATTACAAACTTACTGTCTTCCTTGAAGACTTCGCCGAACTGACTAAATCGGGCGCCAAACGCGCACATGACATCGCTGGCCAATCAGCGATGTCGCTCCCTGGACCAATTCCCATGGTCGCGTTCCCACGTGACCTCGCTGGCCAATCCGAGGGTTCGACGACCTGGACCATTCTCTATGGTCGCTACATGACCCCCCCCAGAACCCGAGGTGCGGAACCTAGCAGGGAGCCGGATTTCGCGACCATAACGAGTACGGAGAGGGACAGCCTGAACCACAGGAGCCGGGGGTTCCGGACTTGGCGGAACAGCCGGAACGGGAGGTCCTGGAGGAACTACCGGAACGGGGGGTCCTGGAGGAGCTGCCGGAACGGGGGGTCCTGGAGGAGCTGCCGGAACGGGGGGTCCAGGAGGGACTGTCGGAACGGGGGGTCCTGGACTGAGCGGAACTAACGGAGGTCGGCCTCTCCTAGGGGTTTGACCGACCAGGACTGGTTGATCCGGATCCAAATGGGCAGGTTTTAGCCGGGACACCGAGACGAGCTCACTCTTGCCGCCCATGTCTAAGGTGAAGGTAGCCGTTCCCTTACGCAAAACCCGGAATGGCCCTTGATAGACCCTCTGCAACGGGGCGCGATGGGAATCTTTTCGTGAAAAACGAACTCACAGTCCTTCAGGGAAGGCAGTTCATGTACCATGGGACACCCATGACGTGAAGTCGGAACTGGAGCCAGGGAGCCCACCTGTTCCCGGAGAGACGCTAACACTGATGGGACTGTAGGCAGCTGGTCTGAAGGGTCCGGAAACAGATCTCCGGGTACTCGAAGTGTCGAGCCATATACTAGCTCTGCGGACGACGCACCGAGATCTAGCTTGGGAGCAGTCCGGATGCCCAACAGAACCCAAGGGAGCTGGTCCGGGCCTTCAAGCCTTGCACTGAGGGACGCCTTAAGTTGGCGGTGGAACCTTTCTACGAGTCCATTTGCCTGGGGGTGATATGCAGTCGTGGGTTGTAACTTGGACCCGTACAGTTCTGCAAGCGCGGCCCAGAGGGACGAAGTGAACTGTGGCCCTCTGTCAGTGGTAATAACTGCCGGGACCCCGAAACGAGCTATCCAAAGAAGGGCCAAAGTCCTAGCACAAGACGCTGACGAAATATCAAACAATGGGAAAGCCTCTGGCCACCGGGTGAACCGATCCACCACCGTGAGGAGGTGGGTGTAGCCCCGGGAGGAAGGCAAGGGCCCGACCAAATCCACGTGGATGTGGAAAAAACGAACAGCCGGGACCTCGAAATCCTGTACGGGGGGCTGGACGTGGCGCTGGACTTTATCGGTCTGACAGGGCACGCAGGAACGTGCCCACCCTGCCACCTGTTTCCGTAGGCCATGCCAGACAAACCTCGCTGCTACCAAGGCAGAGGTGGAGCGGATGGACGGGTGCGCCAGCCCATGAATGGCATCGAAAACCCGGCGCTGAAGGGAGGGCGGTACTACCGGCCTGGGACGGGGAAGAGAAACATCGCACCAGACGTTTGTGCCCGCCGACCCACAAGCTACCTGGGCCAACTTCAATCCCGAAGTGGTGGACCGGTAAGCCGAAACGGTATCCGCCAGAAGCTGTGCCTCCGCAAGCTCCTGGGGATCCACTTCGCAGTCCACCGCCGAAATAGGGGAACAAGCAGGTCTAGACAGGGCGTCAGCAACGGCATTAAGCTTACCCGCGACATGACGGACATCGGTGGTAAATTCGGAGATAGCAGTCAGGTGCCGCTGCTGGCGGGCCGACCATGGGTCAGACAATTTCAAAAAAGCAAATGTTAATGGTTTGTGGTCCGTAAAGGCCACAAATGGGCGGCCCTCGAGGAAGTACCTGAAATGACGAACAGCTAAATAGAGAGCCAGAAGCTCTCGGTCAAATGCGCTATACTTCAGCTCGGCCGAATTTAGTTGCCGGCTGAAAAACGCTAAAGGCTGCCAACGGCCACCGACCTGCTGCTCCAGAACCCCGCCCACCGCCACGTCAGAGGCGTCAACCGTCAGGGCCGTGGGGGCGGAGGGGCTCGGATGGACCAACATGGTGGCGTCTGCCAAGGCTGCCTTAGCTGCTGTAAAAGCCGACTCAGCGGTTGGGGACCGCAACAACTCTACCGGATTCCCTGCAAGGCATTGGAAGAGTGGGCGCATGACTCGCGCAGCTGCCGGAACGAACCTATGGTAGAAATTAACCATGCCTACGAACTCCTGTAGCCCTTTTACTGTGGTGGGCCTAGGAAATGCCCGGATAGCCTCCACCTTTTCGGGCAAAGGGGAGGCGCCGGCAGGGGTAATTCTGTGCCCTAGAAAATCAAGAGCAGGAAGGCCGAATTGACATTTGGAGGGTTGGATTATGAGCCCGTGGTCTTGGAGCCGCTGGAACACGGTCCGCAAATGGGCCTGGTGTTCCTGCACGGAGGGGCTGGCTACCAGGATGTCGTCTAAATAAATAAACAAAAACGGTAAACCCCGTCCCACGCGGTCCATCAGTCGCTGGAAAGCCTGTGCCGCGTTCTTTAAACCGAAAGGCATACGCAACCATTCAAACAACCCGAACGGAGTAATTGTTGCAGTTTTCTGTATGTCCTCCGGTCGCACCGGAATCTGATGGTATCCTCGCACCAAATCGATTTTGGAAAACACCACCGCTCCTTCCAGCCCAGATGAAAAATCCTGTAGGTGCGGTATGGGGTAGCGATCAGCCGTGGTGACAGCATTGAGACGCCGATAATCGCCACATGGTCTCCACCCCCCAGATGCTTTGGAGACCATGTGTAACGGCGAGGCCCACGGGCTGTCAGACTGACGGACAATTCCCATTTCCTCCATTTTCCTGAACTCCGCCCTTGCCACCACCAGTTTGTCTGGCGGTAGTCTCCTGGCCCGAGCGAAAACGGGAGGGCCTTCGGTGCGGATGTGATGGACCACACCGTGCTTAGCCGAAGGCGTGTCAAAACGTTGGACGAGCAGCTCCGGAAACTCTGCCAGAATCGCAGCATACGAGTCGGGGGCCGCGACGACGGCCTGGACAGTAGGGCTGGGCGAGGAGGCGATTGTCGGAGCGACGTGCTCATCTTCGGCGTAGGGTTGGAGGTCGTTACCGCGGACATCAGGAACCAGTGAAAAAGCCCAGAGAAAATCTGCGCCCAGGATCGCTTGTTTGACGTCGGCTATGATGAATGGCCATTCGTACGTGCGGAGGCCTAACACAAGGGACATCTTCCGTGTACCGAAAGTGCGAATTGGGCTACCATTAACCGCGATGAGGGTGGGACCTGTCTTACCCGATCTGGTTTCGAGGTCGGTCGGCGGCACTATGCTGACGATGGCTCCCGTGTCTACCAAAAATTCTGTGTCCGTGAATCGATCATGGACATAGAGGCGCCGGTTCTGGCCAATCGTAACTGCCCCTATGTACGATCGGCCGAGGCATTTCCCGCGAAGGTACAAGGCAAACGGCAGTTGCGGGATTCGTTACCCCATCGTAGGTGATAATAGCACCAGCCGCGCTTGTGCGGATCTTTTTGGCGGGCTTTCGGAGAATTGGCGGGAGACGTGGCGCCATCTTGCCGTCGCTGTGGCGTGGTCACTGATGTCGAGACTTTGTTGATCAAACCACTTGCCTTGTTTTTTGCCGCTATGAGCGCGTCCGCTTTCGCTGCATATGCTTCGGGGTCCTTAAAAGAACAATCCGTGAGCAGCAGTCGGACATCCTCGGGAAGTTTCTCGCGGAATGCCTGTTCGAACATAGGGCAATCCGTATGCTCACCGGCTAGCATCATCATTTCGGCCATGAGGACGGAAGGCAGTTGGTCTCCAAGATCTGGTAGGTGCAGAAGTTTTGCCGCACCACCATGCTTATTAAACCCGAAGGTTCGCAGTAATACTTTCTTCATGGCCTCGTACTTGTTTTCCGCAGGTGGATCCACGATGAACCGCATCACGCGCTTGGTTGTGTCCAGCGATAGAGTGCTGACGAGGTGGTAGTACTTCGTGGATTCGTCCGACACCTTCTTTATATGAAATTGAGCCTCGGTGTGGATAAACCAAGCTTGCGGTGCGTGCGTCCAAAACAACGGAAGATGAACGCTTCCGGCGCTTGACTCCGGTGTGCCCGGCTCGGTCATCGTCAACGAGGCGTCGGGTTCCTGCTCAGTCGGTGATCGTCCAGATCACGTCGGGGTCACCAATATGGCGAGTCCGAAACTTGTTGGTTGTAGAAGAAGTTTATTGCAGCCGCAATATTCGAATACAGAGTTAAACAACAAGGTAAAGGACAACCATTACAAACTTACTGTCTTCCTTGGTCGCTACACCTGCACTCTTTCCAGCTGTTAGCCACTCTCTTTTTTCTCTATACGTTACACCTTTGACTCTCTTTAGACTTTAAACTTTATGTTTGACTTTAGATTTCAGAGATACTGTGTGGAAACAGGCCTTTTGGCCCACCAAGTAGCAATCACCTTGTACACAACACAATAGGGACAATTTACAATTTTTACTGAAGCCAAACAACCTATCTGTGTGCCTTTGGAGTGTGGGGGGGAAACCAGAGTAAACCCATGCAGCGAGAACATACAAACTCTATACAGACAGTATCCGTAGTCAGGAACAAACCCCGGCCTCTGGTGCTGTAAGGCAGCAACTCTAACGCTGCGCCACCGTGCCGCTCTAGAGACTCATGTGACTCCTCGTGAACCTTAAGGAGCCCTGCCAGAATGGCAGGAGAAATACACCACCTGACAAACCACTTATGCACCCACTCCGTCGTGCACCTTCCAATGCACGTGTGGAATTACATTAATCTCATCAAATCACCTCGGAACCAAGTAAACCAGAGTGGGACCAAGTCATCCTTAATCTGGAGGGACTGCCTAACAAGAAGAAGAAAGTAGCTACACTTCAACCTTATTTCATTGTGTGCAACGTACTTTTGGATACACCAAGGTTGTGAAATGCAAGCCTGTTGCAAGGCTGCAAGGAAGGGTCCCGACCCAAAATGTCGCTTATCCATTCCCCTCTGTGGGGCTGCGCAGTGGCACAGCTTCCTTGCAGCACCAGAGACCCGGGTTTAATCATGACTACAGGTGATATCTGTACGGAGTTTGTACATTCTCCCTGTGACCGCGTGTGTTTTCTCTGGGCGCCTCCGGTTTCCTCCCACACTCCAAAGATATACAGGTTTGTAGGTTAATTGGCTTTGGTAAAATTGTAAATTGTCCCTAATGTGTGAGATAATGCTATTGTATGGTAGAGATCGCTGATCAGCCTGGACTCGGTGGTCCGAAGGGGCCTGTTCCCACTCTGTATCTCTAAAGTCTGAAGCAAAGTCTAAAGTCTAAAGGATGCTGCCTGACCTGTTGAGTTGCTCCAGCAGTTTGTTTCTTGCTCAAGATTTCAGCATCTGTAGTCTTTGGCAGAAAGAGGGAGGTTTAGGGATTAAAATGGGTACATATGAACGATAACATATAAAAGGATTTTGCTGGCTGTTGCCTGAAGAAAAGCTTTCAATCAACTTCCTCAGCTCCTAATGTCCCGCAGCAGATATGTTGATACTTATAGAGCTGTTGTTGTTTTAGTCTGCTGGCTACAGGTCAATGGTTTTACATTGATGGAAACACCTTGGGTAGCTTATAGCCTAACAGTATGAACATTGAATTCTCCAATTTTAGGTATCAAACCCACTAACAACTTCCTCCTCTCCCCCAAGGTTGGCCGTGGGAGGTGCCCCCGGGGGACAAAGGTGGACGGGTGAGGAGAGGGATGTTGGTTTGCTGGTCGATCCACATGTCCAAAGTAGATGATGACTGGAGGCCCCCAGTAGCCTGGGGCTTGCCTGGAACTGGGAATGCTCATAACACCTGGAGCGTGGACTGGACTTTGAAAATGGTGTCTTATCTGCAGGATGAGTGGACTGCTTCTGTACACGTGCTGATCGGGGATGTGCTTGGGTATGGCAATTCTCTATTGGACTGTTTGTAAGATTAGAATTTCACTGTGTGTTTGCATTTCGCACATGAGGCAATAAAAACACCATTGAACCATTGAACTGTTTTCCCCTCTATTCCCTGTGCTCCACGTGATGCACACTAATTTATCGCTTCCCCCTTCACCTCATGCCCTTCCATCTATATTCCCTTCTCTGGTTTTACAATTCACACCTCTCCTATCCTTATCTCATTATCTTACCATTTTTGTCTTTTCATCTCTGGCATTTGTCCAACCAACTGCAAATCCATAATCTCCCTCACTGTATCTATGAATCACTTGCCAGGCTATCTCCTGCTCCCACCTCTATTCTAACTGATTGTGGCCTGACCCGCTGAGTTACTTAAGCACTTTATGTCTTTTTTTCATTAACTGGCATCTTCAGTTCCTTGGGTCTAAATAAAAGAGGAGTTAGTTTTAGTATTAGTTTTAGTTTTAGAGATACAGCGTGGAAATAGATGCTTTGACCCACCGGGCCCACGCTGATCAGTGTTCGCCCATTGTCTAGTTCCATCCGAGACATTAGAGACAATTTATAGAAGACAATTAACCTACAAACCTCCACGTCTTTGGTGTGTGGGAGGAAACAAATGGTCCACATCCACATCCAACAATGAACCATTGTGGGCTCCACCTTTCCTTGGTCATCAGTGCCGGCTCTGATTTGTTCTGTACCTTTTCATGCCTCTAGTGTCCCTCTCCCCTGATCTCAGTCTGAAGAAGGGTCTCGACCCGAAACATCACCTATTCCTTTTCTCCAGAAATGCTGCCTGACCCACTAAGTTACTCCAGCATTTTGTGTCTATCATCGGTGTAAACCAACATCTGCAGTTCCATCCTGCACATTTTACAAAACCCACTCCCACTTTAAATTCCCTCGGGATGCCTGATGACATTGTATTCTTTGCTCTCTATCGGAAAGGTCTGTCAACAGCAGGAGTGCTGTGTTCCTATCATAAACAAAATTTCATCAATATAAAAGCATTCATGTGTAGCCAGCAGAATAAAACAGAAACAGGACTATAAGTATCGACATGCCTGCTGCGGGGCATTAGGAGCTGAGGAAGTTGATTGAAAGCTTTTCTTCAGGCAACAGCCAGCAAAATCCTTTCATATGTATCAACATAGTCATAGCAGTGATAAGTGTGTCAATCACACTGCTATCTGTTCCACAGACAAGAAGTCAAAGAAGGGGGATAAACAAATTGTTGGTATCCCAAAATCTTTGCCTTTGACACTTACTTTACACATATAAAGATAAGCTTTCTTATCTTTATCTTTAAGATTGAATTTGACATTTTGTATACGCTCACTGTGGCAAGCAGCCTGCAAACATTTGAAATCATTGGATTCACATGCAACAGTTTATGGTGGCACCAAGTTGTTGGCTGAAAGTTTTGAACTGTAAAAAAGGTTTGTTTTTCGCTGGGATTCAGATTAAAAGTGTGGAGAAATGTAACTGTCTCCTAGAGCCAGTTTGATTGACGTGGATCCTGTAGGACCTATTTTTGCTTTGTGCTAAAGTTGATATTGTTAAAACGTTATCTGTTTTATCTGTTTATTTTTTATTTATCTATAAAAAATAAATTAACTCTCATACACCAATATCAAGTTAGGAAAAGTTAGGTGTCAAGTTAGGAAAAGGGGACGTACAACGAGATCTGGGTGTCCTAGTGCATCAGTCACTGAAAGGAAGCATGCAAGTACAGCAGGCAGTGAAGAAAGCCAATGGAATGTTGGCCTTCATAACAAGAGGTGTTGAGGATAGGAACAAAGAGGTCCTTCTGCAGTTGTACAGGGCCTTAGTGAGACCGCACCTGGAGTACTGTCTGCAGTTTTGATCTCCAAATTTGAGGAAGGATATTCTTGCTATTGAGGGCGTGCAGCGTAGGTTTACTAGGTTAATTCCCAGAATGGCGGGACTGTCATATGTTGAAAGACTGGAGCGACTAGGCTTGTATACACCGGAATTTAGAAGGATGAAAGGGGACCTTATCGAAACATATAAGATTATTAAGGGGTTGAACATGTTAGAGGCAGGAAACATGTTCCCAATGTTGGGGGAGTCCAGAACAAGGGGCCACAGTTTAAGAATAAGGGGTAGGCCATTTAGAACGGAGATGAGGAAAAACTTTTTCAGTCAGAGAGTTGTAAATCTGTGGAATTCTCTGCCTCAAAAGGAAGTGGAGGCCAATTCTCTGAATGTATTCAAGAGAGAGTTAGATAGAGCTCTTAAGGATAGCGGAGTCAGGGGGTATGGGGAGAAGGCAGGAACGGGGTACTGATTGAGAATGATCAGCCATGATCACATTGAATGGTGGTGCTGGCTCGAAGGGCCGAATGGCCTACTCCTGCACCTATTGTCTATCATTAATCTGAGTTTGAAAGACTAAAGACAAAATGTAGCTTTCAGGCATGCAGATTTAATGCACCTTGTCATAACTTGCAAAACTGTTTCATATTTGTGGTTTTATTCATGCAGGTTCTCCTACCTGCATGAATAAAACCACAAATATGAAACAGTTTTGCAAGTTATGACAAGGTGCATTAAATCTGCATGCCTGAAAGCTACATTTGTCTTTAGCAGAAATGCAGCTTTTTTTCAAACACTTTTTTTTCCATAACAATTACCGATTACCTGTTCCCAAAAGTCACATAACTAAAGAACAACATTAACAGCATGGAAAGTATTACTTTTACTGGTTAGTCTTCCATAGAGATCTTCATAGATAAATAAATGAATGTATTCCCTGAGAGGAATACAGTTTTCTTTACATGATTTTCCCTTAGGCATTGTGGTTAGGTGATGCAATTATTTTTCCAAGAATATGGGCGGCACAGTGACGCAGCTGGTAGTACTGCTGCTTCACAGTGCCAGAGACGTGTTTCGATCCTGACCTCGGGTGCTGTTTGTGTGGAGTTTGCATGTTTTCCCTATGACCGCATGGGTTTCCTCTGGGTGCTTCGGTTTCCTTCCACATGCCAAAGACGTGCGGGTTTGTAGGTTAATTGGCCTCTGTAAATTGCCTCTTGTTTACATGGACTGGATGAGAAAGTTGGACAACCTAGAACTAGTGTGTAGGAAGGAACTGCAGATGCTGGTTTAAACGGATGATAGACACAAAATGCTGGAGTATCTCAGCGGGACAGGCAACATCTCTGGAGGGAAGGAATGGGTGATGTTTCGGGTCGAGACCCTTCTTCAGAAGTGTGAATGGGTGATCGCTGGTCAGCATGGTCTCGATGGGCTGAAGGGGCTGTTTCCATGCTTTATCTTTCAATCAATCAATATATTTTACTCAAAAGGTACAGTTATATAAGATTTTTTAAACTATACCAAGCATGTCATTGTATTAACATGGAATAGCTAGCACATTTTAATTTGTTATCAACATTTCATAATCGTTGTCTGAAAAGGTATTGCCCAGAGCTTGACCCCTCAGGTCCGGTGGTAGGAAGGCCTATCCTTTGGCTTTTTCCCAGAATGCCTCAGTGCGATGGACCACCCAGCACATATTACTGCACATGTAGGATGGAACTGCAGATGCTGGTTTAAACCAAAGATAGACAGAAAATGCTGGAGTAACTCAGCAGGACAGGCAGCATCTTTGGAGATGCCTTCTCTCCATTCCTTCTCTCCAGAGATGCTGCCAATCCTGCTGAGTTACTCCAGCATTTTGTGTCTATCAACATATTACTGCACCTTGGAATGTGCCAGTCTACATCGTTTGGTTACAGATGGGTCCTTGCAGTTAAAGACCAAAAAGTCCAGCAGTATACCTTTCACTGTTCATCTTTTACAACAGTCAATATCTGCCTCAGTATACTGTACATTCCTGTGAACAGGACATAGAGGCCTGGGTTGCACAGTTTCTCGGGATGAACTTTGAGAAAGACAACTTCTTCTCATTTCAGACCTTCCAGAAAATCCAGAAATGGATGAATGACCAATCTCATCAACGGCAAAACTACCTCAAGGGCAGCAGGTAGCAGATTGGTTGCAAATGTTCATCAATTTGTGAACTGGCGGTGGTGTCTAAGCAAAAGATGGTGATGCTCAGGGGATCATTTACAAGCATGTGTTCTCAGTTAAACAAAATAGAGAAGCTCCAGACTTCTCCTGACTCCAGATTTGATTTGGAAAGACACAAAATGCTGAAGTTACTCAAAAAGGCAGGCAGCATCCCTCGAGATTTTTTTCTGAAGAAAGATCCCGACCTGAAACGCCAGCTATCCACATTCTCCATTGATGCTGCCCGACCCACTGAGTCATTCCAGCATTCTGTTTTACTTTGGGAAACCAGCATCTGCAGTTCCTGATTTCTCCAGATTTGAATAAGCTTTCTGCTTCCCAGCCAATGTTTTTTGACAGCACTACTGTGTAGAGCAGTTACATCTAGTTTCAGATTTCATTCCCAAAGCCTATTTTGGTGAACATATCCATCATGTAGAAGTACAATATTCTGTCAAAGGGTTGCTCTTCGTTCAAGCAGACAAAGCAAATGTCCAATCCCTTGTCCCACATGTAGGTGATTATATCCCTAAGAAACGTAATAGGATGGCACAGGCCAGAATAAAAGGACATACTTTTAGAAAGGAGATAAGGAGGAATTTCGTTAGACAGAGGGTGGTGAATCTGTGGAATTCATTGCAACAGATGACTGTGGAGGCCAAGTTAATGGATATTTTTAAAGCAGAGATCTTCTGCTTAGACTGGTTATTGATTAGTAAGGGTGGCAAAGGTTACGGAGAGAAGACAGGAGAGTGGGATAGAGAAGGAAAGATAGATCAGCTGTGAATAAATGGCGGAGTTGACTCAATGGGCTGAAATGGCCTAATTCTGCTCCTATGACTTATGAACTAAAGGATATACGAAGTAAAGGATTTGGCTCAATTGGTGATGACTTTCTAATGGTGAAATCGGAATTAATTTCAGATATCTTCCACTCCCCCTCTTGTTTAGATGAGGCTGCTGATGCCCTTACCAACATCATGTAACGTAATATGCCCGTGCAGGTGGACAAGTGATTCGTTCCCTTTCCCCCTTTAACAGTCCCTCCAATTTCCCTCACGTTCACTCTCCCTATAATATATGGTTTCGCTCTTATCCCTGTGACTATGTGTAGTCACAATACATCAAATCATCACAGAGACACAGAGAATGGTTAAAACACATGCACCTTGTTTGTTCTACCCTTTCCCACCACATGTGACTATCACACGCACAACACAAATCTATACATTTTGATTTACATACTTGCATTATTTTTAAATGCAACCTTTCAAACGGGTGTTCTGAGTCTCTGACCTTCTTCAAAAATTTACGTAACTGTATCCAGCTACGTGTCACTTCTTGCTTCCTTTGCGTATAATATCATGTCTTTAGACCTTTAGACTTTAGAGATCTTTAGGAAACACTAGTTTAGGTACACTAGCAATATATCCTACACACAAGGGACAATTTACAATTTTTTACCTTAGCCTATTAACCTACAAACCTGTACATCTTTGGAGCGTGGGAGGAAGCCGGAGCACCCAGTGAAAAGCCACACAGTCATGGGGAGAACGTACACTCTGCACAGGCAGCACCCGAGGTCAGGATCGAACCCGGATCTCTGGCACTGTAAGGCAGCAACTTTACCGCTGCGCACCGTGCCATTTCGCATTGTGTCATTTCTTCCATGGTGTCTTCTGGATCAATGTTTGGAGTACACTTATAAGCACGCAACTTTGATATGTTCTTACACACTTCCCATAGGAATTAAGTAACTTACATGTACACTTCTGATTTTTCCCCCCTGTCGTCACAGAATCTCTCTTAGGACCACATGTTTTCACCATCACTCCACCATGCTGAGGGCCCCCACAGCTCAGCAGCTTACATAACGTCTCTGATCTCAGTGGTGAATCTACAGTAGTGTGAGGAGTCAGACACATGCACATCTGACTCTCAGCCCCTTCCTGATTTCTATGCTGCAGTGTGCAGGCTGGAAGTCTGGAATGTGTTGCTGTGCACTCTACACCAGCCGATGCTTCTCTAAGGACCCACCGGCTAACTGTCAACACATTTGGGCCCATTAACCCATCTGTTCTTTACACCACTGCTGCCTGACCTGTTAACCTTTTCCTGCTGACTGTTTTGAATTTACATTTTCCAGCGTCGGCATGCTTTTCTCATTATCGTTTCTTGATAAAAACATGAGATCATATTTATAAAATCATGTAGGGCATGGATAAAGAGAATGGCCAGGATAGTGGAGTATAAAACTACGTGGCATAAGCTGCTTTATTATTGTCACGTGTACTGATATATAGTGAAATACTTTGTTTTGCATGTTATCTCGGCAAATCATACCATATATGATTACATCAGGCAGTGCAACAGAGAAAATAAAGAGACCAGAATATAGTGTTACTGCTACAGAGAACATTGTTAGTAATTCTGACAGTTTTAGAATTGAGGTTAAAAGGAATAGATCGGTAGACACACAAAGTCTTTTGCCCAGAGTGGGGGAATCGCGAACCAGTGGACATAGGTTTAAGGTGAAGGAGGAAAGATTTAATTAGAAACTGAGGGGTTACTTTTTTACATAAAGGGTGGTGGATGTATGAATGAACTGCCAGAGGAGGTAGTTGAGGCTGGGACCATTGCAATGTTTAAGAAACCACTAGACAGGTACATGGATAGGACAGATTTAGAGGGATATGGGCCAAATGCAGGCAGATGGGACTGGTGTGGATGGGACATGTTGGTCAATGTGGGCAAGTTAGACCTGTTTCCACGCTGTGTGACTCTATGACTCGTTGAGTAGAATGGTTACATTAGATGTAAGAAGATGCGTTGGGACTAGCATGCAAAAAACCGTCACGCTCCAGCATTATCTTTACAATCATGATGAGTGGGAGGCTGAAGTAGAAAGGGGGAAGATTTAAAAGGGACTTGAAGGGCAATTTGTTTTACACAGAGGGTGGTGTGCATGTGGAACACACTGTCAGAGCAAGTGATAGCGACAGGTCTTCTTCTTCTTACACACACCCATTCCTTCTCTGCAGAGATGCTGCATGACCTGCTGAGTTACTCCAGCATTTTGTGATACCTTCGATTTGTACCAGCATCTGCAGTTATTTTCCTACCCGAAATCAGGATCGAACCTGTCTCTAGTGCTGTGAAGCAGCAACTCCACCACTGTGCCGCCCTTGGTGCCATGGCATTGTCAAGAACCATTCTTTGATGTATTCCTTTGAGTCTTAAAAACAAAAAGCTTCCCTCTAAGTTTCTGGCCCGCATTTCCCTGTCTGCCTTTGGCAGTTTGTGACACTTAAAAAATGTTTGTGCCTCAAATGACAAAAGAACAATCCAGGAACCAGCTCTCTTCCAAACTGTGCGAAACCTGAATAACCAGTATATGAAAGGTGGGCCTTTAAGGCTGACGTCATCAGCATCTTGCCTGGTCATATGGCCTTGCACATGTTCCATGAGACCAGCGCAGCACAAACTTCGTTATTGACAAATTCCAATGAGCGATTGGTATGATTGGCAGGGGTTTAGCAAACAACTCCCTCCCCCTTACTCGACTCCCCATTGCAGTTATAATTATAAACTGCTACATCACTAAAGTAGACGCAAGGAAATGGAAATGCTAGTTTACAAAATAGACGCAAAGTGCTGGGGTAACTCAACGGGTCAGGCAGCATCCCTCGAGAACATGGATACGTGATGTTTCAGTCTGCAGAAGGGTCCTGACCCAAAACGTTCTCCAGATATGCTGTCTGACCAGCTGAGTTACTCAAGCATTTTGAGTCTTTTTTTGCAAACTAGCACCTGCATTTGCAGACTACAACTCCGCACAGAGAGCACCAGTAGTCAGGATCGAACCCGGCTCTCTGGCGCTGTGTGGCAGCAGATGGAGGTCCCCAGCCGAAACATCACCACAATCCATATTCTCCTGATATGCTGCCTGACCCGCTGAGTTACTCCAGCACTTTGTGTCTTTTTTTTAAAAAACACCGCAAAAGTAATTCACTGGGATTATCTGCTAACATGGTAATGTAATTACGACTATATTTGGCAGTTGGATTTCTCTCACATTTACTTGTAATCCTGTGCTTGTCAGCATCATTCCTTTGCACCTTTAAGTCCTGTTTGCTCCCTGCCCGGCCCCAAATTCTGAGTTCAGTGGTTCAGGGTTCAGGAACCCTTGGTTCTTGGCTGCAGTATTCCTCCCCTCCAACCCCTTTCAAAATAAAGTGTTCAGAATTGTTTAAGTATGCATGCAATTGGGTTTATGAACCAAGTACATACTGATTTTCTTTTATTTATAAGTATTATATTTTTAATTAAAATATGATATAGGTGATAAAATTATGAAAACACTGAATACCCCAACTGTTTTGTTTGGAATCATACATTTGCAATGGGTTTCATCTAGTCTAGTTGTAATTGGAGCATTCCGATGTTATTATACAATCTCTAGTAACCATTAATAACCACATTTATTTGCTCAATAAATACCAAATGACTTTTCAGACTGGGTTAGTCTCTGTCTCGTCGCTAGGGAGAAAAAAAAATCCTTCTTATATCCTGGCTACGTGAAGAGTGTTCGATTCAGGTTGAATTCAAATTAAAGTGGGATTCCAGTGAGTTTGCTTTGGCAGCTAACTGACTGAACCAGACCCAGAGCAGGACTATAAGGCAACTGATGCCATCAACCAACAACTAACAAGGCTCGGCTTCATACTCACTTGAACATAAACATCTTTAGAAGTGGTGTACGCAATTAATATATCCCAACTGGTACCATTTTAACTCCAGGAATAAGTAAGGCATTTACTTTCAAATTTTTTTTGCAGCAGGACTTGTTATATTAGCAATTTTGTAAACTATATTTTTCTTTTTAAGAGAAATAGAGGTAATGTTTGGTACTCAGCTTCAGAAAATGTTAATTGTCGTAATTTGTTCTGTGCCTCTTGGGTCCAAAATAGTGATGCCAAAAGAAATAGGTAATCAAAGCTTTCCTTCTCCTGGCATCTTATCAATAATGTTTATATGTTAATTTTTAATCCCTCTATTGCTTTCCCTCTTCTGACAATGTCCTCTGGTCCTTCACTCATTGTCACACTCTCTAGTTTGGTTACGTTTAGTTTTTTTATTGTCCAGTGCACCGAGGTACATTGGAAAGCTTTTTTGTTGCATGCTATCCAGTCAGCAAAAATAATATGTTCTGCTCTTCACTCTGGTCTCATTCTCTTTTCGTAATCATTGGGGGAAGAGACTTCAGCCATCAGGGGTTTGTGGTTGTTAATTCCCTTCCAAACCAACACAGGGGTTAAATCAATACCCTCCAAAAATAAGAATCATAATGGGCAATTAACCCATGCCTTTCCATTCTGATGCAAATAACATGCCAACTCTGTGCTGCCTACCTGATTGCTGTGCAGACAATGCAAACCATGTGGGTCATTGGATGCACACCACAGGAAGGGGTCAAAATAATGAGCTCAGCCGCAGGTCAGCCTGCACTATTTCAAACCAGCTTCTACCTTTGAAAGTGGAGAAGTACTGAGACAGCAAGGTGTGGTGCAAATGCTAATTGGATTGTGATACTCTGGGCAAGCATAATCATAATAATCATAATCATTATTAGCCAAGTATGTTTTGCAACATACGAGGAACTTGATTTGCCATACAGTCATGCCAATAAAAAGCAACAAAACACATAAAAACATTTTAACATAAACATCCACCACAGTGACTCCTCCACATTCGTCACTGTGATGGAAGGCAAAAAAATGTTCAGTCTCTTCCCTTCTTTGTTTTCCCGCGGTCGGGGGCCTCAAGCCTTCCATTGACAGGGCGATCTTGGGTCCCGTAGCCGGCGGTCGGGCTCTCCGTATTGGGGCCATTAAGCTCCCGCATCGGGGGACCTCAGCTCCCCCACGCCGGGCGATTGGACCCCGGGTCGGGGCTAGTCGAGCCTCCTGCGACTTTGGAGCTTCCCGACATCGGTCTCTACCCGTGACTGCGAGCTCCTCGATGTTGAAATCCCCAGGCTGCGGTTCGAGCATTGATCCCAGGCAAGGGGTGGTAAGTCCACGGCCCTGCGGTGGGGCTCAAAGTCAGTCTCGAGCAAGGCCACCAGCTCCACGATGTTAGGCCGCAGAGCGACCGGAGATACGATCCGGAAAACAATCGCATCCCTGGCAAGGTAAGAGATTGAAAAAAAGATTCCCCCTCCCCCCTCCCCCACCCCCCATATAAAACAAACCAGAGAACATTAACTCATACTTTTAAAACACACTAAAAATAACAAAAAAGATGAAAAGACAGACAGACCGTTGGCAAGGCTGCCATCGCTGATGGCGCCACCCGTTTCCAATGGTGCCAAACAGACCATTGTAGGCTCCAAGAGTTTTCAATGCTACTCTGGGGGCCTTGGTGAACATTGTAGAAAGGAAGAGTAATGGTCTTATGTTTGTAGCTGACTAGTATGACCTCTCCTTTCAAAAGCAGTGGGAGAAACTAGCTAGAATGATCGAAGACAGAAGACAAGCCCCAGTGATACTGTGCCATGGGTGTTCCAAAGAACCCACACATGCTCAGCATCATAGACGGTTTCTTTAATACCTACTTGCTTCACAAACTATTTAGTGTATTAAATCCCACAAACATTTTCTGCAAATTGCTGCACCATTACTTTGGGAACAGCACAGTGGCGCAGCGATAGAGTTACTGCCTCACAGTGCCAGAGACCTGGTTTCAATCCTGACTATGGGCGCTGTCTGTACAGTGTTTGCACGTTCTCCCAGTGACCGCGTGGGATTTCCCCTTGTGCTCTGGTTTCCTCCCACATTCCAAAGATGTGTAGGTTTGCAGGTTACTTGGCTTCTGTAAATGATCCCTTGTGTGTAGAATAGAACCAGTGTATGGGTGATCGTAGGCAGACATGGACTCAGTGGGCTGAAGAGCTTGTTTCCACGCTGTATCTCAAACTAAAACTAAACCTAAAGCCAAAACTTGCAGTGAGGTATTAAGATATGAGATCCCAGGTTTCTTTTCCCTCACCCCACCCCAAAAATCAGTCATAAGAAGGGTCCCAATCCAAAACGTCACCTTTCCATGTTCTCCAGAGATAATGCCTGACCTGCTGAGTTACTTCAGCAATTTGTGTCCTTTTGTGTAAACCGGCATCTGCAGTTCCTTGTTTCTACATGAAATATACTAACTTAAGGGCCTGTCCCACTTTAGACGATTTTAAGGCGACTGATTGTCAAAGTCGTAGCAGATCGCCGAACTTTTCTTTTACCGGACGACAATGACCACGACAATGCCGAGTCAGGTCGAGATTACACCGTCTTCGGAAACATCGCGAAATTCCCACGCTATCAATGCTTCTCCGGCGTCCTAATATTCGCTGAAATCACTGACAAGTCGGTAAGTACTTGAGAGTTTTGAACTATAACATCTTGTATAGGTTATTAAAAACCAAGCTTCACTGTAACAAGGCATAAACTGGATTTACTTCCAGTTTACTAATAGCTGTATTAAAAAAAAAAAATTAAAAAGTGGTTAAGTGGATTTTTGTGAAATGTGTGCGGGCATTATTTGAAAATGTACGGGAGATGCATATCTGGATTCTGGGTTACATATCTGGGTTGGGAGCCACTTTAAATGTAATGGCTGATGGCCATAAACATCGCAAAATTGCCACGCTTACCTGACCGTCAAACTGTCGCCTCCAATCTACCTGTCAAATGTCCTGACGTAAATAAATTGGTTAAACACAAGCATTTTATGGTATTTTGAAATGACTTTCCTTATTTTAATATTATGTGCTTCTAAATGCATCTAGGAGAACCTAGCAAACCTGGGGACAACAGGCAACAGCGCCCACAATAAGCAACGATACCTGGCGACAAGCCAGCTGTCGCCGAGAAATGTCACTCCGGATGATTTCTCAGCGACACGCTGAGATCCACTACGATTCTTGGAAGACCCTTCACGATCATGCCCGCGACACCCGGCGAACTGTCGGCGACAGCCTAGTCGCCGGCAGTCGCCTTAAAATCGCCTAAAGTGGGACAGACCCTTTATATTTGCTACAATGGGCCACCAAACCCTACCTCTACTTTTCTTATAACAAAAAATGGTTATTAACGGAACATCCTACTGCAATAAAAGTAACATTCATACACATCAACTTACCTGGAAAGGTAAGCTGGACATGTTGGTCGGCATGGGTAAGTATGGCTGAAGTGCCTGTTTCCATGCTGTATGACTCTATGACTCAGAAGTGGATACTAATTAACCCTAGAGTATACCAGCATAGGGTTAATTCAATGTGCCAGTTATTTCTCCTGTCCTTTTTCATATGTTTGTAGATTAGATTGATTGATGAAAGATACAATATGGAAACAAGTTCTTTGCCCCACCATGTCGACCCTGACCATCGATCACCCATTCACACTGGTTCTGTTATTTCACTTTCCCATCCACTCCCTACATACCACGAGCAATTAACCCACAAACCAGCACATCTTTGGGAGGTGGGAGGAAACCAGAGCACCCAGTGTAAATCTATGGTCACAGAGAGAAGGTGCAAACTCCACACAGTTAAGGTTAGGATCAAACCCGCATCTTTGGTGCTGTGAGGCAGCAGATCCACCAGCAGCACCACTGTTACCACACTGTGCTGGCAGATTTATTCATACATATACTGTTATCATTGAAGTGCTAATATCTTCACCTATATAATTCTTGCACAGAACTTCGTATGTTGTTAATTCTTAGTGAAATGCATTTTGCAGGCATATTTTTCCCTAATGCACCACACATTTGCATGTCTTGCAACTGTGTGCCTCATGGACTTGTGAACCATTTGCAAGATGGTTTCTTCCTGTACTTACAGCATTCTTAACAATTGGATTTGTTGCAAACTGATGTTACCACATGTTTAATTATACACTTGGGTGATGGGGTTTTCATTAATTTATTTTTCATCTGTTTATCCAGTCTCCCATTGTTGTTTCAAAAGAACCCACACACAAAGAATCATTAAGATCTATAAACAAGGAATTGCAGATGGTGGTTTATAAAAAAAAGACACAAAGTGCTGGAGTAACTCATGGATAGGAGTCTGAAGAACAGTCCTGACCCGAAACGTTATTTACCCATGTTCTCCAGAGATGCTGCGCGTCCCGTTGAGTTACTCCAGCACTTTGTGCCTTTTTTTAATCATTAAGGTTATGTTGCTTCATAATGCAAATATCGAAGTAGATTAGCAGACTAGGACTCCATCTGCCTACGCAAGGACATAATCGTGATTGAGGGAGTGCAATTAATTTTCACTAGGTTGATTCCTAGAATAGTGTATAGTTCTATGAGGAGTGGTTAGGCAGACTGGATATTTTCTGGGCCAAATGGCCTACTCTTGGTTCTATTCTTATGTCTTTATATTTTCAGTATAATATTTAGTAAAATATTACATATTAAGAAAGGCACCTAACCTAGTTAAATTCACCATCGGCTAAGTTCCCATGTCCCATCTACATTGGACCCACCTGCCTGGGTTTTGGCCCATATCCCTCTAAAGCTGTGCTCTCTTTGTACCTGTGTAAATGTTTCTTAAACGTTATGATAGTACCTGCCACAACTACCTCCTCTGGTAGCATAACTCCACCATCCTTTATGTTAAAAAGTTACTCTTCAGGTCCATATTAAATCTTCTCCCCTCACCTTAAACCTATGATCTCTGGTTCTCGATTCCTCTGCTCTAGGCAGGAGACTGTGCGATTACCTGATCTATTCCTCACGATTTTGTACACATCAATAAGATCACCCCTCATCCTCCTGCACTCCAAGGAATAGAGTGCTATCCTGCACAACTTCTCCCTACAGCTCAGGCCCTCGAGTCCTAGCAAAATTCTTCTCTGCATCTTTTCAAGCTTGACAATATCTTTCCAATAACATGGTACCCAAAACTGAACACAATGCTCTAAATGTGGCCTCACCACTTGTACCATTGATATCATTGATAGATGTTCTTCCCAAAAGCCAGCAGGTATAATGGTGATTCTGGAACTTATCCTGTGTCACTGTTTTGATCTTTGGGCTGGTACTATTTTGGTTGTGGTTTTGGTTGCAAACTTGTGAACTCAGCAAGCCCGAAGAAAACAAAGTTCCTTAAGCATAAAACTCAGGTTCTACATTATTTCTGTCTGTTAAGATGTTACACAATTCCTATTCCAAACACACATTCACCAGCTCTCTTGCGGATAGCAAAAAAATGAACGCAAAATAGCCAGACCTAAATTGGAAAGCTTATAGTAAGTTCTGAAGAAGTGTCCTGACCTGAAATGTCACCTATACTTTCCCTCCACAGATGTTGCCTGATTCGCTGTGTTACTCCAGCACTTTATGTTTTGCTCAAGATTCCAGCATCTGCAGTTCCTTGTATCCTTAACAAACTCGTATTGACTTTGGTTTAACTGGAAACAACCATTTTACATTCTGTAATTCATGTCACCAATGAATATAATTACTTCAGATTTGTGGCATGTTTGATTCATTCAGAATGGAAGCAGCTTTGCCTCCTCTGTGAAAAGCGCTGATCCAAATTCATTATTTTATAACGTGGCCCACGAGTTCCACATATTCTGATGTGGCTGGATGAGGATGGAGTTTAATCTTTGGAGCTATTCTGCAGATGTTCTTAAGCCCGGGAGCGAAGACTGCAAAAAGTGATGAATACCCCCCGGTCCATCATGGGTACCGACCTCCCCACCGTCGAAGGGATTTACAGGAGCAGCTGATTCAAAATGACAGCGAGCATCATCAGAAGCCCACACCACGCTGGCCACACACTCATTTCACTCCTGTCATTGGGAAGAAGATATAAGAGCCTGAAAACTATAATGCCCAGGTTCAGGAACAGCTTCTTCCCTACAGCCATTAGGCTATTAAAGACTGCAACCTCTAAATAAGCTCGGAACTACATAGATGGGGATATTGCTTTTTGTCTTTTAGCACTAATATTTTGTTTGTTTACAGAGTACTATATTTACATATTTTGTTGTGCCATATTTTGTTTGTTGTGTAGTTCATTGTTTTTGTCTGGGACATATGACATTTGACAATAAAAGACTCTTGACTCCTGGTCATTCTCCTTTTTCTATCTTGCCGGTGAACTACATGATCTTCTTAAGTTGCGTCACGGCCTGGTCCGGCAACCTAAATGCCCGGGAGTGAAGACTGCAAAAAGTGATGAACACTGCCCAGTCCATCATGGGTGAACTGCATGAGTTTAGCACTTTGCTGGACATAGACCAGTGCAATGTTGCCTCCAGTCCTGCCCCTCCTCTTTTCCAGCTTTCTTTCCCCACTCCCCCCTCCACCACAATCACTCTAAGAAGGTCCCAACTCAAAGCGTAACCTATCCATGTTCTCCAGAGATGCTGCCAGACCTGCTGAGTTACTCCAACAATTTGTGTCCTTTGTAAACCAGCATCTGCATTTCCTTTATTCTGCCAGTGCAGTGTTGGATGCCTTAGATACTTCCACACAAATTGAGGACCGAGGTTTTGAAGGGTGTCTCCAAGCATGTAAGATCATGGGAGCTATGGGGATAAGGGGGGGGAAGGGAATAGACTACCTTTTTCAGGTATTGCCTGGGTGAGCATTTGTGCAGCCTGAAGTTAGTGTATTCATTCGTGAAGGAAAGTCAAAGTTAGGAATTTCCTTTTTGTTGTGCAGTTGCTAGTGGTGCGCCCCTTTAAAGATTGCTTGTATTGTTGGGTGGAGAATGCATGCTTCATCCACAAGTACTGCATTCTTTCAGTCCACATATTTAAGCTGCCTGCTACCAGAAGCAAGACTGCTCTCCCACTTACACCCCAAATGGAGCATTGGAATTTTGCCACATTCTTTACATTCTTATGCGCACCAGCTAATATTAGTTGGTGATTTACCACTTCAGGTGCAAGAGGGTAGCGTAGATGTCGACTGTGGTGCTGGATAAGCAACACAAAAGGGATGAGGTTAATTCTCACCATTAAAAAAAATTGAGGCTATAAAATCCAGCGCCAGGAAAAGCTCACTAGTTTTCTTTAGACTGCAGTTCCTGTGGATAAACCATGAGCCAGCCTTACTAGTCTGGCCCAAGTCCCACACTTTGTGGTTAATTCAATAATGCCATCGGGGCAACTGGAGATGGGTAATGGTGGAGCTGGAATTCAGTTTATTATTATTGCAGCTTGAATTAATCGTGTGTGTGGTCCATTGTGCAGAGCCACTAACAACCTACAAAGACATTTGTGCAGCAAGCTCTGTGGAATTCAGGTGATCCATTTCCTGAACCCACCCTGCCCAACTGGACCAACAGCCAGCAGATTTTTAAAGAGAAAAACAACAATTAATAACATTTGAAATGTCTGCATGATCGCAGTTCTTGCTGCACGGAGTAGAAACTCACTCGTCACCTATTATGGTGTCTGAAAACAAAAAAAATACACTTTCAGCGCGCACCTGAATCCCAGTTGAATCAAATTTTTCTCTTCAGCACCTGGGTACAAAGGTTCATCTGGATTGGCTAAGAGTTATTGTAAATTCATTTACAAATGGCTGGACAGTGGATTTCACCTATTTTCGGTGTGCCAAAACATTGTAAAAGTACCAATAACAAATTAGAAATTATGAAATTGCCAAAAAACAAGTTTGCAATAGGATGATTTAAACACGGAACAAAGCTACAAAGCTTTAAAACAGGACATGCTTGATTCACAACAGGATTGCACTCAATTAAGCACAGCTGCCAGCACTTTACTTTGCAGCATTCAAAGAAGAGCATCAGGCTTTAAAAGCACACTTTCTGGTGTAGTAAGTCTGCAGAATAAAATGGTATGGGGCACTAGAAAAAACCATGATTGGAATAGGTTGGCAGGAATTGTGTCCTCTAGGATTGAGAATCCCTGCTGAATGGAGCAATGTGAAAGAAATTTCAAGCTGTGAAGCTGAGAAATGCACCAGTGAAAAAGCTGCTCTCTTGTAAACCAGGCACGTACATGTGTATATGTAAGTATGTACATAGGTATGTACACACATTAAGAAAATAAAAACAGGGATGTAATGCTGAGGGTTAATAAGGCACTGGTTAGACCACTTTTGGAGTATTGTGGGCAGTTTTGGGCCCCATATCTGAGGAAGAATGTGTTAGCTTTGGAGAGAGTTCAGAGGAAGTTTACGAGAATGATCCTAGGAATGAATGGGTTAACATATAATGAGCGTTTGACAGCACTGGGCCTGTACTCGCTGGAGAAAAGGGTTACAGAGAAGCAAACAAGTAAAATCCACCTTAGAAATTCTGATACATTAAAATTTGGCGATTTTTAATTTTAATAATAATATATTCCTTTATTCGTCCCACACCGGGGAAATTTACAGTGTTACAGCAGCAAAGTAAATAGCAAGAGATCATTCATTATAAATAAAAGTATAGACAAGGATACATTGTCATCAGTTTTCTGTGTATTCTTAACTGTTACTGTTGACTCATCTGCTGGGAGCAGTGCTGGTTGTGCAGTCTCACAGCAGCGGGAAGGAAGGACCTCCTATATCTCTCCTTCACGCACTTGGGGTGAAGGAGTCTGTCACTGAAGGAGCTACTCAGTGCAGTGACAGTGTCCTGTATGGGGTGGAAGTTGTTGTCCAGCAGCGATGTTAGCCTTGCCACCTCTCCTACCACCTGCACTGAGTCGAGGGGGCAACCCAGGACAGAGCCGGCCTTCCTGACCAGCTTGTCGAGTCTCTTCCCTTCCGCCGCTGAGATGCTGCTGCTCCAGCAGACCACTCCATAGAAAATAGCTGATGCAACCACCGTGTTGTATAAGGTCCTTAGGAGTGCCCCCTGCACTCCAAAGAACATAGAAACATAGAAACATAGAAAATGGGTGCAGGAGTAGGCCATTCGGCCCTTCGAGCCTGCACCGCCATTCAATATGATCATGGCTGATCATTCAGCTCAGTAGCCTGTACCTGCCTTCTCTCCATACCCCCTGATCCCTTTAGCAAAAAGGGCCACATCTAACTCCCTCTTAAATATAGCCAATGAACTGGCCTCAACTACCTTCTGTGGCAGAGAATTCCACAGACTCACCACTCTCTGTGTGAAGAAATGTTTTCTCATCTCGGTCCTAAAAGACTTCCCCCTTATCCTTAAGCTGTGACCCCTGGTTCTGGACTCCCCCAACATCGGGAACAATTTTCCCGCATCTAGCCTCTCCAACCCCTTAAGAATTTTATATGTTTCTATAAGATCCCTCCTCAGTCTTCTAAATTCCAGCGAGTACAAGCCCAGTCTATCTAGTCTTTCCTCATATGTAAGTCCCGCCATCCCAGGGATCAATCTGGTGAACCTTCTCTGTACTCCCTCTAAGGCAAGAACTTCTTTCCTCAGGTTAGGAGACCAAAACTGCACACAATACTCCACAATACTCCAGAACCTGAGTCTCCTTAGCAGATTAACTCTGCTCTGGCCCTTTCTGTATAGCGCATTGGTGTTTTTGGTCCAGTCCAATTTATTATTGAGGTAAACACCCATCTCCACTATGATATTCTCTACGATGATATTCATCTCTACTAAAAACAAAAAAATCAATGTTCTCAGTTGAGGTGTAAATTCAGCATTACTATGTCATTGCAATATAAATGACAATTACTCCATTAATTAAGATAATTTAAAAAAATAAATAAATAATATTTATTTTTAAAGGTCCCACTTGTGATTTTCCTGCTTATCTAATGAGCAATGGCGTGTTAAGGAAACATGATTTCATGAGTATGGGTCGCTTTCTAATTGATTGCCCATTTATTCACATTTCTGAGGATTGGCATTATCTTGTGGTGCAAGAATTGGTGCAAAGCTATTCATATTAAATATTCAGATACAATGTGCAGTGTATATGACTGTGAATATGAAATCTGGCATGATCTTTGAAATGTGTAGGATGAAACTGCAGATGCTGGATTACACTGAAGATAGACACAAAATGCTGGAGTAACTTAGCGGGACAGGCAGCATCTCTGGAGAGAAGGAATGAAGGATGTTTCGGCCCTTCTTCAGACAATATTTTGTGCTGTAAGTGGAGAACTGGCAATCTTCAATAAGAATGTTTTGCTGATCAATTTACACGTGAACAGTAATTTTGTTTTAATGCGGTTACCTTAAGGATTGTGAGAACATTTAACTGCTCCCTGGGATACAAAGATGTTTATGAAAAGCAATCCAAAGGGGTAGTCTGTAAGAAAACCTTGGAGAAAGAGAACACATCATGTGTTGCACATGTACAAGCTCCCTGTGTCGCACATGTATTTGCCAGCACACTTTACAAATGGTCTTTGTTGGATCTTACAAATCCACAGAAAACACATATCTTATGGATGCACATCATGTCCCATGCAATGAGGAGCCTGAAGAAGGGTCCCGGTCCGAAAGGTCACCTATCTAGGTTCTCGAGAGATGTTTCCTGAACTGTTTTTTTGTGTCTGCCTTTGTAAAGGGCCTTTCCCAGTTACGCGATTTTTAAGGCGACTGCCGGCGACTGTCAAAGTCGTAGCAGATCGCCAAAATGTTCTTTTACCCGACGACAATGACCACGACAATGCCGAGTCAGGTCGATACAAGTTACTTTTTTTGTGAAACTAGCACCTGGCTAAGAGATTACACCGTCTTCGGAAACATCGCAAAATTCCCACGCTTACCTGACCGTCAAACTGTCGCCTGCAATCTACCTGTCAAATGTCCTGACGGTAAATAAATTTGTTAAACAAAACTATCTTCTGGTATCTTCAAATGTATTTTCTTAATTTAATATTACGTGCTTCTAAATGCATCTGCGACAACCTAGCAAACCTGGGGACAGCAGGCGACAGCGCCCGCAATAAGCTACGATACCTGGCGACAAGCATGCTGTCGCCGAGAAATTTCAATCTGGAAATTTTTTCTGCGATGTGCCGAGATCCGCTACGATTCATTGAAGACTCCTCACGATCATGCCCACGATACCCCGGCAAACGTTCATCGACAGCCTAGTCACCGGCAGTCGCCTTAAAATCGCCTAAGTTGGACCACCATCTGCAGTTCCTTGTTTCCCCATTGAACAGCACAACACACAAAAAGGCCCTTCAGCCCACAATGTCTATGCCAACCATGGTTGCAAAGCCATCTCTTATCTACCTTGTCTTTTATTTACCTTATCTACTACCTCTTATCTATCTTATCTCATAATTAATATACCTCCCTCCACTGCATATGCCTATCCTAAAGCCTCTTAAATGCCACTAGCGTATCTGCCTCAACCACCAGCCCTGGCAGCATGTTCAACCACCACCCTCTGTGTAAAAGGTTTGCCTCACACATCGCCTTTAAACTTTGCCCCTCTCACCATGAAGCTATGTCCATGCAACACTTCCTCCTGAGGTTAATCAGGGGTAGGTTACACAGCTACTTGTCTCATGTTACAACACATAGACCCTAATCGACTTTTCTTACAGTTTTTTTTCAGAGACAACATATTTTGATTAGTCCCTCTTGTCACCAATGCATCAGGGGTCCCTCTTAATTTTAACCAGTTGTCTGAACCCTTTGTCCCTTGAACCCTTGCCACTCTCACAACTGCTAAACCTCACCTGTTATTTTGTCCTGGGAGGTTATATTCTTCATTTTAACAATTTCCTGCCCGCCCTACTTCCTCTCTGTGCGTTTTTCTTTTGGTGATGCTTTTTAATCCCCAAAATATTTTAAGGGCTTCCCCAGTGAGGAAGTTTGCCTCCACATCTGTGAAATGCTCCTTGCACTGAATCTTGCTTTTTCTTTGCTGTCCAGAATTACATTCCCTGATTGCCTTTCTGTGAAACTCTGGTATCAGTGTGAAATGTGTATACCAGCTCGTAAATCAATGGTATATAATTGGCTTTGAATTGGCTAGCTCATTTTTGACATGATGGAAAATTGTACTAAAATTGTGGTACAATACAGATATAGTGGGAAGAGTATATGGTTTATTTGCCTCCTGAAAAAACACAGAATAGAGCAAAAAATCATCATCGTGTCCAATTCCAATCTAATATAGAGGGGCATTAGAGTAAAAATTAACCCAGATGCTGTTCTTATGGATATTTAATGTGTTCATATCAAATACAAAAAAATAAAGAGGGATCTGAAGAGGTTTTTGAAAAAAGCACAGATCATAATTTCTACCCTATGCGTTAAAGCTTTCCTTTCGTCTACTTTGGCTATTCTCATGAAATTGTAAGAATAAACTATTACAATGACTTTGTCAGTGCTAACTGAAATAGGTTTTGGCTTGTGGGTGATAATAATATAGAAAATAAGCAGGAAGAAATGGAATCTTCACAATGCATTTTTGTCAGGTTGAAGTTCTTCAAAATGACAACCTTCACATCGGTGGAATTTTCAACATTATCTTAACGTTTATTTTTAAAAGACACAATTTGTTAGAATGCAGCTGAGCAGGAAGGGGCAGCTATTACTTTCAACAGATGTGCAATCTGTTTTTCTCATTTAGTTGGTGCCTTCATATTCTTGCAGGCTAGGTCAGCTGTATAATGAACTTCCTGTGTCAAAGATCATCACTTCTGAAACCTTGTGGTAAATTTTTCTTTCAACACTGTTTATTTGACTAGTTGAAAATGTGCAGGATTACCATAAGCATATTGAAAGGATTATGCAAAAGAGAAAAGATTTTTTTCTGCCCCCCTTTTCTGTGGCCTTTTTAAAACCTTCATACTTTGGACAATGTGTGGAATGGCATTTATTATTGCAACTTAACTGATCGGGGAACAATTTTAGATGGGAGTGGGGTAATTCTCAATTATCTCATTTAGTACTGTTATCCAAGACTAAATTAAGAACTGCCAGCTCGAGTATATAATGCTTAACTGGAAGTATTTAATGTCCAGTGGTTCGTTATTCTATAATTTAACATTTTTTATCATGAAGCCGGGAGACGGGTATGGACATGGTGGACTAATTTTGGTTTGTGTATGCAGCTGTGCAGCAGACAGTACATCATTCTTTCAGGAAACTATAGATGCTGGGCTTCTGGAACTTCAAATACTGTTCCTATAGCAACAGTGAAATTGTTCTTAGTCGGTGGCACAGTTATGAACCTCTGCCTTGTCTTCAGTGCTTCCTGCTTATGACCTGACTTTACTTGCAATGTGGGATTGTAACAGTGACTTGCGGAATGAATGATCTATTGTTCTTCACCATCAGTAATGAACAACAAAGTTGTAGTCGTCCAGTTAATTCAGTTTAGCTGTACTCAATAACTTTTTCACCTTCATAGTGCCAGCTAACAAGACCCATGACATGCAATAGTGTTATTGAATGCATTGTTTTGAAGCTTTTTTTTGGGAAAAAAAATCATACATAGAACATAGTACATTACAAGAACAGGCCATTTGTCCCATAATGTCCATGATGCAAGTTAAACCTAATCTCCTCTGATTCATTTCCCTTCATTCCCTGCGTATTGAACTGCCTATCTTAAAGCCTCTGAAACGTCCCTCCTTCACCACTCCTGGCAGTGCGTTCCACGCATCCATCACTTTCTCTGGAAAAAGACTTGCCCTGCACCACGTCTTGAAACTTTGCTCCTTGCACCTTAAAGCTATGCCCTCTAGTCTTTGATATTTTTCAAACAATACAATAATGTAGCTCAAAAATATAGTTTAGTTTATTATTGTCATGTTTTCTGAGGTGTAGTGAAAAGCTTTTGTTTGCATGATAGGCAGTCAGAGAAAAGACTGTACATGAGTACAATCAAGCCGTCCACAGCGCGCAGATAAAGGGTACAACATTTTGTGCAAATATAACAATATTGGCGCACAAAAAGCAGCTTATTGTTTTATCACACCAATTACACCATTAATATGATTTACCTCATTGAAAATTGAATATGCTACTTGGTGTGGGTAAATATTTTTGGACAATATTAATCATAGAGATCGGAAAAGTGTAATTGGTGATCCATAGTTAGTCATAGTTTGTCAGAATAGTGGTGGGCCTCCATGGCGGACTTAATATCCTGAGGCTCAAGGAGGTTAATTTGACATTATTAGAGAGCCTTATTAGAAAGGTGTGGGGGCAAATTAAGTTTCTTCTTTCCAAGTCTAAAACTACTCCACATGTAGTGGAACCATCGTATAACATTTATGAGGCAATTTTAACTCTGTTGGGCTCATATTATCACACATTTGAGTCACCTCCTGACACCATACTGACAACACATGCACTGCTCCACCCATCTGCCTGTCTAACCCCCCTCACCTGTATACACCCATCATCTGTGTAGGAAGGAAGTTCCTATGAACGTCCTATTCAAGTTCCCTCTCTTCCCCCACCTTAGTCATCTTGCTAGTTTCACTGTTTATGTCACTTTCTTATCACCTCTTCCACAGCCAACAATGGACCATTGTGGGCCCCACCTTTCTTGAGTCATTGAAGGTCTTGTGATTTGTTCTGTACCTTTTCATACCTCTAGTTTCCCTCTCCCCTAACTCTTAGTCTGAAGATGGGCCTCGACCCGAAATCTCACCTATTCCTTTTCTCCAGAGATGCTGCCTGACCTGCTGTGTTACACCAACATTTTATGTCTATCTACCTATCATCTGCCTGATGTTGTCCCACCTCCTCCCAACCCACCTCTTTTCCAGCTTTCTTCCCACTACTACAATCGGTCTGAAGTAGGGTTCCGAACCTATTCATATCCTCCAGAGATACTGCACGATTTTATAATTACCTTGTGGTGCTGTTGGCGGCATGGTGGCACAGCGGTAAAATTGCTGCTTTACTGCGCCAGAGACCCAGGATTGATCCTGATCATGGGTGCTGTCTGTTTGGAGCTTGTACATTCTGCGTGGGTTTTCTCTGGGTGCTCAATTTCTTCCCACTCTCCAAAGATGTACAGGTTTGTAGGTTAATTGGCTTCAATAAAAATGGCCTGTTTTTGCGCTGTATCTCCAAACTAAACTAAAACTAAACCTGCAAAATCATTGTTCTAAAATGTGTCATTTCATTATGGAGGAAATGATACTGCAGGAGTTTTCACAGCATGTGTAATCAATATGTACACAGAGAATTGATTAGTTCGGGACATGAATCATTATTTGTTCACATTATTATTAACAACATACTTTAAAATTTGATTAGTTTAAATGGTATAAAATTAATGGCAGCTATTAAATTTAACTTGGTCATAAGTCAATTATTTGAAGTAGGCCCTGATTAGTGGTATAAATATATTGTATATGTAAGGTTATATTATGAGAGCCCTTGGCTGAGTGTTGGCATTAGCAGTTGTGCAAAGACCACCCATACTTTCATTATCACTCCTTATAAACATGAAAAAAGGATCTAGTAGCAAAGGATATTCTCCATGTTCATTGGTGAACCTTCTTGGTGAATTTATGAATCTCCTAATTGATGAATCACTAGAGGGTTACTTAAAGAACAGTACAGTGCAGTAACAAGCCCCTTGGCATACAATGTCTGTGCCAAACACGATGCCAAGGCCAACTCTTATCTACTTGCACTTAAGCCATTTGCCTGAATTCCCTGCCAAACCACATGCCTATCAAGGGTTAACATTTCATTGAAACTTGGAGAGGATGTTTCCACTAATTGGGAGAGTCTAGGACCAGAGGTCACAGCCTCAGAATAAAAGGACGTACCTTTAGAAAGGAGATGAGAAGGAATTTCTTTAGTCAGAGGGTGGTGAATCTATGGAATTCATTGCCACTGAAGGCTATGGAGGCCAAGTCAATGGATATTTGTAAGGCAGAGATTGATAGATTATTGATTAGTATGGGTGTCAGGGGTTATGGGGAGAAGGCAGAAGAATGAGGTTGAGAGGAAAAGATAGATCAGCCATGATTGAATGTAGACTTGATGGGTCGAATGGCCTAATTCTGTTCCTATAACTTATGAACTTTGGAAAAGAGGCTAAACAGTTTGGGCCTGTATTTCTACGAGATTAGAAAAATGATGGGTGACCTTATTCAAATGTATCAGAACCTTGGAGGGTTTGACAGTGTCAGTGGGAAGTCTTGAACAAGGGGACATAACTACAAGATAAGAAGCGGTCATTTAAAACTGAAGTATGAAGAAGGTGGCGAGTGTTTGTAATTCACTGCCACGGCTTTTGAGGTCAGCATTAGTCATCAACAACCAAATTAAGGGGAAGAATGAGATTTGAAAGTTAAGATAATATGAAGGACCCTCTAGTAAGGGTGTCAGAGGTTATGGGGGGAAAGGCAGGAGGGTGGGGTTAGGAGAGAGAGAACAGACATGATTGAATGGTGGAGTAGACCTGATGGGCTGAATGGCCTAATTCTACTTCTATCACTTATGATTTTGTGATCTTATGACCCTCGGGCTATGTTTACAGACTTTACTGGATGATCTTGCACTAGATGTTATTCCCTCTATTGTGTATCTGTACACTATGGATGACTCGATTGTAGACAGGTATACTGATTAGCACATAACAAAAACTTTTCATTTGTCTTTCAGGCAAGAAGGGCAAGTGGCTTTCTCCTACTATTTTCTCGTGTTCTTGCATTCAATTTCCTGGGTTACCAGTTATTCTGGATAATGCAATGTACTTTTAAGGGGAAGAATGAGATTTCCAAATTAAGAAAATATTAAGGACCAGAATGAAATTGCTCACTTTCCTTTCTCGAGTCATATAGCACGGAAACAGGCCCTTCGGTCCAACTAGTCCACACCAACCAACATGTCCCATCTAACTCGTCCCACCTGGCTGTGTTTGGCCCCTATCCTTGTAAACCTGTCTTATCCATGTGACTGGCCAAATGTTTCTTAAACATTGTGATAATACCTGCCTCAACTATCTCCTCCAGCAACTCATTCCATACACCCCCACCCTCTGTGTGAAAAGTTGCCGTTCAGCTTTCTATCAAATCTTTCTTGTTGAACATTGAATGGAAACTTGGCAAATCATGGAAGAAACATAAAATAGATCAGATCCTCTGTTATTTTCAAATTCAAAATTTCTGGAAAGACAAAAGAGAGAAAATTGGTTCGTTGATTAGGTTCATTGGCTTCTGTAAATTGCCCATAGTGCATAAGATGCGAAAGTGGGATAACATAGAACAAGTGTAAGGGCGATCGATGGTCGGCATGGACTCAGTGGGCCGAAGGGCCTGTTTCTACGCTGTATCTCTTAACTAAACCAAAATCTTGTGCCTATGTATAAGAAAATAACTGCAGATGCTGGTACAAATCGATTTATTCACAAAATGCTGGAGTAACTCAGCAGGTCAGGCAGCATCTCGGGAGAGAAGGAATGGGTGACGTTTCGGGTCGAGACCCTTCTTCAGACTGATGTCGGGGGTGGGACAAAGGAAGGATATAGGTGGAGACAGGAAGATAGAGGGAGATCTGGGAAGGAGGAGGGGAAGGGAGGGACAGAGGAGCTATCTGAAGTTGGAGAAGTCGACATTCATACCAGACAGAGGTTCACCTGCACCTCCTCCAACCTCATCTATTGCATCCGCTGCTCTAGATGTCAACTTATTTATATCGGCGAAACCAAGCGCAGGCTCGGCGATCGCTTCGCTGAACACCTGCGCTCGGTCCGCATTAACGCAACTGATCTCCCGGTGGCCCAGCACTTTAACTCCCCCTCCCATTCCCAGTCTGACCTCTCTGTCATGGGCCTCCTCCAGTGCCATAGTGAGGCCCGCCGGAAATTGGAGGAGCAGCACCTCATATTTCGCCTGGGCAGTTTGCAGCCCGGTGGTATGAACGTCGACTTCTCCAACTTCAGATAGCTCCTCTGTCCCTCCCTTCCCCTCCTCCTTCCCAGATCTTCCTCTATCTTCCTGTCTCCACCTATATCCTTCCTTTGTCCCACCCCCGACATCAGTCTGAAGAAGGGTCTCGACCCAAAACGTCACCCATTCCTTCTCTCCCGAGATGCTGCCTGACCTGCTGAGTTACTCCAGCATTTTGTGAATAAATCTTGTGCCTATGTGATGTAGTGTCTGGGGAGGTTTGCAGGTTCTGCTAAGAATTTTGCCTAACAGGCCTTTGGCAGGTCCACAGTTCATCTCTCACCTGTTGGGCAATGGTATGAATTTAGCTGAAGCCCAAGAAGGGCCTCAGAAATCCGACAGCCAGAAATAATAAATTCCAGATGGAATTAATTAACTTAACTTTACTTCCCAGTGCTTCCTGAGGAAAAATCTTTGTATTCTTGGCTTTCCTAGCTGCAGCCCTTCCCAGGCCACTGATTCATTGTGGCAACAAAAGGCATTGCTTTAGTTTTGCTCGCCACTGTTGGTCATGAGGGCGGCACAGTGGCATAGTGGTAGAGATGTTGCCTTACAGCGCCAGAGGTCTGTGATTGATCCTGACCATACGGAGTTTGTACATTCTCCCCGTGACCGCGTGGGTGTCCTCCGGCTGCTCCAGTTTCCTCCCACACTCCAAAGATGTGCAGGTTTGTAGGTTAATTGACTTCTGTAAATTGTCCCTACTATGTATGATAGAACTAGGGTATGGGTGATTGTTGGTTGGTGTGTTCTCGTTTGGCCGAAGGGCCCGTTTCCACGCTGTATCTCTAAGCTTAGCTAAAGCTAAGAATGGTGCAAGATCCCTTCCGATATCCTCAGTGGTTATACATATATTCATTAGCATTATATTTGGTAGTGTTCACAAAAGACGCACAAGTTTGTAGGTCAATTGGCTTTGGTAAAATTGTAAATTGTCCCTAGTGTGTAGGATAGTGCTAGTGTGCAGGATGGTCACTGGTCGGTGCAGACTCAGTGGGCCGAAGGGCCTGTTTCCACACTGTGTGTCTAAAGTAAAGTCTAAAGTCATTGATGCCAAGGAGCCATACAATTCCAGCAAATGACCTCATTCCTGCAACTTGGGACACGGTTATGGTTTCCAGTCATTAGTACTTCTGCTGGTAAAACTGCCCAGTTGGAATTTTAAGCCACTATCTAAGCAAACTATGTAGAGTAGTAGTTGCCAGTTCCAATTCTCAGTCTGTGTTATATTTGTAGACTTCACCTAGGGAGAGAAAAGATTGCTATAATTGGCAATAGCTGCTCTGAGCCAACGTTCAGAAAGTTACTCACGAGTTCCAACTCCCAAATACTGCCCAATAACCTCTTGCCTTACAACAGTGACTGCATTTGAAACTATTTCATTGGCCATGAAGCACTTTAGAATGTACTGAGGTTACAAAATAGCCTATAAATGCAAATCTTTTAAATATTTTTATGCATACTGTATATGTATAAACATCAGGTGAAGGCAGAATCACTGCAGCTGTGATGCCTCAGTGTTTAAATATCTGGTAATTGTCACAGTTAAAGAGACAGAAAGAAAATTGATGAAACCACGAACTGCAGTTGCTTGTTAATCCACAAAAGGACGCGTAGTGCTTCAGTAATTCGGCAGGTCACGCAGATTCTCTTGGAGACCATGGATAAACTTTACTTTAGCCTTCAGAGGTACAGCGTGGGAACAGGCCCTTCAGACCACCGAGTCCGCGCCGACCAACGATCACTCCGTATGCTAATACTGTCCTACACACTAGAGACAATTTACAATATTTTACCAAAGCCAATTAATCTACAAATTTGTACTTCTTCAGAGTGCGGGGGGAAACTGGAGCACCTGGAGAAACCACGGTCACAGGGAGAACGTACAAGCTCCGTGCAAACAGCACCCATAGTCTTTGTGGAACCTGGGTCTCTGGCACTGTAAGGCAGTAACCCTACCACCGTGCCACCGTGCTGCCCTGATGACATTTCGGGTCGAGGGCCTTCTTTGGACAAAATTATCATGCTTAGATTTTTTTAATTTAATTTAGGAATAAAGACAATTCAGATTTACTTGAATGAATTATTTTTAATAAAGAATGGTGTCAGGCATTGAAAAACACTGCGTTAATATAAAAAATCTACTATTTATTTTCTCCTCTGTCTCTTCCCCTTTAGTAGGTTTCAGCACATCTATTTAAATTTTATCTCACTCACACCCGACTCCTTATTATCTATTTCCTGTTTATTATCAGGATTTATGAAACCTATAATTTGCACATAATTGGACCTATTTGGCTTGTGCTTTCACTAAATCTATTTACGCCCTTGTGGGGCACAATGGAAGAGCGTTTAAATTACTGGACTAACGGCATTAGACTATTTATCTCGGATACGAGTTTAAATTCCATCAGAGCAGTTGGGGATATTAAATTCACATTATTCCATAAATCTGGCATAACACCCTAATATCAGTAAAGATGATCGCTGGTGACCTTGAAACTATCCGTTGTCTTATAAATTAATGTTCTTCAGAGAAGGCTTTCTGCCATTTTTATTCTGTCTTATATAGTCCACCAAATGCAAAGCTACTCTCAAAAATAGCCTTAGAAATCACTCATTTAAAGGCAGTTAGGGAGGACAATCAGCCTTTCCAGTAATACTTGCAATGGGATTTAGGTTACATAAATCCTGTAAATTAACAATTAAATGAAACTAGATCAACAAATTCACAAATTGGTGGAGGAACTCAGCGGGTCAGGTGGCATCCTTGGAGAGCACAGATAGGTGACATTTTGGGTCGGGGCTCTTCTTCAGACTGATTTTAGGGTAAGGGGAGGAAAGCTGGAAGAGAGAAGGGGGCAAGACAATGCGCAGTGGGTGATAGGTGAACGCAGGCGAGGGTAGGTTTTGATAGGCAGATGGTCAGAGATTTAAAAAAAAAAAACACAAGGTGTGAGACAAAAGGATTGAAGAGTTGTGAATTGTGAAGCCCGTGGAATGAATGTTGGTGGAAGTGGACATGGAGGGGGAGGGAGAGCGGGAGGTAAAGGAGGATGGGGAGAGGGGGATGGAGATTAGGTGGGGGGAGGAGGAGGTAGAGGGGAGGGGGATGGGGAGAGGCATGGGGAGAGGGGGATGGTAAGGGCATGGGGAGGAGATAGGGGAGAGGGAGTGGGGACAGGGAGTTAGAGGGGAAGGGGGCGGGAGATAGGGGTAGCTGGATGGGGGAGAAACGGTTGGGAGGAGGAGGGGGCAGGGGAGGGGGCGAGGGGAGAAATTGGAAAATTAAATGAAACTTTTATGCTGTTCAGGACCCAATACATTTTCCACTTTCAAATTTCACTTCATTTTGTTTCTCGATGTTCTGCCATGCAAAATGCAATCCTGTTTTTCAGTTTCTTAAAAAATATGTATATTTTTCTTTTCTCTTTCTTTTTACTGATTTTAATCAAACCACACATTCTTGACCCAAAACATCGAACATGGCTTTGCCTCCATAGTGCTGCTTGATCCGCTGAGATCTGTCAGCAGTTCGATTTTGTCACTTTATTTCATTGTACTTGGTTTAGGGCTACAGCATGGAAATGGGTCCTTCGGCCCACCGAGTCCCCACTGACCAGCGATCCCAGTACACTAGCATTATCTTACACATTAGGGACAATTTAAACCAAAGCCGAATTAACCTACGAACCTGTATGTCTTTGGAGTATGGGGGGAAACTGGAGCACCCGAGGAAACCCAATGTGGAGAACGTAGAAACTCCACACAGAGAGCACCCGTAGTCAGGATCGGACCCTGGTTTCTGGCGCTGTAAAGCAGCAACTCTACCGCTGCGCCTCCGTGCCGCCCCAAATTCTTCGGTTCTCAGTTCTTAAGGAGACTGGCTGATGGACCCATTGTTCACGGAGTTTCCACATGCTCCATTACCCTCATCGCTCCTTTATCACTTTGTAATTCCTGCATTTTGCAGGACGTGGGACAAAATATTCTAATGCTGGTGAGGAAGAAGTTTACCCAGTTTATAGTAGAAGTATACAGTGAGACATTCTTTAGACCTTTACTTTACTTTCGAGATACAGCAAGGGAACGGGCCCTTCAGCCCACCAGATCCATGCCGACCAGCAATCACCCTGTACACTAACACTACCCTACACTCTAGGGATGATTGACAATTTTACCGCAGCAAATTAACTTACAAACTTGTGTGCCTTTGGAGTGCGGGAGGAAACCAGAGGAAACCTACATGGTCATAGGGAGAACGTACAAACTCCGTGCAGACAGCACCTGTAGTCAGGATCGAACCCGGTTCTCTGTCGTTGTATGGCAGCAACTCTACCATTGTGCCACCCCTGTCTGCACAATATGGTTCATGGTATATTATAGTAAACTGGGAAGCCTTCATGAGGAAATCAATGTGAGAGGCTTAATGCACACATGATTAACTTGATAATTAAACAGCAGTAATCTTACTTTGGCATACAGATAGTTATCGAGGATGCAGCATCTAATTAATTGCGTTGATTGACCTCGGTTAGTTGCACAGTAAATTGTGCAAGAAGGAAGTGGTATAGAGTCGATTAAATTAGAACAATGTTGGCTTCAGTCTTGACCTTTATTCAAATTATAAGGCCGTTGATCTCTTACTTGAGAAAAAAAAACGTTGTGCAAAATAGTCTTTTTTCTTTAACGGGTCAAGTGATTTTACAGCATCAGAAAAATAGGAAACCATTGATCTTTTTCACTGAGTTGTTAAATCAACCAATATTTACCTTTGTGGTTTTATGAAAAGTACAGAGAATGACCTGTAATAAATGTAACATTTAATAATCACTTGAGTGCTCAAAAAGCTCATTTTTCAAATGTTCGTTTTTATATTTGCTTCTTGCTTACTTTTATAAAGCTGATACTCGTAAATATTGACTTGAGCCAAGAGAACAAACAATGACCCTGGGGAGTATTTCAATAATCCCTGCTTGGTTAGAGAGCAATTTTCAGTCACCAATTACCATGTAGCTTGCACTCCACTAATCCTGGACTTGCCCGTCATATTTGGCCTCAGTTCGGAGCAGTATTGGAAATAGCAGCAGTTTTCAACCGAGGATATAATGAGCTGTGTAACTCCAGTTTAACTACCTCTTGTAGTTTTGCCAAGCCCAACTCAAACCTTATTCAGTTTAGTTTAGTTTAAATATACGGTGCAGAAACAGGCCCTTCGACCCACCGAGTTCGCACTGACCAGTGATTCCCGCACACTAAAACTAGTCTAAACACACTAAGGACAATTTACAATTTTACTAAGCCAAATGACCCACAAACAGTGTGGGAGGAAACTGGAGCACCCGGGGAAAACACCCGGCACGTCACGGGAGAACGTTCAAACTCCATACAGACAGCACCCGTAGTCAGGATTGAACCCGGGTCTCTGGCGCTGTAAAGCAGCGACTCTACCGCTGCGTGCCACCCAAAACATGGGTCTTGACCCCGTTTCTGCTTTGTTACTGGAAAAACAATGTAGGTAAAGCTCACAGATTTATGCTTCCATTGGTGCAGCTGGGAGTGTTGTTAAACCATTATATTCTTCACATTTCACAGCATAGTGTAAATTAAGATCCCAGACATCAAAGTAAATATATGAGTGCAGGTGCATTTCAAATTTCTTCCAGGTTTCTGTCAGTTGAAGTAATCTCAGTTTCTGTATTGTTTTTCTTAGGTGATGCTGGTGATTTTTCCAATTTTAAGTAACTGTCCCATAACAGCCTCCTTCCCCATCCCTGTCCTTTCCCTCCTCTCCACCCACCCCATTTCTTTCCCCTCCTCATCCCCTCTAACCCCCTCCACCCTCTCCCTAAATTCTGGCTGACCTTGTACCTGTTTCACCCCCCCTCCCTCTCCACTTGCACTGTTTACAATGGATACACAATTCACAACTTTTCTATCCCCGAGCTTCACAATTCACAACACTTTATCCTCTTGGGGCCCTCGCCTGTCTCCTCATCTCTGGCCTATATCCAACAATCTGTCTATCAAATAATTATTCACCTTTTACAAGCCCTGCTCTGTCCTGCCCCTCCTCTCTTCCAGCTTTCTATAATAATAATAATAATAATAATAATAATATTCATTTATTGTCATTGCAACGAGTACAACGAAATTAAAAAATAGCCAATCCTGACGGTGCGTACAAACATATATGCAATAAATGCAAAAACAAATAAATACATAAATACAATTAAATACAATTATATTAAGTACAAGATTTTTTAACGGTGTTGCCTAGTGCAAAGGTAGTGTTCAGTTCTCGTATGGCCCTGGGGTAAAAACTGTTCTTAAGTCTGTTTGTTCGGGATTTGATCGACCTGAAACGTCGACCAGAGGGCAGATGAACAAACAGACGGTGGCCGGGGTGGGATGGATCTTTTATTATTTTGCCTGCTCTACTGAGGCAGCGTAGGCTGAACAGGTGCTCCAGGGAGGGCAGTGAGCAGCCGATGATCTTCTGGGCCGTCGTGATGACCCTCTGAAGGGCCTTCCTGTCCTTTTCTGAGCAGCTGGCATACCATGTGGTTATACAGTATGCCAGCACACTCTCGATGGAGCAGCGATAGAAGGACAACATGAGCTTCTCCTGCAGGTTGGTTTTCCTGAGGATCCTCAGGAAGTGGAGTCTCTGCTGTGCCTTCTTTACTGTGGTGATGGTGTTGGTAGACCAGGTAAGATCCTCTGCGATGTGCGTACCCAGGAACCTGAAAGCTGGTACCCTTTCCACACAGACCCCATTGATGTAGAGTGGGTCGTAATCTACACTGGTTTTTCTAAAGTCAATTATAAGTTCCTTTGTTTTGGAGGAGTTCAGGACCAGATTGTTCACTGAACACCATGCTGCCAGCCTTTGGATTTCATCCCTATAGGCTGTCTCATCTCCTCCTGAGATGAGTCCAACCACAGTCGTGTCATCGGCGAACTTGATGATGGTGTTGGTGGGATGGGTGGGGGCGCAGTCGTGAGTGTAGAGGGAGTAAAGGATGGGGCTCAACACACAGCCCTGTGGTGAGCCGGTGCTCAGTGTAATGGTGGAGGAGAGGTGAGGGCCTATTTTGACGGTCTGGGGGCGGTTGGTCAGGAAGTCCTTGATCCATTGGCAGATGGTTTGGGAAAATCCAAGGTCGGAAAGTTTGGTGACCAGTCTGCTCGGGATGACCGTGTTAAAGGCAGAGCTGAAGTCGAGGAAGAGCATCCTCACATAGCTCCCCTGGTGTTCAAGGTGGGTCAGTGCAGTGCTCAGAGCAGTGTCGATGGCATCCCCTGTAGACCTATTTGCTCTGTAGGCAAACTGGTGTGGGTCGAAGGTGGGTGGGAGGCTGGCTTTGATGTGCTGCAGGACCAGTCTCTCGAAGCACTTTGTGATGACCGGTGTGAGTGCTACCGGACGGTAGTCGTTAAGACCGCTGATGACAGACTTTTTCGGCAGTGGGATGATTGTGGCGGACTTCAGGCAGGGAGGGATGGTGGATTTTAAAAGGGACAGGTTGAAGATTTTTGTGAAGACCTCAGATAATTGGTCTGCACATTCCCTCAGCACTCTGCCCGTCACACCATCGGGGCCTGCAGCTTTCCTGGGATTCACTGCTCTGAGCACGCGCTTAACATCATACTCCTGCACAGTGAAGGTGTTGCTGTCAGGTGCTGGAGAGGGTGTTATGTCTGCCACTGTAGCTTTCACCTCGAAACGATCAAAGAAACAGTTAAGTTCCTCTGCCAGCGAGGCGTCGCCGTCGGCAGTCGTGCGGTTGCTGGTCTTGTGGTTGGTGATGTGCTGGATGCCTTGCCATACCCGCCGTGGGTCATTGTTGGAAAAGTGGTCCTCAATCTTCCTCTTGTAGGACGCTTTGGCATCCTTGATGCCTCTCTTCAGGTTGGTTCTAGCAGCACTGTATAGAGCTCTATCACTAGACCTGAAGGCGGTGTTACGGTCCTTGAGGAGAGACCTGACATCCTTTGTCATCCAGGGTTTCTGATTGGGATACAACCGGATGCGTTTGTCGACGGTGACATTGTCAACACAGTTTTGGATGTAGCAAAGTACAGTTGATGTGTACTCCTCCAAGTCCTGATCCTCAAAAATATCCCAGTTGGTCCTTTCGAAGCAATCCTGCAGCTGCGAGGAAGCTCCTTCAGGCCATGTCTTAACAGTCTTTATGGTGACTGGAGCTTTCCTCCTGAGTGGGGTGTATGCTGGAGTTAGGAATATGGACAGGTGATCTGACTGCCCCAGGTGTGGTAGTGGTGCTGACCTGAAACCCTTCTTAATATTTGAGTAAACCTTGTCTAGTGTGTTTTTCCCCCTGGTAGCACATCTTATGTGTTGTTCAAGTTTCGGGAGAACTGACTTTAGGTCTGCATGGTTGAAGTCCCCGGCTATGATGTGGGCTGCTTCTGGATATGTGCTCTGTTGTGAGTTTATTGCACCGAGCAGGTAGCCTAAAGCTGTGCTAGCGTTAGCATTCGGTGGGATGTAGACTGCTGTTACTATAACCCCTGTAAATTCGCGAGGATAATAAACTGATACTAATACCAAGAATAACCTCGGATTCTCCAATCTCACCTCATAATTGAAATCGCTCATCACTGGAATAATTTCAGCAAATAACACCTCAACACCATAGATAGACACAAAATGCTGGAGTAACTCAGCGGGACAGGCAGCATCTCTGGAAAGATTAGTCTGAAGTATGATTTGACTTGATAGCAGGGAGTTACTCCAGCTTTTTGTGTCTATCTTTTTGTGTTAAGGTGGGGGTTATTTGCTGAAATTATTCAAGTGATGAGCGATTTCAATTATCAATTTAGATTAGACAATCTGAGGTTATTCTTGGTAATAGTATCGGTTTATTATCTTCTACACGAGCGGATTAACCTACCAGCATCTTCTTTGAATATATATTGTCCAAGGTTTCAGCAGTGGCAAGGCTGTCAGAGGAAGGCAATCAAAGAGAAAATAGGGAAAAGTATAAAAGAACTTAAAAAAATGTTTCAGTTAAATCTCACTGTTAGATTCCTGAAAATCCATGCCCATAGCACCCTGTCCATAATTCCTGTGTTATTGTTGTTCATTTAACTTTTATTGCTCTGTGGAGACTAAATGGATACTTCAACGCAGCTCAGTGATCATGGGAAGATTGGAAATCAAACCTACACCAAGCATCCTCAGGTCAGATTACTGCCCTTGCCTGCTCCCAATAGGTTTATCTGAATAGATGGTTACATCAGACTCAGAAAATGATTGAAGTTCTGTTGCCGTCTCATGCCATACCACAGGAATCTTAATAATATGGACCAGAAATGAAGCTGTTTCACTTTAACAATTCTCCATTAATATTTTCAGTGATTGCTAAAGAGTTAAAAACTAGTCATCTTGATTTCTGACCCAATGAATATAAAGACCCAGCTGTATAAATAGTATTCATAAAATAATGTAACATGTAAAAAAGGCAGTAAAGAATATAGGAAAAAAAAATCCACAGGATTTTCCATTAAGATCGGCCATTGTTCCTTACAATAGGCTTCGAAGAATTTTCCTCCAGATTATCCTATTCTGTGCAGTCCCCCATCTCGAACGCCTGATCTTGAATTCTACGGCATGGCCAGATTTTTATAAGATTTATTGTCCTGGACCAAGCCTACTACCAGGCATCACCACTGGGGCTGTTCCCCACCCCTCCACCGATCTGCATCTCACCTGGTCTCTGGATTTTGGAGAGTGCCGGTAAGGCCACAATAGTGGGTAGGACTCCGGCAATGTGGTGCTTTTATCCTGGAAATCCCTGAGAAGCTTTAACAGAAGGCAAAACTTCAACATTTTACAATTTAGAATATAAAACATTTACAATATAAAAATGGATGTAATCCTGAGGTACAATAAGGCGCTAGTCAGACTGCATTTTGACTATTGTGAGCCCCATATCTGAGGAGAGATGTGCTGGCGTTAGAGAGGGTCGAGAGGAGATTTACGAAAATGATCCTGAGGATGATTGGGTTAACATATGATGAGTAGTTAATGGCTCTGGGCCTGTACTCGCTGGAGTTTAGAAGGATAAGGGGGGAACTCATAGAAACTTACCGAATAGAGAAAGTGATAGAGTGGATGTGGAGAGAATACTAGTGGGAGAGTCTCGGACCGAGGGCACATACCTTTAGAAAGGAGATGGGGAGGAAATTATTTTGTCAGAATGTGGTACATCTGTTAAACTCATTGCGGTAGACGGCTGGGGAGGCCAAGTTGGGTGTTTTTTAAAGTGGAGATTAACAGGTCCTTGGTTAGAAAGGGTGTCAGAAGTTTTGGGGATAAGGCAGAAGAATGGTGTTGAGATGATTGAGAGATCAGCCTTGATGGCATGGTGGAGTAGTCTCAAAGGGCTGAATGGCCTAAATCTGCTTGTGTGACTTAAGAACGTCTGAACATTTTAATCGTATGTTTAAAAAAAATTGCTGATATTTTCACAGAATAAAATAAATACATTAAAACTACATAAAATCACAAAAATTAAAACAATTATATTAAATGTATTTATCTCACTCTACATGCTGAGAAACACCATACCAATGAATGGGGTCTTGGATCAGATGAATGGGGACTTGGCAAAGGATCATGTGGGCAGACTCCCCGGTGGAATATCGATGACAAATCTGTTGAATTGCAAAATTCAGTAAGTCCTGGCAGCTCCGTGTAAGTCCACAGCTTTTGTGCAAATGACTGAATGCTAGCTGTTTCCTCCGGGACTGTTGTTTGCAGCCAGTGTGATTCGGTCCACAGCTTTTATTTGCTTCTGTGGGGATCACGGTCATTGCTGCTTCTCATTGTCCATTACCAGTGCCACTTCAGGAGGTGGTGACAGGCCTGCTGCTTGAACTGTTACAGTCCATGTGGTGAAGGTTACACCACACACCACAAAACAAAACAATCTACGAACTGGCTCGATCGCGCTGTGGACTTTCAGCTTTAGTTTTTTAAAGTTTGGAGATACAGTGCAGAAACAGGTCCTTCAGCCCACTGAGTCCACGCCGACCAGCAATCCCCGTACACTAACACTATCCTACGCACTAGGGACAATTTTTTTAAACAATTTTTACCAAAGCCAATTAACCTACAAACCTGTACATCTTTGGAGTGTGGGAGGAAACCAGAGCTCCTGGAGAAAACCCACACGGTCATGGAGAGAAGGTACAAATTCAATATGGACAGCACCCGTAGTCAGGATCAAACCTGGGTCTCTGGCGCTGTGAGACAGCAACTCTACTGCTGCGTCACCGCGCTGCCTTTTTGATTTTGTCTTTGCACCACATTGTTTTTATATATTGAAATTAATTTTGTTGTTTACTCTGGTAACGACGGAGTTTTATGTTTACATATCTGTTGTGCTGCTGCAAGTAAGAATTTCAATGTTCCATTGTGTAACTTTGCCCATGTTTCTATGATCAATTATTCACAATGCCGAGAATCCCAACTTGTTTTATGTTGTGTATAATTGATCAGAGATACATGGGCCAGGTAGCCACAGTTTATGTCTGTCACATCAACCGCCAAGAGTCAAGAGAGTTTTATTGTCATAATAGAACAATGAAATTCTTACTTGCAGCAACACAACAGATATGTAATTCTACAGTGGATGTTCAGACTATTGAATAAAAAGCTCTATTTGCTGAATATCTTCAGTATTGTTGTAGCTACACATTTACAGGCAAATGGGGAATACCTGGGGCAGCAGAGCTGCTGCCTCACAGCCCCAGAGACCCAGTTTGTTCCTGACATTGGGTGTTGCCTGCATGGTTTGCATGTTCTCCCTGCGACCACATGGGCTCTTCGGAGTGCTCCGTTTTCCTCCCGCATCCCAAAGACGTGCAGATTTGTAGGTTAATTGGGCTTTGTAAATTGCCCCTGGTGTGTAGGGAGCGGGTGGGAAAGTGGGATAATGTAGAGCTAGTGTGAGCAGGGTGATCAATGGTCGGCGTGGACTGAAGGGCCCGTTTCCATGCTGTATCTCTAAACTAAGCTTCCTGACATGACTGATGCCAACGAGAGATTTTGCAAAGAATGAAGGTGAGATAGCTACAATGCATTTTTTATAATTTCAGAAATATGCTTTATTAATGATATATGCAGATTAAATACAATCAGTACACATTTTTCACTACATTCATTGTACCATCAATTCAATACACTCTCCTGGAATGCATCAATGTCCATCCGTCTCCTTGTTAAACAGTCTACGTGTAAAGTGCTTTGGAGTCTGCTTCTTAGTGTCCAGTGGTGGCTTGGACCCTAGAGATGCAGACTGTGGAATACCCAACCTCTGCACACCTAGATTAGGATTTGCAATCTCAACGCCCAACGACTTAAGGGCTTGTCCCACTTAGGCGTTTTTAAGGCGACTGCCGGCGACTAGGCTGTCGCCGACAGTTCGCCGGGGTGTCGTGGGCATGATCGTGAGGAGTCTTCCAAGAATCGTAGTGGATCTCAGCGCGTCGCTGAGAAATCAACTGGAGTGAAACTTCTCGGTGATAGCTGGCTTGTCGCGAGGTATCGTTGCTTATTACGGGCGCTGTCGCATGCTGTCCCCAGGTTTGATAGGTTCTCTTAGATGCTTTTAGAAGCACATAATAATAAAATGAGTAAAGTCATTTCAAGATACCATAAAATACTTGTGTTTAACCAATTTATTTACCGTCAGGACATTTGACAGGTAAATTGGAGGCGACAGTTTGACGGTCAGGTAAGCATGGGAATTTTCGCGATGTTTATGGCCATCAGCGATTACATTTAAAGTAGGCTCCCAACCCAGATATGCAACTCAGAAACCAGATATGCATATCCCGTACATTTTCAAAGAATGCCCACGCACTTTTCACAAAAATCCATTTAACTACTTTTAAAATTAAATTTCTTAATACTGCTATTAGTAAACTGGAAGTCAATCCAGTTTATGCCTTGTTACAGTGAAGCTTGGTTTTCAAGTAACCCGGGCAAGATGTTATATTTCAAAACTTTCAAGTACTTACCGACTTGTCAGTGATTTCAGCGAAAATTAGGACATCGGAGAAGCATTGACAGCGTGGGAATTTCGCGATGTTTCTGATGACGGTGTAATCTCGACCTGACTCGGCATTGTCGTGGTCATTGTCGTTGGGTAAAAGAAAAAATTGGCGATCTGCTACGACTTTGACAGTCGTCTAAAAAAATCACCTAAGTGGGACAGGCCCTTTAACAGGACCAGCTATGTTCATCGCTGTATTTTGATGATGGGATCTAGATAATGGTAATATTATTGAACGTCAAGGACTCAATGTTTGTGGCATATGATTGTGACTTTTTTCTATCGTGTCACATGACTCTCCGTTATTACTTATCAGCTCGAGCCTGGAATTTATCTCCATCTTATTGTTAGTAGACATTGACTAATTTGCTAACTGAGAAATCACAAAGAATTCAAAAAGTGGAAACAACGAACTGCAGATGCTGGTTTATACCAAAGATAGACCCAAAGTGCTGCAGTAACTCAACGGGTCGGGCAGCATCTCTGGAGAAAAATTGGCGATATTTCAGGTCGGGATCCTTCTTCAGTCCCGACCCGAAACGTCACCCATCCTTTTCCCCAAAGATACTGCCTGACATGCTGAATTACTTAAGAAGTATATGGATGGCACAGTGGCGCAGCCAGTAGAGCTGCTGCCTCGCAGCACCACAGACCCGGGTTTGATCTTGACCTATGTGATGTCTGTGTGGAGTTTTTGCCTTCTCCCTGTGACTGCTCCAGTTTCCGCAGATGTGTATGTTAATTGGCCACTGTAAAAATTGCTCCCCAGTGTGTAGGAAGAGCATGAGAAAATTGGATAACATAGTACCAGTGTGAACGGGTGGTTGATGCTCAACATGGGCTCGGTGGGCTGAAGGGCCCATTTCCATGCTATATTTTTCAATCGATTCAATCAGCAGTATTTACCGGATTGTATTGTAATTAATTTATGTAAAAACATACAAGGAATTTGATTTGTCAAACAGTTATATCAAAAAAGCAACAAGACCCACAAATACATAAAAGTTAGCGTAAACATCTACCACAGCGCACTGTGATGGAAGGCAATAACGCATTATCTTCTTCTCTCCTTTTCTCCTGCGGGGCAGTCAAACATCCGCAGTCGGGGCGATCGAAGCTCCCGCAGCCGGCGATCGAAGATAATTTGCTACAGAAACGAGAAACTGCAGATGGTGGTTTGCAAAAGAAGACACAGGGTGCTGGAGTAGCTCAGCAGGTCAGACAGCTTCTTATGAGAACTTGGATAGGTGATGTTTTGGGCCGGTACCCTTTTTCAGGCTTCACAATGTGCTGCTCTTGTTATTGAGGAATAGCAAACATTCGTTAAATAAAGAGACTGGAAATATTAGGGTTGTTCTTAACACAGAAAAAAAACCCCAGGAGGATATTTGATTGGGATGTTCAAAATTATAAATAATGTTGAATGAAATAATGTGAAATATGTTTCCAGTGGCTGCAGATAGAGTCTGTAACCAGAGAGCCAGCGATGTAAGGGGATTAACACAGGAGCCAGGGACAACATGAGTGCATGTTGTTTTCGGTCAGGGAGTTGTGTTCTGGAATGCACTGCCTGAAAGAAAGACTGCCTCGCTGTGACATTCAGAAGATAGAATATACGGGTCTGAGGCAAAAGGAAAGGGAATAGTATTTAATTTAGTTCCTACTGTCAGGCAGTTGGTGCATTCTGAACTTTTGTAACAAGCAATTTAGCAGGCAGGCTACAAGTCAAAGAAATGCCAAGCTACCTTGGCCACTGGCGTGACTGTATTGCAGTAGAAAACCAAGTTGAAAATAATTGCAACAGCTTGTTCTTATTAAGAATGTGGTGCCATAGAAATGACTAAGAAAAATGCATACATAGCAGACTTGTATAAGTTAGCAGATGTAGACTACATTTATTACAAAAGTCATTAGATTTAGATTAACATGAAGCAGTCTAGAAGGGTACTTGTTAGTCCTTAAAATTTACAAAATTAGATACAATTATGGAAAGCCCGAGGTCACTCAGCCCTGAACGTTTACGTTGGTGAGTTTTTTTTCTACAAGACATTATGTTTGAAGTTCCGTTGCATGTAAGTGGATGATGCGTTCTCGCCTCCTTTGCTTCCCTTCTCTCCATCTCTTACTGCTCCTCCCCTCTTGCCGGCTTTCACTATTCATCATCCCACTCTGCCTTTCAACTTTTGATGTGGTTATTTAACATAAAGGAAGAAGAAAGTTGGGGAGGGGAGGAGAATAATGCATGTGTGTGAGAAATGGAGAGAGAGAGAGAGATAATGACAGAGAGAAAGAGAGAGAGAAAGATCTGAGTTACTCCAGCATTTTGTGTCTATCTTCGAAGGGATATTTAGTTTAGTTTAGTTTAGAGATACAGTGCGGAAACAGGCCCTTCGGCCCACTGAGTCCATGCCGACCATCAATCCCTGCACACTAACAATATCCTACACACACTAGGGCAATTTACAATTTTAGCAAGGCAATTAGCCTACGAACCTGTACACCCTTGGAGTGTGGGATGAAACCAGAGCACCTGGGGAAAACCCAATTGGCATGGGTCTTCTCTGGTGCCCAGGGAACGTACAAACTCCATACAGACAGCACCTGTGGTCAGGATTGAACTTGGGTCTCTGCCCCATAAGGGAGCAACTCTACCTCTCTGCCACTTTGCTGCCCATAGGTGGATATAAGTGGAAGGGAATGGGGGAAAAGGGAAAGGGTGTTAGGATTACAGGAGAATCAGTGTGCATAGAGTGAGGCATGAGGAAGAGAAGGAGGGTAGGGTTGGGGGAGTGTTCATTGGTCAGTTGCCTAAAATTGACCTGGTCCTCACCAATCTAGATTTAGAATAGCACCGGTAGAAATTACAACTCCATGGTCCTTGCAGAGGTTTGTAACGTCCTACTTCATTAACTTACAAACCTGTACGTCTTTGGAATGTGGGAGGAAACCGAAGATCTCGGAGAAAACCCACGCGGTCATGGGGAGAACATACAAACAGACAATGCCCATAGCCAAGATCGAACCTGCGTCTCTGCACCACCGTGCTGCCCCTAACTTGGTGATGGATTTTCAGCGCTTCTTATATTTGTTGACCAACATGGAAAACGTCTGATTCTCAGCTGAGGGAAGACAGTGCGTGATAACCTGATTTCTTTGCCCTTATTTAACCTTGTGCCAAAAGACTCGGGCGTCGATGCCGAGGATTTTAAAGGCCACTTGTTCCGACCTGTACACTACTGTGCGGCCATCTTTGGTGGGTCAGTGGTGCCAATGGGGCAAGACATATTGTGGGATTGTGATGGCACATTGTAAAGTATGAATCCATGAGGTTATATCGAATTATTGCTTTAATTCATCTGTAGGACTGTTCTCCCAATTTGACACCATCCAATGGATCAATGGTGCTTCTATTGTCACATGGGCAAAATGCAACCGCTCAGTGAAATTTTTCCTTAGGTACTGTCCAGTATGGTATTCCCATCCCGTATTAGCAGAAACACTACACTGATCCCGCATGCAAGATACGCCATGTTTTGGCACCATTTTGGGAATCCAGTCCGCGCTCCAGTTGTTATGAGCGATGCTCGCTCCAGACAAGCCCCAGGCTGCTGCGGGCCTCCAGGTGTCGCCTTCCCTTGGACTTGTGAATCGACCAGCGAACCGACGTCCCTCTCATCACCTGTCAACCATTGTTTCCCGCGGACAAAGGTTCTCTCTCCTCCCACCAGCCTTGCTCCTCGCCCGTCGCATCCATCTGTAAGGGGGACTTTGCAAGTTAATTAAGCTGGCAGCAATTTGGTGTTCAGAGCCACAACTCATAGATTATGACAATGATGCATTGCATTATGTTATCTATATACTAAAACTCTCGTTTGTTATCTTGTTTGTGACTGAACTTCAGCCAAAACAGTACACGATCGCACGACAATTTTAGGCCCACATTACTCACCATTGTCACTTTAGTGATAATGCAAATAGTTTTATTGAAATCGGTGTTACATTTTTAAAGTTATTCACATTTTTAAGTTTAAAAGGAGGGGAGGGGGAGGGGAGGAGGGAGGGAAGGGGAGAGTGGGGGAGAGGGGAGTGGGGGGTTGAGGAGAGAGGGGAAGGGGGGAGGACAGGGTGCTGCACCAATGCAGGAGAGGTTTGGGCCCAACGGGTCCACTTGGTCTAGTACAGTAATAACGAGCTCTCCGAGATGCTGCCTGTCCTATTGAGTTACTCCAGCATTTTGTGTCCATCGACAGCAATTAATAAAACTTATTTTGGTTTGTTTCAGTTAATAAATGTTTAAAATTCTGTATTTTAATTTCATTTATTTAATTTGGGGATACAGCATGGAAACAGTTACTTCCACCCACCGAGTCCATGCCGACCATCGATCACCTGCTCACACTAGTTCCACCTTATTCCGCTTTCTCAACCACTCCCGACAAATTAGGGGCAATTTTATCCAGGCCAATTAATCTACAAACCCGCACATCTTGGGATGTTGGAGGAAACTGGAGCATTTGTTCTTTCATTTGTATTTTTTTTTTTCAGATTTATGTAGAATTTTGAGTGATCACATTTGAAAACTTGCTTTCTTAAGTCATAAGTTCATAAGTGATAGGAGCAGAATTAGGCCATTCGGCCCATCAAGTCTACTCCGCCATTCAACCACAGCTGATCTATCTCACCCTCTTAACCCCATTCTCCTGCCTTCTCCCCATAACCCCTGACACCCGTACTAATCAAGAATTTATCTATCTCTGCCTCAAAAGCTTAAAAGCTTGAAAGCTTCTGTATCTCCTGCCTGACAGCAGTGAGGAGAAGAAGGAATGACTGGGGGAAATCATGCAAACTTGCAACACCCACCTGTATGTTGGGGCATTGAGCCAGTCTCACACAGAATGTCCCAAAGAAATATACTTTCCTTTTATATGCAAAATGGCATGATTTAATTTATAAATGTGGTTTAGAATGTTAATTTTGTGGTGGGCTTTATTATTCACTTAAAAAGGCAAATAAACAGCAAAACATTTAAATATTTACCTCTCGCAAAATCTACATGTTTAAAAAAATATATTACATCTTCGGTCGACCAATGTATCTCCATGCACTTCACGTTTCTCTAAGGCATAAATTACTATAATGGTGATATTGTGGAGGCTAGTCACCTTAAAACTCCCACCATAACCACTGTATAATTCCAGAGAATGACCAAGTCTACCCCAATGTTTTGACTATAACAGAAATGAAATAATATGATCAACAGTTGGTTAAACATTACTAAACTTGTTATTTTAATGGATGGAAAATATTTGGAGCCTGAGCTCGAATTCTCAATCCCGTATATTGGGAGCATTAACTTATAAAGTAGCCACCACAGTTTAATATGACGTAGTCTGGCAGTCATCGCACCCAATGTAGGCATTTCCTAATGGTTTCGAGGATTAATGTGTGGTCTGGTACTCTACAAACCATAAAGGCATTTAATTTGATCCCGTGTATGTACTGATTCAGCGCATCTTGGAATATTAGGCGTTGAATTTTGAGTTTAAAGTTTAGAGTGTTACAGCATGGAAACAAGCCCTTGGCCCACTGCGTCCACGCCGACCTGCGATCACAGTACACAACTACTATCCCACACAAACAGAAGGCAATTAACCTACAAACTTGCACGCCTTTGCAATGTTGGAGGAAACCGGAGCTCCTCACAGGGAGAACGTATAAACTGCGTACGGGCAGCACCCGTAGTTAGGATCAAACCTGGATCTCTGGCGCTGTTAGGCAGCAACTCTACCGCTGTGTGGCCCTGAGCATTCATTGCTTGAATGAGAAAGGAAATGAAGAGGAATTACACTTTTATTGGGCTTTAACATTAGGAATATAAACACTAGTTTCCAGCAGGGATGAGTTAGTCTTCTCCATCCAAAATTGGAGAAGCATTCAATATCAAAGTAAAACTAGAAAATGAAGGATCTCAGGCCTGAAATATTAACTATTTCTCTTTCCATTGATGCTTCCTGACATGCTGTATTTTTACTCAAGTCGAGTTTATTGTTATATGCACAAGTACGATCACTGGAGTATAGAAGGATGAGAGGGGATCTTATAGAAACATGTAAAATTATAAAAGGATTGGACAAGCTAGATGCAGGAAAAATGTTCCCAATGTTGGGCGAGTCCAGAACCAGGGCCACAGTCTTAGAATAAAGGGGAGGCCATTTAAAACTGAGGTGAGAAAAAACTTTTTCACCCAGAGAGTTGTGAATTTGTGGAATTCTCTGCCACAGAGGGCAGTGGAAGCCAAATCACTGGATGGATTTAAGAGAGAGTTAGATAGAACTCTAGGGGCTAGTGGAATCAAGGGACATGGGGAGAAGGCAGGCACGGGTCAGTGATTGGGGACGATCAGCCATGATCACAATAAATGGCGGTGCTGGCTCGAAGGGCCGAATGGCCTCCTCCTGCACCTATTTTATGTTTCTATGTTTACGATGAACTACAGGCACAATGAAGATCTTGCTTGCAGGAGCATCACATGCACATAGACTCAGCCAAACACACAAAAAAACTAATTATACATAGATTACGTGTAAAAATTCTCAAAGAGAATGGGCAAAAAAACAAAAGACCAAAAACAAAAAACATCCCAAGTTAGAGGAAAATCATAATTAGGAAAAAAGGTCTGCAGTTATTGTTTGATCAATGTTCAATGTCAGTATTGTAAGGCAAGAGAGGGGAAAAATATCAAACAGAATTTCTTGCCATCTATCTGGGTATTATTTGAACTTATGTTTTAAGGAGTGTTCATGGAAGTAGAATAAGGCATGATTACAACACAAAGTGCTGGAGTAATTCAGCTGTCAGCAGCATCTGTGGAGGGGATGGAGTAATTCAGCTAGTCAGCAGTCTGTGGAGGGGATGGATAGGCTTTGTTATGGGTCGGGACTCTTCGTTGCCTATCCATTCCCTCCACAGATGCTGCCTGACCCGATGAGCACAAAATTCCAGCATCAGCATTTCCTTGTGTCTCCATAAGTCATGATTCTGGGTACTAGTGATTAAAGAAAGGGCTCAACCAGTGATCAAGATAGAATCATAGAGTTATGTAACATGGAGCCAGGCTCTTTGGTCTAACATGCCCCATCTACACTAGTCCCACCTGTCTGCACTTGGCCCATAACCCTCTACCCATGTACCTATTCAATTGTCTCTTAAATGGTATGGTAGTACCTGCCTCAGTTACCTCCTCCGACAACTCGCTCCATACGCCCACCAACCTTAGTGTAAAAAAAGTTACCCTTCAGGTACCTATTAAATCCTCCCCCCCTCACCTTAAACCTATGTCCCATCTTAGGTTTGATGGGACATAGGTTTATGTCCCATCAAACCTATGATTTGATAGGTTCGTAAAGCTTGTTTCTTAAATCATTTAAGAAAATCGTAAAGTTTGTTTCTTAATTCATTTTCTGGGGGTGGTTTGTATTGCTGGCAAAATCAAAGAATTATCATCCATTTTCAGTTACACAGCAGAAGTCCCATCTGAACTGCTGCAGCCATTGTGGAATTCCGGCAGTGTTATATTACACTTAGTGTTACTCTCATCCTGTAAGGGCAATTATAAGTTAACGACGCAGAAACAAATTACTGTCGATGCTGGAAATCCAAAATACAAACAGAAGATGATGGAAATGCTCAGCAGGACTGATGGCCTGGTCAGAGAAACAGAGTCAATATTTAGGGTCACTGATCTCATCAGAACATCGATGAGAAGAGTGAAGTAGGCTGGTCTGGAACTGGAGTCGCATGTGGGCCGAGTTAGGATGGTCTCCTTCCCTGTAGGACTGATTGTGTTTATATGACAATCTGCCAGTTTCATGAATAAATTGTTACAAGCTGGCCCAACTAACTTCAACTATTCTTTCTCAGTGTTTAATGGAAAATTTCTCAGTGCCATTAAACTTGTTATTTTACCATTTCCAGTCACAGCATCCCCTGTGCCTGCAAGATTTGTGAGATAAGGACCTTTTGAACTTGATTCACGTTGATTTATTTAAGTCTTGTTCTTCAGGTGTACACGATTTTGGAGGTAATGTTTTTTTTACACACGCAAGTGATTTCAGAAGTCAATTTTAATTGCAATCTGGCACAAAATGAAGAAAGCTTATGCATCACGTTTGTTACTTCTAGAAGGCACAATGAAACAATTTTTTTTCTTCTGGAACTCATTTAGGATAATGGCAGTGGCCTCTGAGTCCAAGTTTGTGATAGAAAATTAAGACGTTTGCCACCTCATCACCTGGTTTCGTTTCTGTTCTGGCTGACTGCCTCCTTCAAGCATTTTCAAGCCAAACTTGCCTGAGCAAATCCTTGTTTTAGAAAAAGGTTGAGAAGCGAGTGTAGCTTTTTAAATAAATTTACGCATCAAGGAGTGCAGATGCAATGAATGCAAAAGAGTGAGTGAGGCAGGCGAACCTACGTGGCAGATGTATTTGCGACTAATGTAGCATATCCGTCTGAATCAGTCTGTGGAACGGTCCCGACCTGAAACGTCGCCTATCCATTCCCTTCACAGATGCCGCCTGACCCGCTAAGTTACTCCAGCACTTTGCCCAAGATTCCAGCATCTGCAATTCCTCGTGCCTTGCATATTTGTATTAACAGTTTACACACTGTGATACCCCTGGGCTGATTTTGACAGTCCTATTAAGTCAGGAGAGAAATTCCTTTTCACATTTTACCTTTATTTTATCTCCACTGGGTAATTAGCTGGGTGGGTAGGTGAAAGCAAGTGCAGACCATGATAAAACATGGGACACACTCGATGGACCTGTTTGACCTTTCATTTTTATACTTCACATAAATCAATTCTTAATTGAAAAACAAATTCATCAACAAACATCTTTACTCAAAGTGGTCAGAATGTGGGTTTATCCTTAGGGCGTGGATGAGGCAATGCAAATAGTTGTGTGGAGGTTGTGTCACTCAACTACTAGTCTGGAGACACAAGACTGGATCCTACCCTGACAGCTGGACAATTTAAGTTCAAGTTATTAAATAAATTTGGAAGAAAGAAAACTAGTGTCCCTTATAATTACTGTGAATCTCCATGATTGGTGCAAGAGACACCTATTTGCACCACCTGATGCATTAGGTGAATCAGAGGACATAGGTTTAAGTTGAGAGGGGAAAGATTTAATTGGAACCTGAGGGGTAACTTTTCACACAGAGGGTGGTGGTTTTGTAGAACGAGTTGCCAGAGGAGGAGAACTTTGAAGAACACAGTTGGGTCCAATGCAGGTCGGGGTGAGTGAGGCCTGGTCAGTTTGAGGAAGGGTCTCGACCCAAAACGTGATCAGTCTGAAGAAAGGTCTCGACCTGAAGCGTCACCCATTCCTTCTCTCCAGAGATGCTGCCTGTCCCGCTGAATTACTCCAGCATTTTGCGTCTATCTTTGAGCTGCCAGAGGAAGAAGCTGGCGCCGGTACGATAACAACAATGAAAACACATTTGAACAGGTGCAAGGATATGAAAGGTTTAGAGGGTCATGGGCCAAATACAGGCAGGAGGGACTAATGTAGATGGGGCATCTTTGTCAGCATGGGCAAGTTGGGCCGAAGGGCCTATTTCCATCCTGTATGACTCACCTGCTTCAACTACTACCTCTGGCAAGTATGTATGATATGATTTGCCTGGATAGGAAGGAAAACAAATGTTTTCACTACATCTAGGTACAGGTGACAACAATAAACCTATTAGTGGTGGCACAGTGATGCAGATTGCCAATTGTCTTACAGCGCCAGAGACCCAGGTTCAATCCTGACTACATATGCTGTCTGTACGGAGTTTGTACATTCACTGTCTGATCGCATGGGTTTTCACCAGGTGCTCCGGTTTCCTCCCACAATCGAAAGATGTACAGGTTTGTAGGTTAATTGGCTTTGGTAAAATTGTAAATTGTCTCTACTGTGTAAGATAGTGCTAGTGTACGGGGTGATCGCTGGTCGGCGCAGACTCGGTGGACCGCAGGGTTTGCATGCTGTATCTCTCCAAAGTCTAAAGTTGAAGTCAAAAAATAAAGAAGCCCTTTGGTTCACTAATGTTGTCCTGCGAAGGAGACCTGCTATGCTTTCCCACTGTGGTCAATATGTGGCTTATGACCCACCAATTCAGTTCAATCTCGATTTCCCTCAGAACAGACACAGCAGGCCACTCAGTTCAGGAAGCAATTGGGCACGGATAATAAATAGTGGCCGAGCAGCAACACCTACCTCTTGTAAACAAACAAATAAGAATAAAGCATAAAAGCATGTGAGAGAATGCTAAAGTAAATGAGGAAGAAAGGAATAATTGAAAGTTATTATGTTGTAGTTCGTTCGACTTCAAAGTTAATTTCTTAGGTATAAATATTTCTGTTAGCTGAATAAAATTCAGTTTTAGTTCCAAGAATGCTTCAAGTCGTGCAGGAAATATGTAGCTGAACCATACATGCCACAAGTTCTGAGGTTTTATTCCCTGCATGTGGTGAGTGAGGTGATCTGTGTTGGTAGTTATGAGGGCATCAGGATTGGCAGCAACAGCACTAAGCTACAGAGGGGAGATGAAAATCCATCCTGGATCTCCTGCCTTAAGCGCTACTGGGAATTGCATGTGTAGAGTTGAGGGAAAGCAGAATCGCACTTTTTCAATAATGGTTCATGTGGCAGAATAGCCAAATGAGTTTCGTTGCTGAGTTAAACACAAAGTGTTGGAGGAACACAATAGGTCAGGCAGTATCTGCAAGGGAATGGACAGGTGGTATTACAGATTGGAACCTTTCTTCAGACTCAGACCTGACCAGGAACGTCGCCAGACCATTCCCTCCACAGATGCTGACTGACACACTGAGTATCCCTCCTGCACTTTGTGTTTCCAGTATCTGCAGTTCCTTGTGTCTCCATTTTAATGCTGAGTTCTTGTACAAAGGTTAGGTCTTTACAACAGGATTGGAGCAATTGAGAAGTAAAAGAACAAATTCTTGTATTACAGATGCGAAACCTCTAAACATTTAGGCAACTCGAACTGCAGTGGTAATATTGCCTATAATCATAGTAAACAACAGCCTAAATGTTATACATTTAAAATGGCATCAAGGATGCCTTGCACATTGGCAATTTGTCCCAAAGCTCTTACAGGCCTGTAGATGGACACAATGCCCACAAACATCCAAGGCATACCAGTTAAGATCTCATGGTAATTAGATTCTTCTAGTACAGGCACCTTGTGTTTTGCGCGTATTTGATTAATACATTTTTGAAATAATGTGCTTGTTCTTTTATTACCAAAGATTGATTTATGCACTGATAATTTTGGAATAACGTGCGTAAATTTACTGCTGACAGCTTAGCCACGTATATGTTTAAATTATGCATTTTTGAATTACGTCCCATTTCTCAAGCACGTAACCCCCGCGTAAAATGTAAGGTGCCTGTACTGTGATTTATGACATAATTCACTTATATTATCAGACTTCTAAATGGTCTCTCATAAGCTAAGGGTGTAGATATGATCTCCCAACCTACCTTGGTACAGCCATTGCCTGCACTTTCTTTGTGATGCTAAGATGCTGTCACACTATATTCTGCACTTCCTTTGCGCTACCTTCATAAGTTCATACGTTCTAGGAGCAGAATTAGGCCATTCGCCCATCAAGTCCCAAACTTGAGTATTGCTCCACGGTCTGGGAGCCACAACACAAAACAGATGGGGACAAGTTAGAAAGAATTCAAAATAGAGCTGCAAGGGGTTCACCGTTGGTGATTACAGTAGGGAGTCCAGTATCACTAAAATCCCTGCTGATCTAGAGTGGGAAACTCTTCAAGACCGTAGGACCATATTACGCCTGACGACCATCTATAAAGAAACGCACGAGTTTATTCCAAGCACCATTAAGAGTCATCTTCAATCTGCAAATTCATCCAGACAACCAAAGACCAGGCGATCGGGGATTTTCAAACACAACATCATCCGAACAAGTAAAGACTGTTTTCGGTATTCACTGTACCCAAAGACAATTTGCGAATGGAATCATCTCCACCATGACATTCGCACTGCACCCGACATTAAGACCTTCAAGACCAAGTTGGAAACAATCGATATTGAGACGTTGACCTTTAAGGTTCACTTTAATATTTCATTGCGACTTGGCACATAACCTTCCAAACATATGCGACAATTAGTGATGGTGATTATATGTCAAGATACAGATACAGAAGTCTACACTGCCATTCATACATGGCTGATCTATCTTTCCCTCTCAACACCACTCTTCTGCCTTCTCCCCATAACCCTTGACACCCTTGCTAATCAAGAACCTGTCAATCTCCACCTTAAAAATATCCATTGACTTGGCTTCCACAGCCTTCTATGGCAATGAATTCCACAAATTCACTACCCTCTGACTAAAGACATTCCTCTTCATCTCCTTGCTAAAGGTATGTCTTTTTATTCTGAGACTATGACCTCTGGTCCTAGATACTCCCATTAGTGGAAATATCCTCTCCACATCCACTCTTTCCAGGCTTTTCACTATTCGTTAAGTTTCAATGAGGCGCCCCTCATCCTTTTAAACTCTAGAGAACACGGTCCCAGTGTCGTCAAACGGTCATGATATGTTAATGAAATCATTCTTGGGATCATTCTCGTAAAACCTCCTCTGGACCCTCTCCAATGCCAGCACATCGTTCCTCAGATATGGGGCACAAAACTACTCACAGCTCACACTACTCCAAATGCGGTCTGACCAGTGGCTTATAAAACCTCAGCATTACATTCTTGTTTTTGTATTCTAGTCCTCTCGAAATAAATGCCACTATTGCATTTGCCTTCCTTTCTACCAATTCGACTTGGAAATTAACTGTTTGGCAATCCTGCACCAGCACTCCCAAGTCCCTTCGCACCTCCTATTTCTGAATTCCTTCCCCATTTAGGAAATAGTCTAAGCCTTTATTCCTACTACTAGGAGAACGTAATAAATATGCACAAATTCTTTGTGTCTATCTGTGTGCCTATCTTTGGTATAAACCAGCATCTGCAGTTCATTGTTTCTACTATAATTCTTTTGGGTACAGCTTCATTTCTCTCTTATCACTCCTGTTCCTTTCTTCATTTACCTCCTCCACCCTTTACCTTCGTTATGCTTTTGATCACTTTTCCTTCACATTGCATTTACTTTTTCCCCCTGAGCCAGTAATGCGAATTGAAGCACACCCACAGCCCCAGCGGTTCTGATAAGATAGCCGAGTCTAAGTTGCTTTGGACCGCACCAGACACATCAACTGAGTCCCTCTTTCCATATGTAACAGATTCAGCTATTGTGTTTGGATTGTCCACCTGTTGTCAATATCACTACCCCTGCCTGTTGCCAACCAATCTTTAGTTTAGTCTCACAGTACAACTGCCAACTGAAATCCCTCTCAATTTGTAAAGCACCTGACAAAGTATTGCAATTTGTAACGGGAATGCTTGCTGCATACCTAGCACACACACAGTTACTCAACGATTAAAAAATATATACCCTGGCAACATCTATCACAAAACGCGAGCTACGACCTTTAACAACTACCAGATGTGTCTGCTCATCATCTCTATCCAGAGACTTTCCGCGCATACCAGCATGCCTTTGATCCACCCACTGTATATATTTTCCAATCTGATCAAATAATTTGTTTGTTTAAGAGGAAAGAAGTCTTCCTTTGTCTGTAGAGGTGCTTCTTCACATGTGAAATGTGTAATATGAAAAAAATGTGACCTTTACTGAATTTATTTTTGGCTGAATTAACACCATAGTTAAAAACTAAAGAGACTTAAATACAATTTTTGTTTTGTCTCTTGATGGCTTTTAAAAATCAAATTCATAAATCAGAAGCACTCTGACTGCTTTTCATGCACATTTAAAAGTGGCAAAGTTTTTAAACGGAAGAGAGACAAAAAGATTTAATTAAACTCTTGGCACTGTATGTGCTCTTCCAACAAGAATGGTGAAGGCTTATTTCCAATGGGCATGGGATTCACAGAAATACATGACTTCCTGAGTATCTGATTGTGGTCTATATAATAATAATAATAATAATAATAATAATATTCATTTATTGTCATTGCAACGAGTACAACGAAATTAAAAAATAGCCAATCCTGACGGTGCGTACAAACATATATGCAATAAATGCAAAAACAAATAAATACATAAATACAATTAAATACAATTATATTAAGTACAAGATTTTTTAACGGTGTTGCCTAGTGCAAAGGTAGTGTTCAGTTCTCGTATGGCCCTGGGGTAAAAACTGTTCTTAAGTCTGTTTGTTCGGGATTTGATCGACCTGAAACGTCGACCAGAGGGCAGATGAAAAAACAGACGGTGGCCGGGGTGGGATGGATCTTTTATTATTTTGCCTGCTCTACTGAGGCAGCGTAGTCTGAACAGGTGCTCCAGGGAGGGCAGTGAGCAGCCGATGATCTTCTGGGCCGTCGTGATGACCCTCTGAAGGGCCTTCCTGTCCTTTTCTGAGCAGCTGGCATACCATGTGGTTATACAGTATGCCAGCACACTCTCGATGGAGCAGCGATAGAAGGACAACATGAGCTTCTCCTGCAGGTTGGTTTTCCTGAGGATCCTCAGGAAGTGGAGTCTCTGCTGTGCCTTCTTTACTGTGGTGATGGTGTTGGTAGACCAGGTAAGATCCTCTGCGATGTGCGTACCCAGGAACCTGAAAGCTGGTACCCTTTCCACACAGACCCCATTGATGTAGAGTGGGTCGTAATCTCCAATATCAATATACATACATACACACACACACATACACACACATACATACACACACATACATACACACACACACACACACACACACACACACACATACACACACACACACACACACACACACACACACACACACACACACACACACACACACACACACACACACACACACACACACACACACATATATATATATATATATATGCGTATACACACACACACGTAAATACACACACATATATATACACACACATATATATACACACATATATATACACACACACACACATATATATATGCGTACACACACATTTATATATATATACACACACATATATAAACACACACACATATTTATATATATATACACACACATATATAAATACACATACTCACACATATATATACACACACATATATATAAACACGCACATATATATAAATACACACAAACACATATACATAAATACACACACATATATAAACACACACATATATAAACACACACACACACACACACACACACACATATATATGTACACACATATATAAACACTCACACACACATATATATATATATGCACACACACATATATACACACGCACACACACATATATAAATACGCACGCACACACACACACACATATATATATGCACACACACACGCATATTTACACACGCACACATATAAATACACACACATATATATATGCACACACACATGCATATTTACACACGCACACACATATAAATACACACACACACTCACACACATATATAAGCACACACACTATATATATACTACTTTGAAACGTAAGTGTTGTGACACAGGCAACAGGGTGTAGAAGGTCCATATTGACACAATGGGATGGAGAGTCTGCTGAAAAAGTACATGGGTAGGACAGGTTTAGAGGGATATTTAGAGGGATATAGGCCAAATGTAGGCAGGTGGGACTAGTATAGATGGGGTATGTTAGCTGGTTTGGGCAAATGGGGCCGAAGGGCCTGTTTCCATGCCAGAAACACTCTAAATGAAGTGCAGCAGATCAGAAGGGTGAATCCTTCATCACTGCAGTAAGCAGCATGTGTAAAGGTAGAAACGTGCAAACTCCACACAATCAGTGGTCAACATCAGGAACGAACCCACGTCTCCAGCACTGTGAGCAGCAGCTGTACTCGATGCACTACTGTGCTGCCCATTATCACAAAGGTTTTCACAGTGGGTTCAATATAATTGTTGGACTTCATAGCTATTCCATATGTGGAAATTATCAGATATATAGTGCAAAGGAATGTTGAGAGCTGATAATACTTTTATTTAACATGTTATAAACTGAGTATTTATTTTAATATGTCTTCTGGGTTTGGAAAATTGTGGAGTATTACGACATATCTCCTAGTCAAAGGATTCAACTGAAGTGGCTGCTTCCCATTGCAATCAATATTTTTGAGGGGATATAAGTCACTTGCATTAACAAGAGTTTTTCAAAAAAATCCTCCATAATATGTTTTACTCATGGCATTCGTCTTTCCTGATCAATGCAGTTATTTGGTTGAAGTAGAATGCCTGACCCGCTGAGTTACTCCAGCACTTTGTGTCTTTTTTTTATAAACCAGCATTCACATTTCCTTGTGATCCAAATTAGAATGTGAAAATTGTTAAGTTGGATATCCAAGAGTCAAGAGCCACCAGTGTTTTATTGTCATATGACCCCAAATGGAACAATTAAATTCTTACTTACTAAACTAAACGGCATAACAGGTATGTAAGCAAAGCGCTCTGTAAAACCCATAATAAACAACAAAAAAGTTAAGCATATATATAAAATATACTTCATATATAATAAAACAGACAAATAAACAAACAATTATAGTGAAAAGTCAAAAATAATGTCCCCAAGTCCATATAGTTCGAGCCTGTTTGGAGGTTGTAGTGTGTAATAACCTGATGGTTGAAGGGAAGAAGCTGCTCCTGAACCTGGACATTTTTCGCTTTATAGTTTTCAGGCTCCTGTCGATCCCTTGGATGGTGGGGAGGTTGGTGTTAACCTCTGGGCAGTGTCCATCACTTTTTGCAATCTTCCTCATTTGTAAAGGATGTTAGATCTGTGTTTGTCAAGTCACTTCCGAATTTGAAGAGTTGATACTAGGAATTCTCATGTTAGGAATATACTAGGATCAATTGACACCCAATTGCTTTCTGCTGTAAATAATTTCCAAAATATCCAGAGGAAATATCAGCCATCTTACCCCCATAATGGTATGTAGGTTAATTGACTGGGTAAATGTAAAAAATTGTCCCTAGTGGGTGTAGGATAGTGTTAATGTGCGGGGATCGCTGGGCGGCGCGGACTTGGTGGGCCGAAAAGGCCTGTTTCCGCGCTGTATATATATGATATGATATGATATGATAATTCACAACTCTTTATCATTTTGGACTTACACCTGTCTTTTCATCTCTAGCCTTTGTCTAACAGTCTGCCTTTGTTCACCTATTACCGGCCACGCTCTGTCATGCTCCTCCTGCTCCCCCCCCCCCCAACCCCACAATCAGTCTGAAGAAGGATCCCGACCTGAAACGTCATTTATCCATGTTCTCCAGAGATGCTGCCTGACCCGCCGAGTTACTCCAACACTTTGTGTCTTTCTTTGGCAAACCAGCATCTGCAGTCCCTTGTTATTAAATCTTGGCATCATGTTTGGCAAAGACATTGTGGGCCGAAGGGCCTGTTCCAGTGCTGTGCTGTTCTATGTTCTATGTTTTCAGCTTGTTGTAGAAAACGCCACATCCCGATTCAAACAGAAAGATCAGAGTCTGTCCAACATCTCAAGCTCAGCCAAACTTGTCTGAAAAATAATGTTAGAATTGACATCCAATTAATTACTTGTGAAGTACGTAAGGACATCTATAGGTCATGAATGTAACCTTAGCAAAGCAATTTTCTTTCCCTTGTGCGTTGATAAATAGAATTAAATTACAAAACTCCCAGAGAAACATGAGTCAGTCAGACCAATCAATACAAATTATTGAGAGGCAGCCCAAGCTTGCCAAACATTGCAGAATTCTTTGAAGGATAAATAAAACAAAAACATTTGGGTTGTATAGATTTTTAGGAAGCATTTGTTAAGATGCAACAAGAGCGACTTATTGCAATGATAATGTTACACAGAACCAACGATTATGTGGAAACAGGGGGTGGTGAAATAATTGAAAAACAGAAAACAGTGAAACAAAATTCCGGAGAATGGATTGATTCGTGTTCTGTGTTCTTGGCTGTGCGAGCGATTTTCAATACGAAGCTAAGGAGACAATTTTCTGACAGTAACATATTGGCCACAATTACAAACACAATGATCATCATCGTGAAAGACTATGGAGTGGCATGGATAGGAACTCAGGATAAATGGATAGGTCGCCAAAGGGGTTCAAGAGGGAAGCAAATATATTGATAAGGAGTATCCAAGAGCTTAAGATCATAATGCGCAGAAACTCATATTATTAAGAATGGCAGAGCATGTGCCCAAAGATAAATTTTTACCCCTTTGCTTTTCAGCTTTTTGTAAATCACAATTCAAAGAAAAGGGAAGTTGTTCTGCCCAGAATTTAATCAAACACCTCATTATACTGAAACTTGTGTGATTAAAAATGGCAGATCACGTTGAAATAAGCATTAAAGAAAAAGTAGAGTTGATTGAACATCAAGAATATACAATATATCCGTAGCCATCTGACATCCATGGAGAATGGGGGAGGGGTGATTATTGCATGAAAATGCCAGTTGCATGAGAATTGCTGTAAGATATTACTTCACACCACACACTGGTGTTCAATGCATAAACCTTTAAATAAATTGCCGAACTGTATGTTATCTCCCAAATAACGTTTCACAGTGTAATTCCATATTTTTAAGATGAACAGCATTAATGTAAAATACAGCAAAAATGAATCAAATGAATGGCTGCACTCACCATCTCCTGAAGCACCAAATCTTCAAGGATATTGTTACTTAGCAGCCCAAACCGCTCTGCCTTTATGTACAAACATAAATAAACTAAAAATGTCATTTCACACCTATTTTGCATTGCACTTGAAATGAAATTCCCTGTTTGAGCTTATTTTCATAAATTCAAAACAATCTTATATCTGCTATTCATAGACTTTTATGCTGAATAGTCTCGGATTTTAGAACGTCAACAAAGAACACAGAACATAGACTAGTACAGAATAGGAAGAGGTCCCTCAGCCCACAATATCTCTGCCAAACATTATGCTAAGATAAATTAATCTCCTCTGCCTGCACATGATCCACATCCCTCCATTCTCTGCATATCCATGTGCCTTTCTACAAGTCTCTAATATTCCACTTTTCTATCTGCCTGCACCACCACCCCTGGCAGCATGTTCCTGCATCACCACCCCTGGCAGCATGTTCCTGCACCACCACCCCTGGCAGCATGTTCCTGCACCACCACCCCTGGCAGCATGTTCCTGCACCACCACCCCTGGCAGCATGTTCCTGCACCACCACCCCTGGCAGCATGTTCCTGCACCACCACCCCTGGCAGCATGTTCCTGCATCACCACCCACTTTGTAAAAAAAACTGTCCCCGCACATCTCCTAGGCTTTATACCACTCACCTTAAAGCTGTGCCCTTGGACAATTCCACCCGCGGAAAAATGCTCTGACTATATCCCTCACAAACTAACGTCACTTATTTCTAAAGGACAAAGGAGCAGTGTAATTCATTCACTGTGCTCACGATCCTCCAAGGGCACTTCATCAGATTCAACAGAACATTTGTGAGGCAAAGTGAAAAGCTGTACAATTAGGCCTACTTGCCTTCTTAAAGAAATCCCTTATGGCCGCTTGTTTGCAAGCCGCCCTTCTCTCATGTAAAACGTGTGAATGAAGAAGGTGAAACTGCTTTGCAGTTTGAATGTGCCAAATTCAGGCTTTTGGCTGATTCATGAGAATTCCGGATGCATAAGTACCAGATAGTGTGCATTTACTGCCAAGTACATTAGCAATTGAACTTGTGCAATGCACTCATAGGTCTATGATTGGAATATTATGCAAAGCACTGAACACACCACTGAACATAAGGCCTCAAACCAACAGACAAAATGTGAAGGCAAGAAAAGACCAGGACAAATCAAGGCCAGCAACAGATGACCTCAGGCAGGATGGTTCAATTGTTGGTTCAGGACGGTGTGATCCAAAGAGGGATACATCATTGCAAATTGTAGAACTGTAATTAATGGGTTAAAACATGGTCTTAAAACATGGTCATAAAACATGGCTGTATCCCTGTGCAGGATGGAACTGCAGATTCTAGCTTAAACCGAAGATACATTCATTGATGCATAGACATATAGACAAAAAGGTGCAGGAGTAGGCCATTCGGCCCTTTGAGCCAGCATCGCCATTCAATGTGACATGGCTGATCTTGAGAGACCAAGATTGGATTGGTCATAATGGTAAAGCTGAGTAGAGGAGCGTAAAGGCCTGTATTGACCAGAGGTATATGAAACTGGAGGGCACAGATTTTGGTTATGCGGTAAGAGAGTTAGAGGGGATTTGAGGAGAATCTTTTTGATCCAGAGAGTGGTGAGTATCTGGAATACCCAGCCTGGAAAGTAGTGGAATCAGAGTCATAAGTTCTAGGAGCAGAATTTGGTCATTCGGCCCACCAAATCTACTCCACCATTCAATAATGGCTGATTTATCTTTCCCTCTCAACCCTATTCTCCTGTCTTCTCCCTCTAACCCGTGACACCCTTGCTGATCAAGAATCTGTAAATCTCCACCATAAAAATATCCATTGAAAGCTTCCATAGCTGTCTGTGGCAATAAATTCCACAGATTCACCACCCTCTGAATAATGAAAATCCTCCTCATCTCCTTTCTAAAAGTGCGTCATTTTATTCTGAGGTTTAGGCCTCTGGTCCTAGACTCTCCCACTAGAGCAGGGATCTCCAAACTATGGCCCGCGGGCCACATCCGGCCCGCCACGAGATTTTATCCGGCCCGCAGCAAGTTCTTAGGCGGCGGGGGCTGGAGGCAGAAGCTGCCGGCGAAGGTTCACCGGAGAGCGGATCGCCACCGACACAGAGCCGGGACAAGGCGAGAGATCGCAGCGCCCCCTCACAAACAACAAACTCAAGGAGACTTCTCTCCTTACTGCTGCCACCGTTCACCCCGGAAGAGAGAGATGGGGGGGGAGAGAGAGAGAGGGGGGGGGAGTTAGAGGGGGGGAGTGGGAGAGGGGGGGAGAGAGAGAGGGGGAGAGAGAGGGGGGGAGAGAGAGGGGGGGGAGAGAGAGAGAGAGGGGAGAGAGAGGGGGGGAGAGAGAGGGGGGGAGAGAGAGGGGGGGGGGAGAGGAGGGGGGGGAGAGAGAGGGGGGGAGAGAGAGGGGGGAGAGAGAGGGGGGGGGAGAGAGAGGGGAGGGAGGAGAGTCGTGGTAGAGGGAGCAGCGGATGAGAGCGGGAGCGCGGGGAGGGGGAGGGAGTCAGAGGGTCCGGTGAAGGAGCACCGCCACTTGCAGGTGCTGCTCCCTCCCTCCCTCTCTCTCCCTCTCTCTCCCTCCCTCCCTCTCTCTCCCTCCCTCCCTCTCTCCCAGAGCCAGCGAGATCTGCGTCGCTGCTCCACTCTCTTCCCCAGCCCCGTCTCCCTCTAACGCAGCGAAATAAGAACAAACACAAGTGAAACTTCCCTCCTGGCCGCTGCCGCTGCCGCTCACCCTGGGGATGCGGGGCTTCAGAACAGCAACTACACTTGTGTTTGTTCTTATTTCGCTGCGTTAGAGGGAGACGGGGCCGGGAAGAGAGTGGAGCAGCGGCACAGATCTCGCTGGCTCTGGGAGAGAGGAGAGGGAGGGAGGGAGGGAGGGAGTAGACCCTCTGACACCCTCCCGCTCTCACCCGCTGCTCTCTACCCCCCCCCCCACTCTCCTCCCCCCCCTCACTCTCCCTCCCTCCCCCCCTACTCTCTCCCCCCCTCTCTACCCCTCTCTATCTCCTCTCTCTCTCCCCCAGTGGTGCTCACTATATTTTTTCTGTTTTATAAATAATTGTATACCTACGGTATATATATATTCCAATATTTCAAGATCTTTAAAAAAATTGAATATTATTTATTTGTTGCCATATAAACCTAATGTGAACTAACCTAATCGAACCTAATCTAGTTTAACCTTTCCTAATCTAATCTAGCGTAACCTAGTCTAAACTTTTTTTGAGTTCATTAAATTTATAAACTCACACTTCTTTATTTTTTCCTACGGCCGCAAACATGTGCCAAATATATAATGTGGCCCTCATGCTGAAAAGTTTGGAGGCCCCTGCACGAGAAAGTGCTAGCCTCTGTTGTTCACTGAACTGCCATCAAATTACCCCTACTGGAAAAATACATTGGTACAAAAATATGGGACTTGGCTTTGTTGTTCAAGTAGGGTCACATGTCACATGTCAACAGATGCCTACGACAAAGCACTAGAGATTCCTGTTTCACGGTACAACTATTCCGAAAGGAACAAATGTTCTTAAGGAGGAAAGATCACACGAATATCTGTGAATAATAATGAGACACGCTTCCTCTAATTGAGAGCCCTGTGGTTTCATCTGAAACATCAACGATTCTGCCTCCTGCATAATTCAGCACTCCTGCCCCCCCCCCCCCCCCCCCCCCCCCCCGGTACTACCATAGAAGTGGAAAAAAAGGCACTGCATACAATGGTATTAGATTTTACTTAAACAAAAGGAACTAAGGACTGCCAATACATTCTTAAGTCAACAAATGTCAACATCTGAGACACAAGGAATGAAGAATCTATCTATCTGTGTCTCAAAGTAAACATTACCCTGTTGTGCTTTTTTGGCATGCATTTAGACCACCCCTCCTGAGAGAAATTAGATCTCTGGTTGAACTTGCTGATAAAACAGAAACAGCTGTTAAAATATTCAAACAGTTGACCTACTTCATACAATTGTTTCAGTAAACTGGTTTGCTGTGTCAATTCTTTAGACTTTAGAGATACAGTGTGGAAACAGGCCCACCGAGTCCACTCCAACCAGTAATCCCCGTACACTAGTACTATCCGACACACAAGAGACAGTTTATAATTTTACTGAAGCCAATTAACCTACAAACCTGCGCGTCTTTGAAGTGTGGGAGGAAACCGGAGCACCTGGACAAAACCCACACGGTCACAGGGAGAAGGTAAAAACTGCGTAAGGACAGCACCTGGAGTCAGGATCGAAGCCGGATCTCTGGCGCTGTAAGGCAGCAACTCTACCACTGCGCCACCGTGCTGCCCTAAAATTCTGTTAATAGTTTTACAGCAGGGTCCATGAAACAAATGGTGCTGGATTGCAGTGTTCACAGAGTGATATTTGTCAATCCTCTTTTGCAAATGATTAAAAGGTTGTTTTGTAGCGACCATAGAGAGTGGTCCTGGTCGTCGAACCCTCAGATTGGCCAGCAAGGTCACGTGTAGGCGCGACCGTAGGGATTGGTCCAGAGAGCGACATCGCTGATTGGAAAGCGTTGTCATGTGCGCTTTTGGCGCCCGAAAAGAGTTAGTTCGGAGACGTCTTCGAAGAAGACTGTGAGTTTTGATGGTTGTCCGTTATCTTGTTGTGAAACTCGCCATATTGGTGACCCCGACGTGATCTGGGCGATCACCGACCATGAGCGAACACGACGCCCCTGTGCCTGGCACACCGGAGTTAAGCGCAGTAAGCGTTCACCTTCCGTCGTTTTGGACACATCAACCACAATTTTGGTTTGTCCACACCGAAGCCCAGTTTCATTTAAGAAACATATCGACAGACGCGACAAAATATTATTACCTCGTCAGCGCTCTATCGCCGGAGACGACCACACGCGTGATGCGGTTCATCGTCAATCCTCCTGCGGAAAGCAAGTACGAGGCCATGAAGGCACTGTTACTACGAACCTTCGGGTTCCATAGGCATGACCGCACTAAAAAACTTCTGCACCTACCGGATCTCGGAGATCGGCTGCCGTCCGTTCTCATGGCCGAGATGATGATGCTAGCCGGTGAACATACGGATTGCCTCATGTTCGAGCAGGCATTCCGAGAGAAGCTTCCCGAAGATGTCAGACTTCTGCTCACGGATTGTTCTTTTAAGGACCCCGAGGCATATGCAGAAAAAGCTGATGCGCTCATGTCGGCCAAATCGAAAGGAAGCGGTTCGATCAACAAGGTCTCGACATCAGTGACCACGCCACAGCGACATCAAGATGGCGCCGCGTCTCCCGCCAGTCCTCCAAAAGCCCGCCAAAAAGATCCGCACAAGCGCGGCTGGTGCTATTATCATCTACGATGGGGTGGAGAATCCCGCAACTGCCGCTCACCTTGTACTTTCGCGGGAAATGCCTCGGCCGATCGTACATAGGGGCAGTTGCGATTGGCCAGAACCGACGCCTCTACGTCCGAGATCGATTCACGGACACAGAATTTTTGGTGGACACGGGAGCCATTGTCAGTATAGTGCCGCCGACCGACCTTGAGACCAGATTGGGTAAGACAGGTCCTACCCTCATCGCGGTTAATGGCAGACCCATCCGCAAGTTCGGTACGCGGAAGATGTCCCTTGTTTTAGGCCATTCATTATAGCAGACGTCAGACAAGCGATCCTAGGCGCAGATTTTCTCTGGGCCTTTTCACTGGTCCCTGATGTCCGCGGTAACGACCTCCGACCCTCCACCAGCGAGGAGCCCGTCGCTCCGACAATCGCCTTCCCGCCCAGCCCTACTGTCCAGGCCGTCGTCGCGGCTCCTGACTCGTATGCTGAGGTCCTGGCGGAGTTTCCAGAGCTGCTCATCCAGCGTTTTGATGCCCCTTCGGCCAAGCATGGCGTGGTCCACTACATTCGCACCGAGGGCCCTCCCGTTTTCGCTCGGGCCAGGAGACTATCGCCCGACAAACTGGTGGTGGCGCGGGCGGAATTTAGGAAGATGGAGGAAATGGGCATTGTCCGTCAGTCCGACAGCCCGTGGGCCTCGCCGTTGCATATGGTCTCCAAGGCATCTGGGGGGTGGAGACCATGTGGCGATTATCGGCGTCTCAATGCTGTCACCACGGCTGATCGCTACCCCATACCGCACCTGCAGGACTTTTCATCTGGGCTGGAAGGGGCGGTGGTGTTCTCCAAGATCGACTTGGTACGAGGATACCACCAGATTCCTGTGCGGCCGGAGGACATACCAAAAACTGCCACGATCACTCCGTTCGGGTTGTTCGAATGGTTGCGCATGCCTTTCGGTTTAAAGAACGCGGCACAGGCTTTCCAGCGACTGATGGACCGGGTGGGTCGGGGTTTACCCTTTGTGTTTATTTATTTAGACGACATCCTGGTCGCCAGCCCCTCAGTACAGGAACACCAGGTCCACTTGCGGACTGTATTCCAGCGGCTCCAAGACCACGGGCTCATTATCCAACCCTCCAAGTGTCAATTCGGTCTCCCTTCTCTCGATTTTTTAGGGCACAGAATCACCCCTGCCGGCACCACCCCTTTACCCGAGAAGGTGGAGGCTATCCGGGCATTTCCCAGGCCCACCACAGTGAAAGGGTTGCAGGAGTTCGTAGGTATGGTCAACTTCTACCATAGGTTCGTTCCGGCAGCTGCGCGGGTCATGCGCCCACTCTTCCAGTGCCTTGCGGGAAAACCGGTAGAGTTGATATGGTCCCCGGCCGCAGAGTCGGCTTTTGCAGCAGCTAAGGCAGCTTTGGCAGACGCCACCATGTTGGTCCACCCGAGCCCCTCCGCCCCCACGGCCCTGACGGTCGATGCGTCTGACGTGGCGGTGGGTGGGGTTTTGGAGCCGCAGGTCGGTGGCCGTTGGCAGCCCTTGGCGTTTTTCAGCCGGCAACTGAGTTCGGCTGAGCTGAAGTATAGCGCTTTTGACCGAGAGCTTCTGGCCCTCTATTTAGCTGTTCGTCATTTCAGGTATTTCCTTGAGGGCCGCCCATTCGTGGCCTTTACGGACCATAAACCGTTAACTTTTGCATTTTTAAAATTGTCTGACCCATGGTCGGCCCGCCAGCAGCGGCACCTGACTGCCATCTCCGAATTTACCACCGATGTCCGTCATGTCGCGGGTAAGCTTAATGCCGTTGCTGACGCCCTGTCTAGGCCTGCTTCTTCCCCCATTTCGGCGGTGGACTGCGAGGTGGATCCCCAGGAGCTTGCGGAGGCACAGCTTCTGGCGGATACCGCCTCGGCATACCAGTCCACCACTTTGGGGTTGAAGTTGGCTAAGGTAGCCTGCGGGTCGGAAGGCACAAAAGTCTGGTGTGATGTTTCCCTTCCCCGTCCCAGGCCGGTAGTGCCGCCCTCCCTTCAGCGCCGGGTTTTCGATGCCATTCATGGGCTGGCGCACCCGTCCATCCGCTCCACCTCTGCGTTAGTAGCCGCTCGGTTTGTCTGGCATGGCCTGCGGAAACAGGTAGCTGGTTGGGCCCGTTCCTGCGTTCCCTGCCAGACCGCTAAAGTCCAGCGCCATGTCCAGCCCCCCGTACAGGAGTTTGAGGTCCCAGCGGTCCGTTTTTTTCACATTCACGTGGATTTAGTCGGGCCCTTGCCTTCCTCCCGGGGCTACACCCATCTCCTCACGGTGGTGGATCGGTTCAACCGGTGGCCAGAGGCTTTTCCATTGTCCGATATCTCAGCAGCCTCTTGTGCCAGGACTTTGGCCCTCCATTGGGTTGCACGTTTTGGGGTTCCGGCGGTTATCACCACCGACAGGGGGCCGCAGTTCACTTCGTCCCTCTGGGCCACGCTAGCAGAGCTGTACGGTTCCCGGTTACAACACACTACAGCATACCACCCCCAGGCAAATGGGCTTGTAGAGAGGTTCCACCGTCAACTCAAGGCGGCCCTCAGTGCGAGGCCTGAAGGCCCGGACTGGGTAGACCAACTCCCCTGGGTCCTTCTGGGCATCCGGACTGCTCCTAAGCACGATCTCGGTGCTTCGTCCGCGGAGCTAGTATATGGCTCGCCACTTAGAGTACCCGGGGATTTGCTTCCGGACCCCTCCGACCAGCTGCCTCCAGTCCCATCAGTCTTAGCATCGCTCCGGGCACGGGTGGGTTCCCTGGCCCCAGTTCCGACTTCACGTCATGGGTGTCCCATGGTACACGAACCGCCTTCCCTGAAGGACTGTGAGTTTGTATTTTTGCGAAAGGATTCCCATCGTGCCCCGTTGCAGAGGGTCTATGAAGGGCCGTTCCGGGTTTTGCGTAAGGGGACGGTTACCTTCACCTTAGACGTGGGCGGCAGGAGTGAGCTCGTCTCGGTGTCCAGGCTTAAACCTGCGCACTTGGATCCGGACCAACCAGTCCTGGTCGGCCAACCACCTAGGAGAGGCCGGCCTCCGGCAGTTCCGATCAGTCCAGGATCCCCTGCTCCTGTGGTTCAGGCTGCCCCTCTCCTTACTCGTTCTGGTCGCGAAATCCGGCTCCCTGCTAGGTTCCATACCTCGGGTTCTGGGGGGGGTCATGTAGCGACCATAGAGAGTGGTCCTGGTCATCGAACCCTCAGATTGGCCAGCAAGGTCACCTGTGGGCGCGACCGTAGGGATTGGTCCAGAGAGCGACATCGCTGATTGGACAGCGTTGTCATGTGCGCTTTTGGCGCCCGAAAAGAGTTAGTTCGGAGACGTCTTCGAAGAAGACTGTGAGTTTTGATGGTTGTCCGTTATCTTGTTGTGAAACCTTTGTAATCGAATATTGCTGTCGCAATAAACTTCTTCAACAAAGAACAAGTTTCCGGACTCGCCATAGTTTTGCTGAAAGTACAGGGAAGTAGGTGAGTTCAATTAAACTTGTTCCATTGATAATGGTTTCATTTACAATGTTAGATCGAATTGTGATAGACCCTCCTAATTGTAAAAGAGCACATTTTTCTGCTACTGGGTAATAAAACCCAAAGAAAATGTTCACTAATTTGATATCTTTAGCCGATAAAAGAAAAAAAATAGTTTTATCAAATGAACTCCCTTGCATAACTTATGGAAATGCTTCACACATAATTTGTCAAAATCTTAATGGAAACTAATCGCCGACTGAATGCACAGAGTCTTTAATGCAGAGTGGGGAATCCCAAACCAGAGAACTTAGGTTTAAGGTGAGAGGGGCAAGATTTAAAAGGAATCTAAGGGGCAACTTTTTCAATCAGAGAGTGGTGGAGGAGGTAGTTGAGCCAGGTACTACAACAGCATTTCAAAGACACTTGGACATGTACAAGGAAAGGAAAGATTTAGAGTGGAATGGGCCAAATAAGTTCATAAGTTATCGGAGCAGAATTAGGCCAGTCTACTCTGTCATTCAATCATCTGTCTTTCCCTCTCAACCCCATTCTCCTGCCTTCTCCCCATAATCCCTGACACCCGTACGTGGGCGAATGGGGCTTGCCTAGGTGGGGCATTTTGGTTTGCATGGATGCGCTGTGCCAAAGGGACTGTTGCCATGCTAACTCAAAAATCAATTTTAACCATAGGTAGCTGAGACACAGCAGAGAGTCAAAATACAACTTCAGTGTCTATTACCAAAAAAGGAAATTGGCTACCTTTCTTGTCTCTGATTGCCATCCAGTGCTCCTGGAAAGAAAGTGCCTGTGTGTGGATGTGAAGTATTGGAGGCTATGATGTCCACCATTGTAGACTGATTGCAATGTTCACCACTCAAGCCAATGAAGAATAGCATGGAGCAGATCCAGTGAGATTGTCTTCAGACAAAGGAGGAAAGAAATACAATTAATCTTGTTTCTAAATTTTCTGTCTAGTTGTCTTGTCAAAGGACACACAAATAATTTAAGTAACCGTAGATTTAAATCGGGTTAAGATCTGTGTGGGAGTTGTTGGAAGTGTTGTGGGACGTTTAGCAATCTCAGCGTCTGAACAGTTTATCAGCACCGGTAGGATTGTTATGACAGGAGCAGGTTCATGGAACACAAGATTTTCTCGTCATCTCCACTTCTTCCACTGGCTAATAGCCTGCGTGTACGGAGTGCTCACTTAGGTCTCCAAGGGCGGTCGCTTCTGCCCAAGTGCCTGTGGAGGTTTGATACCGAATGATGGATCAGTTACATTTCCAGCTGGTCGCAAGATGCGAAGGGAGGAAAAATAAATGGCATGTTTTCTTGTCTGATTGCAACACAAACCACCCTCCCCCCGCCCCCCCCCCTCCTCGAACCCCCGCCTTCCTCCAATCACCTCATCTAGTGTTTAAAGAGCAGGAATGGAAGAGAAAATCTTCCTCCTTCTACAATTCAGCAAAATGCTACAACCATTCTGCTTAAATTGTGCACTTGACTAATATTCTTCCTTGCAGAGAGGTAAGGTCTTAATTTATTTGTTTTAGTTTTAGCGATACAGTGTGGAAACAATCCCTTCGGCCCACTGATTCTGCATCGACCAGCGATCACCCCATATAACCTGCAGAGCTGTATGTCTTTGGAATGTGGGAGGAATCCAGAACACCCAGAGAAAACCCACACAGTCTCAGGGAGAACGTACATACTACGTGCAGACAGCACCCGTACGCAGGGTCGAATCCTGGTCTCTGGCGCTGTAAGGCAGCAACTCTACTCCTGCGCTACCGTGCCGTCCTACAACATGGCTCGTGTTCAAGTACTTGTTCAGTATTCATCATTACTCCCCAGCAAAGGGGAAAGGAAAAAGAATCAAAGGATATCGAACATGATACTTTATATCAGAGCTATAAAAACTGATAACACTGCGCGGTGAATCATTTCCATGTGCCAAAGAAAATTCATTGGTGTCAGCAAAATGTAATACATTGCTGCATACCTGCATACTCCATCCTTATTATAAAACAAAGTAGACATAAAATGCTGGAGTTCCTCTGTGGGTCAGGCAGCATCTCTGAAGAAAACTGGAGACTGGAGACTTTCCCAGTCTGAAAAAGGCTTTTGACTCGAAATGTCACCTTTGCCATGTCTCCAGAGATGCTGCCTGACCCGCTGAATTACTCCAGCATTTTGTTTCTACCTTCGGGAATGAATTAGCATCTGCAGTTCATTCCGACACACCTTATTATAAAACAGTTCAGTCGATGCCAGGTATTACATTAGTCTGTTATAAGAAGCAGCCAATATTCGTAAGTATGTAAAATATGTCATGAGAAAAGTTTGGACTTTTTGTAAAGGCGCCAAAAGTTGGCGACTCGTGCATGTGCGATCCATGCAAGATGAATTTCACCGTGCAAGGCACACATGACAGTAAAGCACCATTAAATGTTGATTATTAATGGAGCGATCTTTGAGCAACAGCTTCCTTAGTGAAGGCATCTCTAATGTGGTTAGAAGATCCTGCACCTTGGGCTTTCTGGAAGTAAGTAGCACCGTGAGATTTCAACTGGCACCCACATCAAAGAAATGCATTGGCATCTGGTGATGCCCTGCTCTTGGATGTCTCTGATGTTAACAAACATTAAAATACTATTATACATATTTATAACATTAGAAATAAATAACAAAAACTTAGAGCCTTGTAAAACACTTTGAAGAAACCAAACATATTGAAATTTTCTCTATTTGGGAAAAGGCAAATGACTTGAGAATGTATATCATTTCTCTAAAGCCACGAGAATCCATTGGAATCAATGGAATTGCTGAAATCCTGAAGATCGGTACAAAATGTTGGAGTAACTCAATGGGTCAAGAAGCAACCCTGGAAAAAATGGGCAAGTGACGTTTTCGGGTTGGGTCATTTGTTCATTTTCTCCAGAGATACTGCCCGACCTGCTGAGTTACTCCAGCATTTTGTGTCTATCTGTGGTATAAACCAGCATCTGCAGTCCCTTTTTATTATGTGTAGGAAAGAACTGCAGATGCTGGTTTAAATCCAAGGTAGACAGAAACTGCTGGAGTAACTCAACGGGACAGGCAGCATCTCTGGAGAGAAGGAATGGGTGGCGTTTTGGGGTCGAGGCCCTTCTTTCAGTTTTTATTACATTGCTGAAATTCTACACAGCCTGTCCTGGCCCAGATCCATTAGGGAGATCTCTTGGTGTAACTGACAGGGACCGAGAGGTAATTTGGAAGCACAAGAGACCATAGGTGCTGGAATCTGCAGCAAATAAAATGAGAGTTACTGAAGAAACTGGTCAGATCAGGCAGCATCTATGGTGGGATCTGGAGCATTGAGAGCCTTTGTCTGGACGGCAGGAATTTTTGCTCTTCCAGTAATGGAGCGCAGTTGGAAAATAACTGGGAAGGAACAGCCGGCATGTTTGACACCAACAATTCCTCACACTTACTGAGGGGTTTTGACGTTCCTGACAATTGCAAGGGAAACACCGGCACATTTTCAGGAAAATGACACCCAGCATGGCCAGTGGAGTCTGGAGATGGGTATTTCCCAAGGATAGACATAAATTGCTGGAGTAACTCAGCAGGTCAGGCAGCATCTCTGGAGAAAAGGACCAGGTGATTTTTGGATCGAGACCCTTCCTCAAATGAATATTTCAGACAATGGATATTTCCCATTGTTTTGCCTTTTCCTCCAAACTCACACATCATTGTGGTTTCTTGTTGTCCGGTTCAACATTTTATAACAAGCGAAGTAACTTTGAAATATAACCAGTTGCCATTTTGGAGCCAAGCAACCAACATGCACAAAGCAAGCTCCTGCTAATAGCATTGTGATGTCAACAGATAATCTGTTTCAGTATCATTGACCGATGAATGTATATCAGCCAGGGTGGCACTAATAACTCCATCGATCTCCCTTGAAGTAGTGTGATGGAGTCTTTTAAATCAGCTTGTGAGATGGACTCAATTTAGTCTGTATGAAGAAGTGTCCCGACCTGAAACGTCACCTATTCATGCTCCCCCCAGAGATGCTGCCTGACCCTCTGAGTTACTCCAGCGCTTTGAGTCTTTTCTTCGGATTTAATATTTCATTGGAAACTTCTAACTTTGTAGCTTTGTCAGCGCCAGAAGTGTGGTGACACATGTGCACTGCCTAGGTGAGGTCTGCTGTATGATTTTACCAGCTTGTATGCAAAACAAACCATTTCACTGCACCTAGGTACACATGACAATAAAGTATCATTGAATCCTGCATTGAAAGGATTAGAATGAACAAATCAATTTTTTTTACGATGTTTTGTTAAAAAATAACTTCCCCATCTCACTGCCTCCACAATCTTTAATCAGATGGCGAAGAATTCATGCTTTAACTGCATTTGTTTCCTTCACAATGGTCACCCTTTGTCACACAAAGAATGGAATTGTACAAAAAGGAAATGATCATTTGAAAACCCTCCCATCAGTAAACCATCTCATTCCTCGACAATTTGAAAGGAAAGGCTCATTTTAAATGCAGCACCTGTGAAAACACCAGCTGAAGAATCCTTAGTGCTCCTCACAGTCACGGCAGGCTCCGCTTTCAACTTGCTTAAAATGCACTCAAACAGAGCTTTGTTTATCTGTAGATGAGGAAACCACAGAAGTCACAGTCCAGAATTAGTCCATTATTTGCTATTCACGCAAGGCGCTAGGAACAAACAAGGGGATCAGTTAAACAAGAGTTTGTGGAGAGAATTGTAGTTTCCCTTGGGAACCATAAATTGTTTCATCCAGCTGTTAAGTTCTTCCCTGTTTCCCTCCCCCCAACTTTGATTTTCCCTGAGAAAGAGGTTGGTGAGTCGGGGAAAACAGCCTTGATTATCCGGCAGTCTTGTCTCAAAGGATCTTTCACTTAAATGATAACACATTGCCGAAATACTGATGACTCTTTACCGCTAATTAGCATTTGGTGGAGAATTTTCCTCTCATGTTTAAATCAAGATGTTTAGTTTTCCTGACACAAAACAAATTTGAGTAAGAATTTGTTGTTTTGATTTGAATCCACTTATTAACTTTGAGGCAATTTGTTTGCTAATCAAAATAAACCTCATGGTGTTCTGTGATAGTTCAGGGAGTTTATATATCGAGGCTGCTTTTATGTTGGTTAGCACTATTGATCTAACGAAAAGATAGTTTGCGTCCATATAGTCCACAAGCTCAGATCACCTTTTGTGCTTCCCTAAGGCTAGGTTAGTTTGAAGAGCATCACTTTGTAGTGTACCACCATTTGGAAGAGCCCCCTTAAGGCAGTGCAGGAGGCGGAGTGACCTGGTAAGGAGGCCTGGCTCGCCGCTGTGGACTAATGAGGGAGTACCCGCATGCTCTGGACCGAGAATCGCCGTGGGGGGGGTGGGTGTGGGGGTGGTTGCAGACCGCTACCATGTGCGGCAACAGACAACAGATAGAACTGTTCGGTACCTTTGTGACTTTGTCGCCTTTAAACGTGGCGACACTTGTGTACTGCCTAGATTGCAGGCAAAATAAAGCATTTCATTATATCTAGGTACATGTGACAATAGAGTAAAATCTATTCAGAGATCTGAGGAATTTAAGAAGAGGCAGGCAGAGGCGTTAAGAGTTTCAGTGCAACACAGAACGTTGTGAATGAACATTTATTTCACTCATTTCAAGTAACTCCTGCATTCCTTTCCCCCCCCTCCCACTCTCTTCCACTCTTCCTCAAGCTTATCGTCCTACTAGTTCTAGTGTTTGCATCTTTGTAGCACATCTTCCCCAGCTAACAATGGGCCATTATGGACTCCCACTTTCCTGAAGTAATCTGTTGCCAGCCCCTGTTCTATTCTGGCCTTTTCTCGCCTCCACTTCCACTCCTACACTCCACCCCCCCCCCCCCCCCCCCCCCCCCCCCCACTGCCACCTCTATCGTTCTGACCCAAAACATCACTTATTCCTTTTCTCGTGACCTAACCACTTCTAGGTGCCCTCTGACTACTGGAGTAAGGGTCCCTCCCTCTTCCCGCCATGCCCCTATCTCTGCCACTCACCATTTTCAGGACCACACGCTGATGCCAAGCCATCTTATCCTCACGGTTCCAGGAGCCACTCTTCCCAAAGATTGATTCCCCAAACCTCTCACCGAAAACCTCAGGGGGAACCTCGATGTCAGCAAGTCTCAGTCTCCCCGTACATGTGACAATAGAGAGTTTGGAGAGAAGGAATGGTTGACGTTTCGGGTCGTGCCACTTCTCGTCACCCATTCTTTCTCTCCAGAGATGCTGCCTTTTCCGCTGAGTTACTCCAGCATTTTGGGTCTATCTTCAGTTTAAACCAGCATCTGTAGTTTCTTCCTATACACTCCATCTCCCTGTGCTTGGCAGGACGGGTGGAGGGCAAAATGGCCCATTGTTGCATCCCCTCCCCCACCCTGGACGTCCGACTAGTTCCACTGTTCGCATCCTTGTGTCCCTCTCGTTAGCACATATTCCCCAGCCAACAATGGGCCATTATGGACTCCACCCTTCTTGAGGCCATCTGTGGCCGGCCCTGATTGTGTTCTGGCCTTTTAACACCTCCAGTCTTCCCCCTCCTCCCCCTCACCCATCTTTATCTTTCAATTTGAAGAAGGGTCCTGACCCAAAACATGATGGCCATGTCTCAGAAAAGAGTGGGCCAAAACTAAACTAAAGTAAAAATCACCCTTCATCCTTTTGCATTCCAAAGAATAAAGTCCTAGTCTGCCCAACCTGTCCCTAAAGCTCAGGATCCTCATACATCAGCCATGCATTTATACTAATCCTACTAATTAATCAATTTTCCTTATTTTCCCCACATTTCCATCAGCTGGTCCCAGATTCTACCACTCACCTACACACTAGGGGCAACTTACAATGGTCAAGTAACCTATCAACCTGGTCATCACTGGGATGTGGGAGGAAACCAGAGCACGTGGTCACAGGGAGAACATGCAGACTCCACACAGTTTAGGATTGAACGCGGATCTCTGGTGCTTTGAGTCAGTGACTTTACCAGCTGTGCCACTGTGCTGTCCATTTCTTTCACAATAGTTAAAATAAATGGCCTGCTCCTGTGCTGTGCTGCTTTATGTAGAAACAAGGAACTGCAGATGCTGGTTTTCAGAAAAAGAGACGCAGAATGCTGGAGTAACTTGGCGGGTCGGGCTACATCCCTGGAGAACGTGGAGAGGTGACATTTCAGTCTGGACCCTTCTGTACTGCTTTATGTTTTTTGCACATTGCATTTACCAACGAACAATTGGAAAGATTTGTACAATCGCCTCAAAATTATGAAGAGAATATTTCTCGGCTGGCTTTAAAATTGGTATTTCAAGGGTTACTATAGTTTCAAGTAGTCAAATTAGGCAAAATCTGTTACGCTTGACAAATGAAATATTAAGGAAGGGCCATTTACATATTAGAATTTAACAATGCTGTGTTTGGTTTAACCTTTTATTTGGGACATTCCTCTTTTCAAACCTTCACTTTTCACCTTTTAGTTGATAAAAATAATATGAGATATTAGTACTATTGGTACTTGGTATATATTGGTTCTTGGGGTTTGATAATAGTTAAAGCAATCAACACCTAACTCGATTAGCTTTTCTATAGTGGTATTTACATAGCTTTCTTTTATTATCACTCACATATCTTGAATGTTTCCGCAAGGAGTTTCCTTATTTCCTTCATGCACATCCCACAATGTTAATCACCTCACAGGAACTGCCACGTTGCATATTAAGCTTTTTGTGATAAAGAAGAATCTTCCTCAGATATGTTGGTTTTGCTGTGAAGTATAGTATAGTATATAGTAGAGTGTATAGAATAGTATAGAATATAGTATAGAGAATAGTATAGTCTGGTATAATATAGTATGGTACAGTACAGTATAGTCATTTAGCACAGAAGCAGATCCTTCATGTAGAAGCAAGGAACTGCAGATGCTGGTTTACAAAAAAGGGCACAAGTTGCTGGAGTAACTAAGGGGGTCAGGCAGCCCCCTGGAGAACATGGATGACGTTTTGGGTCAAAACCTTTTTTCAGACTGATGTACCCCTTGCCTGATGGTAGCAGCAAGAAGGGAGCTTGGCTCAGATGCTGTGGATACTTGGTGATAGATGGCAACTTCTTGAGGCAGCACATCATGTTGCTGCTTTCTTCTTCTTGCGTTTGAGGCAGCAGAAGTTATGTAACGCCCTCCAGGCGCTGTAGCCAGTTCAATGTGCTGTTGTCGAGGGCCGTGAGGTCTACCTCTCCACCAGGGGGGGCGGAGGACAGCTCAGTCGAAAATGATGTGTGGTGGTGTTTGCTGGTCTGCTCCACACACGCAGGCTGCTGATGGACGCAACCCCCAACGATGCATGTTGGCGTTAAACCGGCCAACCCCTGTGCGGAGCCGGTTCAGGGCGACCCACTCTTTGCGGGGCATGTCCGAGCCGGGTGGGGCTGTGGTGTTTGCAGGGCCGTCTTAACGCATGGGCCTGATGGGCACTTGCCCGGGGCCCCACGAGCATAGGGGCCCCATGCTGATCTGCGTATGTTAAGTGACTTGCAATAAATAAATACTACTTTAAAAATGTAGGTTCAATAAGTGCTTTTTTCGCAACATTTTCGGTCCCTAAGTGCTTCTCACAGCGATCTGTTTCGCAACAATTAGCTCCCTAAGTGCTTTGCTTTTCCATCCCTAAGTGCTTCTCACAGCGATCTGTAAGTGCTTTTCGCAACAATGTAGCACCCTAAGTCCATCGCTAAGTGCTTTTCGGTAAGTGCTTTTCGCCGGCACGACAGGGGGGGGGGGGCTGGTAGGGAAAGGGGGGTGGGGGAGAGTAACGGTAGGGGCCCCAGTACACTGCTTTGCCCGGGGGCCCATAATGCTGTAAAAACGGCCCTGGGTGTTTGGTGCGCCAGTGAATTGAGGAGGCCGCGATGTCTGTTCCCAGCTGGTTCTCCATGCTCCTAGTATGATGAAACCGGAGCCACAGAGGGGCGCTGATTTCAGTGCTGGGGGGTGCTCTGACTGTGACGAATTGAGCTGATTTTTAGACTGATGTATTTTCTCTCGGCAGACGTGGGGACAATGAAGACATTAAGGCAAGATGCTTGTACAGAAACCGATCTATTTTAGATATACAATGGACGTAAATTAATGAACTGGGAGACAATCCTATAGATAAAATAGAAGAGAAAAGAAAAGCAGTGAAAATGTGGTTGGATGGGATCAAAGAAGGAGGGAGTTAAACCAAAAACCTGCCAGGACTTGATGATATCTACTTAATGTCAGTTAACTGATTCGATACGAACAGAGGGTTTATTGGTTTAGAAATCCCAAACCTGAACTTAAATCCAGAGATATAACTTTAGATCCTACCACAACAGCTTGGAAATTTGGATTCAATTCAATAAATGACAGAATAGAGCTAGAGTATTTAGTTTCGTTTATTGTCACGTGTAATGAGGAACAGTGAAAGCTTTTGTGTGTGGTATCCAGTCAGTGGAAACACAGTACATGATTACAATCGAGCCATCCACGGTGTACAGATACACGATAAAGAGAATAACGTGAATAGTAGAGACGTGGAGTGATTGTAATGCATGATTGCAGATCGACTCTGTGACCAGCAGACAAAGAGTTGCCTGGCTTGGGCACCATCTTGAATCCATCAGCAATGGTTACCACAAAACTCACAGATTGCCGCTGAAAATGCCAATGATATTTTCAGCAGGAGACCAGGCATCTCAAGTTTGTGTGGTTTTGCTTGGGCAGTTTACAACCCAACGCTAGGAATATAATATATATGAGGAAATAAGTTAGCAAAGAAAGTAGGAAAGGAATAAATATGTCAATGGAACATTCTCTGATAGGGTGATATGTAGGAAGGGTGATATGCAGGTGTTGATTTATATTAGATAGACACAAAGTGTTTAGATTGGATAGACACAAAGTAACTCAGTGGGTCAGGTAGCATCTCTGGAGGAAAAGGATGGGTGATGTTTTGGGTCAGAACCCTTCTTCAAACTGAAAGTAGAGGTGTGTGAGGGGGACTCAAACGGTGATTCCAGGGTTGATAAGTTTAGTTTAGTTCAGTTTAAAGAAACGGTGTGGAAACGGGCCCTTTGGCCCACTGAGCCCGCATCGACTAGTGATCACCCATACACTAGTTCTATCCTACAGACTAGGGACAATTTACAATTTACAGAAGCCAATTAACCTTCAAACATGGACATTTTTAAAATGTGGAAGAAAACGGAAGCCTCCGGAGGAGACCCATAGAGTCACGGGGAGAACGTGCAAACTCCGTGCAGACAGCACCCATAGTCAGGATCGAACCCGGGTCTCTGGCACTGTAAGGCAGCAACACGACTGCTGCACCACTGTGCCGCTTTGTTTGTCCCGTTAGGATAAGTTGAGGAGTCATTTAGACAATGGGTTAATGGGAGAAATGAGCGAGAACATAAACAAACCGAGACGGGAGGCGATAGATACTTGACACTGAGACATAGGAACATGAAATCAGGTTATTGCTTAAATATTGTTTGGCTTCAGAATTATTCTATTTTGATTTTGACTGCGAGCAACCCAATAATTAAATGCATAGAATTGTGAGAAATAATCAACATGCTTGTTTAGCAGCCTCGGGCTCCAATTTAGCAGAACTACAGAGGAAGACATTCAATGGGAAAATTCAGCTGAGATAGGACATCATTCATGAACTTATTGAACAGCAGCACCATCTCCAAGGAGAGCATAGCTTTTCTCGTGGTTCATTTATTCCTGGGAAATTACTAAATGTTCAACTTTTCCATAAAATACTTTTATCAAAAGTAATCTCCAGAAATATGATGAAGCCTAATTAAGCAAATAACTTTACACAGCCATGTGGCAGAATAATGTTGCCCGTCAAATTGAACCAATGGTGTCTGGAGCATACTGCTGCACCATTTCAATCATTTAATAGAACATTTAAATAATAGTCCTATATTTGTTTTGCAATCCTTTTGTAAAAATGGCCTTGTCATTTGCTCAACACATAGATGTAATCTCAATGATTGGCACTGTCCCAGCACACACACACACACACACACACACACACACACACACACACACACACACACACACACACACACACACACACACACACACACACACACACACACACACACACACACACACACACACATCTATCTATCTATCTATCTATCTATCTATCTATCTATCTATCTATCTATCTATCTATCTATCTATCTATCTATCTATCTCCTTCCGTCACAGTGGGGAATGTGGAGGAGCCGCTGTGGTGGATGTTTATGTCACATTTTTATGTAGGTGTGTGTCTTGTTGCTTTTTCGGAATGACTGTATGGCAAACCAAATTCCTCGTATGTTGCAAAACATACTTGGCTAATAAATTATGATTATGATTATCTATCTATCTCTGTCCATCCATCTGTCTATCTGTCTATCATTATCATGAACAAGGCACACCAGTGTCTTGACTTTCTTAGAAGTTTAAAAAGATTACGCATGTAATCAAACACTTGAGCAAACTTCTGCAGAAGTGCAGATGTACTGTAGAAGGCATTCTGATTGGTTGTGTCGAGGCCTACTATGGCAATTCCAACACACGGGAGAGCAAGAAGCTGCAGAGAGTGGTGGACTCAGCTCAATTCGGCACAGTCAGAGCACCCCCCAGCACTGAAAGCAGCGACCCTCTGTGGCTCCGGTTTCAACCTACGAGGAGCATGGAGAACCAGCTGGGAACAGACTTCGCGACCTCCTCAATTCACTGTCGTACCAAACACCACAGCCCCACCCGGCTCGGACATGCCCCGCAAAGAGTGGGTCGCCCTGAACCGGCTCCACACAGGGATCGGCCGGTTTAACGCCAACATGCATCGTTGGGGGTTGCGTCCATCAGCAGCCTGCATGTGTGGAGCAGACCAGCAAACAGCGCAGCACGTCATTTTCGACTGCGCTGTCCTCCGCCCCCCTGGTGGAGGGGTACAGCTCACGGCCCTCGACAACAGCACATTGCACTGGCTACAGCGCCTGGAGGGCGTTACATAACTTCTGCTGCCTCAAACGCAAGAAGAAGAAAGCAGCAACATGATGTCCTGCCTCAAGACGTTGCCATCTATCACCAAGTATCCACAGCATCTGAGCCAAGCTCCCTTCTTGCTGCTACCATCAGGCAGGAGGTACAGAAGCCTGAAGTCCCACATCACCTGGTTCAGCAAGAGCTACTTTCCTACAACCATCAGTTTCCTGACCCAACCTGCACAACCTTAATCCTATCTCAGCAACAGACTGCCTTCTGCACCAACACAGACTTGCTTTCTATTGATGTCTTGTTTTCTGGACAGTCTTTTTCTTTCTTACTGTGTTGTAGAATTCAAATGTAATTTGTGTATAATTTATTTAGTTTAGTTTTGTTTAGTTTAGTTTAAAGATACAGCATGGAAACATGCCTTTCGGCCCACCAAGTCTGTGCTGATGCAACAATCACCTGTACACTACTTCTATCCTACACACTAGGGACAATTTACAGAAACAAATTAACCTACAAACCTGCACATCTTTGGAATATGGGAGGAAGCCAAAGCACCTGAAGAAAACCCACAGAGTCCAAAGTCAGACATGTGGGACTAGTGTAGTTGGAATATGTTGGTCCATGTGAGCAAGTTGGGCCGAAGGACCTGTTTCCACGTTGTATGACTCTTCCATGATTCCAGATGCAAAGGAATCTAGCACCTGGAGGAACAAGGGTAAAAGGCACATGAGCTTCATCTCAAATTCTCCAAGCCACACCTCTCACTTCACGCACTAGAGTGCCATGAAAAATGGGCAAAATCTATGTTTTGTGCTCAAGCATATTGGTACATGCGAAAAAAATCCCTCTTAGTCAGAGAGCAATTCCTTCAGAAAAAAATCAATGGGGATTGATAGCCACCAAACTTCACTGACCTTTCCTATCTGCCAAAGTGTTAAAAGAGATCAATTTTCCTCTCAGGATTTTAATGATATGAATACATCAAACTAATTCATCAGAAACTTGACCCTTGCATCAAGGCAGATACCTTGCAAAATGGCAGCGAGTATCCTTTAAAAATCTGTACATGGAAAATGGGACGAATAAAGGAATTCACTCATTAATTTACAAATACGGAATGTTTTGTTTTGGGCATATTATGACCAAAAACAAAGAAATTAAAATGCTTGAAGTGGGAAATGGAGAAAGGGAAGGATACTAAGAGAAACTCCTCTTTGGGTGTAAGTGAAGTCAGTGGAATGGATCATCAGATGCGATTACAATAGGTTGGCGCATGTATTTAGCTCGTTATAGAAGAGAGAGGAGTATAGCTCGTTTATGGAAGGTAACCTAATCCTTCGTGCACTTTACAAATTAAAACCTCATTCAGTTAATTATATTGGCAATGCAATGTTAAGATAAATAAAATCAAGACAAAAATAAAGTTTATTTGTCAGTGAAGATTGGGCCAGGGAGATTAGCTCTTCACATCCATCAATGTCCTGCTGTGTTAATTAACACCTTTGACTCTATCTTGTTAATGAACAAAATTTGTCTGAATGCCACAGCTTCTCCCGTCTCCCATAAGGCAAGAATCATAGTGACACAGCGTGGAAACAGGCCCTTTGGCCCAATTGCCCACAGTGACCAACTTGTCCCTTGTACACTAGTCCCAGCTGTCTGCCTTTGCCCCATACCTCTCTAAACCCGTCCTATCCATATACGTCTAATTGTTTCCTAAACTCTGCAATAGCACATGACTTAACTACCTCCCCAGGCAGCACTTTCCATACACCCACCATCCTTTGTGTGAAAAAGTTACCCCTCAGCTTCCTATTAAATCTTTCCCCCTTCACCTTAAACCTATGTCCTCTGGTTCTCAATTCCCCTACTCTGAGTAAGAGACTCTGTGTGTTTACCTGATCTATTCCTCTCATGATTTTGTACACCTCCATAAGGTCACCCCTCATCCTCCTGCGTGCCAAGGAATAGAGTCCCAGCCTGCTCAACCTCTCCCTATCGCTCAGGCCCCCCTGAGTCCTGGCAACGTCCTTGTAAATCTTCTCTGCACCCTTTCCAGCTTGACAACATCTTTCCTATGACATGCTGCCCAGAACTGAACACAATACTCTAAATGCGGCCTCATCTTTTATCTGTACTGAGATAAGACTGCACTCAACAAGTGTCATGGAACACTCTAGGGAGAGTCAGGAACTGCTTGCTGCAAGTTGTTGCTTTTCTTTAGGAATATTCCAGGAGACCTAACTGGACAAAATGGATGGCAAGCTGCTCAGACACCTTCCTAAGCACAGAGAGTTTGGAAGAGGGTGTTTTGTCCAAGCCCCCTCCCCACCTCTCCAACCGCAGGAGATACAATACCTGCCCCTATACTTCCTCCCTCAACTTCATCCAGGGATGCTGACAGTTTTTTCTGGTGAGGCAGAGGTTTACTTGCATCTCCTGCATCTCCTCCATGCTCATCTATTGCATCCGGTACTCCCACTGTGGGCTCCTACATGTCGGCAAGATCAAGCTTAGACTCTGTGATCGTTTCGCTGAACATTTATGCTCAGTCCACCTTGGCCTACACGATCTCCTGGCTGCCAAACATTTTAACTCAACTTCCCATTCCCAAACTGACCTTTTTGCCTCGGGCCTCCTCCTCTGTCAGAGTGAGGCTTCTCGCAAATTGGAGAAACAGCACCTCATATTTCGTTTGGGCAGCTTACAAGCCAGTGGGATGAACATTGACTTTTCTCATTTCAAGTAACTTCTTTATTCCTTTCCTCCCTCTCACTCCCCCCCCCCCACTCCACACCCCCATTCACCCTCCCCCACTCCCCCCCCCCCCCCCACTCCCCCAGCCTAGTCGTTCTACCAGTTCACTGTTCGCATCCTTGTTTCCCTGTTGTTAGCACATCTTCCCCAGCCAACAATGGGCCATTATAGACTGCACTCTTCCTGAGTTGATCTTTTGCCGGCCCTGTTTTCTTCTGACCCTCTATCTTTCAGTCCGAAGAAGGGTTCCAACCCGAAACATCACCTATTCCTTTTCTCCAGAGATGCCGCCTGACCCACTGAGTTACTCCAGCATTTTGTGTCCATGTTTTGTCCAACACTTGGATGCTGTGATGCTCATTACTATGGTGTCTCAGTGGTGACACCACTGGCAGCTCTCCATCTCTGCAAGCAATGTTGACACAAGGAATTGCAGAATCCTGCGTAGAACACAAAGCGCTGGAGTAACTCAGAGTGTCATGCTGCATCACTGGAGTCTGTGACCCGAGATGTCACCTATCCATGCTCCCCAGAGATGCTGCCTGACCCGTTGAGTTACTCCAGCACCTTGTGTTCCTCTGTAAACATTGTTGTTGGCTTGGATGGGCATTCAGGATGGATTGTAGACCTTGCAGCTCAGGCAATGAAATGCCCATCTACGAAGAACATACGCCAAGAGAGTCCTCAGAGGTTCCACAACCTCTCTGACCTCTGATAAATTAAAACATTTGCAAGTTTAGGTTTTCCAATACCCTCTTCACAAAGATATGTAACTTTTTGTGGTACACACTGTAATCATGCTCTTGTGGTCAGACTGCTCTCTCAGTGGAAGTCAAGATCATGTTGGCTCTCATCTTCTCAAGGAGAGAAGATCCTTCCCCCCCCCCGCCCCCAACTCTCAATCTGAAGAAGGGTCTCGACCTGAAATGTCACCTCTCTATGCTTCTCTCCAGAGATGCTGCCTGGCCCAATGAGTTACTCCAGCACTTTGTGTCTATCTTCAGTGTAAACCAACATCTGCCGTTCCTTCCTACACAAGTAGCAGATAGCTGACATGCATCATAATTTACTGTTCTCCATGGTTTCAAAGAGTTTCCTCGGGCTCTACATTGGCAACAAAAAGGTCTCACTTACTTAGTTTAGTTTAGTTTATTATTATTGTCATACACAGGTACCGAGGTACAGTGAAAACCTTTTGTTGTGTGCTATCCAGTCAAAGAAAATACTCTACATGAGTACAATCAAGCATTCCACAGTGCACAGACAAAGGTTAAACAGTACAACTTTTAGTGCAAAATATAAGTCCGATTAAAGATAGTTCAAAATTCTCCACTCAGGTTGATGGGAGGTCAGGACCACACTCTAGCAGATGAGAGGACTGTTCAGTTACCGGATAACTGCTGGGAAGAAACTATTCCTGAATCTGGAAGTGTGAGCTTTCAAACTTCTTGCCTGATGGGAGAGGGGAGAAGACTGGGGTGAGACTGGCCGTTGATTATGCTGGTGGCGTGAAGTCTAGATGCCTGGATGAAGTCTAGATGGAGTCATGGAGGAGAGGCTGGTTCCTGTGATGGTCTAGGCCATGTCAACATCTCTCTGCAAGTTCTTGCGGTCTTAACACCCGTAACAACTTTGCGCCATAAGTACATTAGTAACGAGTCAAGTGCTGGAAGTTTACACAAGGTGACTTGTTTTGATTCTATAGTTTAGTTTAGAGTTTCGAGATACAGCTTGGAAACAGGAGTGTCCAGCTGGATGTGGCAAACAGTGCAGCCAGTCAGGTGCAGAGGGATCAATGCAGCAATGATCAATGATACTTTATTCACAAAATGCTGGAGTAACTCAGCAGGTCAGGCAGCATCTCAGGAGAGAAGGAATGGGCGAGACCCTTGTTCAGTCTGAAGAAGGGTCTCGACCCGAAACGTCTCCCATTCCTTCTCTCCTGAGATGCTGCCTGACCTGCTGAGTTACTCCAGCATTTTGTGAATAAATACCTTCGATTTGTACCAGCATCTGCAGTTATTTTCTTACACTAATGATACTTTATTGTCATATGTACCCAGTTACAGTGACATTCTTTCTTTTCGCATGCAATGCACAAAGTACGCAGAAAGTTGCCACGTATCTGGCCCCGACAAAGTTACAAAACTACTCATTAGAGTCCCCATGGTCCCTCTTTGTTCTCGGCGGTCCCCCACTGCCGGGTCCCTCCTTGTTCTTGGTGGATCCCCCCATCCGTGTCCCTCTTCGTTCCTAGCGTCCCCCTCCCCGCCTGGTCCCTCCTTGTTCTTGGCGGGTCCCCCCACTGCCGGGTCCCTCCTTGTTGTTGGCGGCCCCCCACTGCCGGGTCCCTCCTTGTTCTCGGCAGTCCCCCCACTGCCGGGTCCCTCCTTGTTCTCGGCAGTCCCCCCACTGCCGGGTCCCTCCTTGTTGTTGGCGGTCCCCCCACTGCCGGGTCCCTCCTTATTCTCGGCGGTCCCCCACTGCCAGGTCCCTCCTTGTTCTCGGCGGTCCCCCACTGCCGGGTCCCTCCTTGTTCTCGGCGGCCCCCACTGCCGGGTCCCTCCTTGTTCTCGGCGGTCCCCCACTGCCGGGTCCCTCCTTGTTCTCGGCGGTCCCCCACTGCCGGGTCCCTCTTTGTTCTCTGCGGTCCCCCACTGCCGGGTCCCTCCTTGTTCTCGGCAGTCCCCCCACTGCCGGGTCCCTCCTTGTTCTTGGCGGGTCCCCCCACTGCCGGGTCCCTCCTTGTTCTTGGCGGGTCCCCCCATCCGGGTCCCTCTTCGTTCTTAGCGTCCCGCTCCCCGCCAGGTCCCTCGTTGTTCTCGGTAGCCCCCTTCCCGCCAGGTCCCCTTTGTTCTTGGCCCCTAACCCCCCCTCCCCGCCGGCCCCTCTTTATTATTGTCGGCCCCACCGACTCTCCAGGGCTCGTCCTCGGCCCGACCGCCTCACCCCTGAGGCTCCATGCTCATCAATCTAGCCAGCCGCTAACAACAGGCTGAAGAGCTGCAGAGATAGAGGTGCAGCAAGATGTGGAAGGCCACCAGGAAAGGTCACCCCAAATAGCAGACGCCACATTTCCCATCAGCCTGGAGGAGCAAGGCAATGTCTGCGTAGCTATTAAGAGAATAAGGGACTCCCTTATGGATAATTGATTTTGATCAGTATCCTGCTAAATAAGAATTACCAGTGCAACAATATCACCCTCTGCACACTAACACCAACAATCTAATACCAACATTATACGCCAATTAATCAACTGGTAGAGCACAGATGATGCATGAGTTTCCTTGACATCCTGTATAGGAAGGAACTGCACACGCTGCTTTACACTGAAGATAGACACAAAGTGCTGAAGTAACTCAGCAGGTCAGGCAACATCTCTGGAGAAAAAGGATAGGTGACGTTTTGGGTTGGAACCCGTCTTCAGACTGATGGAATAGGCGATGTTTTGGGTTGAGACCCTTCTTCAGACCCTTCAGTCTGAAGAATGGTCTCGACCTGAAACGTTGCCTATACCTTCTCTCCAGAGATGCTGCCTGACCCCCCCCGAGTTACTCCAGCACATTGTGTCTATTTTCAGTGCAAACCAGCATGTGCAGTTCCTTCCTACACATCATGTCCATGTTTAGGCGACTTCTGCATTTTGCAACTTATTGCCTAAGGCTGCCATTAGTAAGGCTCGGGGCGGCACAGTGGTGCAGTGGTAGAGTTGCTGCCTTACAGCGACAGAGACCCGGGTTCCATCCTGACTACAGGGTGCTGTCTGTACGGAGTTTGTCATTTCTCCCTGCGACTGCATGGGTTTTCTCCGGGTGCTCTGGTTTCCTCCCACATTCCAAAGACATGCAGGTTTGTAGGTTAATTGGACTCTCGAAATTGTCTCTGGTATGTAGGATAGAACTAGTGTTGGGTGATCACTGGTTGGTGCAGACTCGGTGGGTCAAAGGGCCTGTTTCCACGCATTACCTCTAAAACTAAAACTAAAACTGAAGTAGTTTGAACAGTTTCCCATTCACACCATAGTTACTCCATCTCTGTTAGATGTATGATTCTGTATTGCAGGAGCAAGTTTGATAAGGGCCTTATGTGGTGACAGAACCTTTTTTTGACCCTAGCAACAGTGATTCGGTCTGTGGAGGAGGATCATAGTTTGTGGGTCATCGTGAAGTAGAAATGATAGATGATCCATTTTTCATGATGGCCGAATCTAGAAAAGATCCTTCAAAGTTCTTCCCGATTGATGAAGCCAAATGTATTGTAACTCAGGAAGATCTTTGTTCAAGGGGGAAGGCAACTGAGGAGGATTTGTGCAAGAGCATTTCTGTAGCTGACAGTGAGGAGACTCATCTGAAACTCCAATGACCTGGGTTTAATCCTGAACTCCGTGCTGCCTGTGCGGAGTTTGCATGTTCTCTGAGTAACAATTTGGGTTTCCCTGTGTTGTTCCATTTCCACTCTCATTTCTTCCCACGCCCACATTCTGAGAACATTCTCGTTGCCAGGTTAATTGGCTGTTGTAAATTACTCATGGTGGATGGTGGGAAAGTTTTTAGCTTTAGGTTTTAGTTTTGAGATACAACATGAAAACAGGTTCTTCGACCCACTGAGTCCATACTATCCCCATACACTAGTTCTATTCTACAGACTAGGGACAATTTTACTGTGGCATATTAACCTACAAACCTGCATGATTTTGTAATGTGAGAGGAGATTGGAGCACCCACAGAAAACCCACGCAATTACAGGGATAATTTACAAACTCCGCACAGACAGCACCCGTGGTCAGGATCGAACCGAAGTCTCTGGCGCTGTAAGGGAGCACCTCTACCTGTGCTGCTCACTGAGTTAATGGTTACGTGAGGGAGACCAGGTTCGAGGGATAGTAACGGGGGAATGAATTACACTGAATGTTGGCATACGACTCGATGAGCCAATCCATAGCTGCCTGACTTGCTGAGTTGCTCCGGCAGTATGTGTCTTTTTTTGTAAACCAGCACTTGCAGTTCCTCGTATGTCCGAACAAATTAATGTTTGGTTAAGTTTATAATTGTGTATATTTATTCCTCTAAATAATTAATTGCCCAGTTTCATATATGTAAATGGTTATCAGAAGCCATCATTCAATGTCTGTAAGTTGATGGGGTTATTATTTTTTAAAGGGAAAAGTAAATACTACATCTGAGTGTGAGTGACCTTTAAGAATTGAGTGTACCCTGTGGTAAATTGTTGTTCTTGACACCAGTGTTTGGTTTGTGAATCGCTGCCTTTAGCAAAAATGACAACACTGTGGTGCAGCTGGTAGAGCTGCTGCCTCAGAGCGCCAGAGACAAGGGTTCAATCCTATCAACGTAGATAAGAATTTCAAGTTGGGTTGAATGGCCTGGGTTCAAGTTGGGTTGAATGGCCTGTTTCCATGCTGTGTAGCTTTATCATAAAAAAGATCCGCTGATGCTAGTTTATACCAAGGAAAGACACAGTATCTCAGTGAAGTCAGGCAGCATCTCTGGAGAATGGGTGGCACAGTGCAACAGTGGTAGAGTTGCTGCCTCACAGCGCCCTTGTCCCAGGTTCGATCCAAGCCTCAGGTGCTGTCTATGTGGAGTTTGCATGTTCTTTTTGTGACCACTTGGGTTTCCTCTGGGTGCTCTGGTTTCCTCCCACATCCCAAAGACGTGTGGGTTTGTAGGTTAATTGTTCTCTGTAAAGTGCCCCGGGTGCATAGAATGAGAAAGTGGGACAACGTAGAACCAGTGTGAATGGGTGATCGATGGTCAGCATGGACGCAGTGGGCCGAAGGGCCTGCATCAATAAACTAAAACAAAACTAGCTGCTTCATCTGAGGTGGGACAACACCAAAACAAATCACAGACACCACAAATCTTCTAACCATTGCCAATATCTGATATATAAAATGGATTGGAGTCAGAATTAAGAGATCTTTTCTTTTGTCAATGTTGGATGAGCAAGCTTGTTTTTCTGTCAAGGTTTGTTTTCAAATGTTATCCATCTGTTCAACATTGCAGAGCTATTTGGTGACTTTGTGATTGGATTGTAAGCACACCCACATTTGGAAGACAGCTCAACACAGATTGCGGCTTTGAATTGAAATTATTTGCACGATTTTCTTCCATGATGCAGAGACACTGAAGAGTCTGCAAAATTCTCCATAAACAACTTCAAGTTTGCTTCAAGAGGCCGCACCCTGGCCCTCCCTCGTCTCCCCTCTCACATCAGTAAAAGAGATCGATGTGTGGAAACGCACATCTCCAGATTTAGAGACAGTTTCTTCCCAGCTGTTATCAGGCAACTGAACGATCCCACCAACAACTAGAGAGCAGTCCTGTGCTACCATCTACCTCATTGGAGACCATTAGACTATCTTTGATCATACTTTACTGGACTTTATCTTGGACTAAATGTTATTCCTTTTATCATGCCCACTGTGGATGGCTTGATTGTAATCAATGTATTCTCTTCCTGCTGACTGGTTAGCACACAACAAAAGCTTTTCATTGCACCTCGGTATACGTGACAATAAATGAGTAAACTAAACAAACTAATAATCTCAATTTTAATTCATTTTCTTTTGTTGAAGTGGTCTACACAGTGTTGTTCCTCCTTAGTCCTGGGCAGAGTCAGCTCAGTATTACAAAAGACCGACATTTGTAGAATGTTTTTTACACCTGCTTTGGAAATCACAAACCATTTTATAACTAATGACACAAACTGCGCTGGAGTGTAATGGCAGTAGGCGGGTTAACCTGCACACTGTAAACGCCAACCAGAAGTCTGCAAGACAGCCTGAAAATGGTATGTAGTGCTATTTAACAGCAGAGCTTTTATTTTGGACTTTGTTGCTCTTAACTTTGCATGGCTGACCATGTATTCAGCAGTCAGAAGTACATAGGAACATAGAAACATAAAAAATAGTGCAGGAGTAGGCCATTCGGCCCTTCGAACCAGCACCGCCATTCAATATGATCATGGCTGATCATCCTAAATCAGTACCCCGTTCCTGCTTTCTGCCCATATTCCTTAATTCCGTTAGCCCTAAGAGCTAAATCTAACTCTCTCTTGAAAGCATCCAGGGAATTGACCTCCACTGCCTTCTGTAGCAGAGAATTCCACAGATTCACAACTCTCTGGGTGAAAATGTTTTCCTCTTCTCAGTCCTAAATGCCCTTATTCTTATTCAATTGGATAATCCAATACATGTATGTGTATGTATATATATGATCTACATATATATGTGTATTTGTGAGTATGTGTGTACAGTATATGTACACACACTGACCTTTTTTTTCACTCTCGTTTATTGTATTGTTTTCAGTGTACTATGTTTACATATTGCTGCAAGTAAGAATTTCATTGTTCTATCTGGGACATATGACAATAAAACACTCTTGACTCTTGATACTTATATAGGAATATAAATGGAAACAGGTATAGGCCAAAGGTAGACACAAAATGTTGGCGTAACTTTGCGGGTCAGGCAGCATCTCTAAAGAAAAGAAATAGATGATGTTTCGGGTCGAGACGCTTTCTCCGACCTCGGGCGTCAAACCATTCGACAGCTTGTTCATTAATGGTTAGGGAGTAATCAGCTGTTAAAGCATTTCTGTCGAACGTCTGGTCACATATTAGCTTCAGGTTGGTCAGGACGTTGCCACTACCTAATGAGAATGAGAGCAGCAAAGGAGGGTGGCAAAGGCAGATCTCAGTTTATTTCAAGCCCCAAGGTTGTATTTAAGTAGCAGCTTCTACATACAGATTGCATGTAGCATCTTTCATAACTTCAGAGGTTGAGTATATAAAAATTATGAGAGGCATAGATAGAGTTGACAGTCAGAACCTTTTTCCCAGTGGGGAAATGTACAACACTAGAGGGCATAGCTTTAAGATGAGAGGTTTATTCATTCTCCCTGTGACCACGTGGGTTTTCTCTAGGTGCTCCAGTTTTCTCCCACACTCCCAGTACAGATTTGTAGGTCGATTGGCTTTGGTAAAATTGTAAATTGTCCCTCGTGCGTCGGATAGTGCTAGTGTATGGGGCGATCGATGGTTGGCGTGAGCTTGGTGGGACAAAGGGCCTGTTTCCACGCTACTTACCTAAAAAAAAGATTTGTGGTTGCATCTTCCCCTGTCAACAGGCCTGGTGAAGCCCCTTTCATGGTGTTTATATGTTTAGCTGGTGGCAACACAGGTGATGCGAGGAGTATGGCAGAAGGTTTCTCTGCTAATGTTTCATTCATAAACCCCATCCTTCCAAAACAAACAAGTAATCTTTCACTGAAACATACAACTAAAGGCATCCTAGAAGACGATGTGCAGTGTCCAACAATTTGTAGCATCCATCATCAATCTCAATGGAATGGTGAATTACTTGGTCACTATATAAGGGCAGTAATACAATGAATGATTTTCATGGAATCTTGGCTCATTCTGAAAATAGGACCAGGAACAATGCCTTTCGTTCTTCTCATGCCTTTGTCTCTCCTTACATTTTCCCCTATTAAAAATTGTTCAATCACTGATCTTCCTAATTATATTTTATACCATTTAGTGATGAGATATTGTGATTGGAATACTTCTAAAACAAACCCCATTCATTTGAAATGGTCCTGCCAGCTGGCATGGTACTCTATCACTTAAAGCAAGGCAACTTAAACTTTAATCTGCTGTTTCAGGTGTGGACTCTTGTATATTGGTGAGACCAAGCTCGGCGATCGTTTTGCTGAACACCTCCTCTCAGTGTGCTTGAACCCATCTGATCTCCCGGGTGCAAAACACTTTAACATTCCCTCCCACTCCCACACTGAACTTTCTGTCCAGGGCCATTGTCAAAGTGAGGGCCCAGCACAAATTGGCAGAACAGCACCTCGTATTTCGATTGGGCAGCTTACAGCCCAACGGAATAAACATTGACTTCTCTAACTTCAAGTAACCCTTGCTTTCCCTCTCTCTCCATCCCTCCCCCTGCCCAGTTCTCCGACCAGTCTTACTGTCTCCGACTACATTTTATCTGTGTTTGCTTTTTTGTTACCTTCTCCCAGCTAACAATGATCTATTCTACATTTTCCTTGATCTGCATTCCCTTTGCCCTGTTTTCACACCTTCGCACTTCCTTAACTATCTATATCCCTCCCCCCTGACGTCAGTCTGAAGAAGGGTCTCGAACTGAAACGTCACCCATTCCTTCTCTCCGGAGATGCTGCCTGTCTCTCCAGGGTTACTCCAGCGTTTTGTGTCTATCTTTAACTTAAACTTTAATCTGTGTTTATATTCCAAACCAATTCTTCCATGTTTGTTTCTTATTTATGACTTGAGCATTTAAATACTGTAGCTAAAGTCATCTCTTTGGATTATTTTTGTTTAAAAGTCACCCATCCATAATACTCTGTCATGCAAGCTCACACATAACCATCATTCTCTTTCTCACAAAGATACGTTGCCTATATTAAACCTCAATACACCGTAATTGTGGAACAATCTCAGCAGGTCAGTTAGGGGCTGTAAATGGAGGAACAGGGTTAATGTTTTAGGTTCACGGTCTTCCATCGTAAATAGCCTTGTGGAACATCTCTGCGCTGAAATGTTGCACCTGTTTCGCTTTCTGCAGTCACTGCCTGACCTATTGGGTATTTCTAATATGTTCTACCATAATTTCACATTTCCAGCACTTGCACCTTTTTGCTTTTTGATTACTATTCTCTCCACACTTGCCCTCAGACTCCTCCATAGCCCAAAGTTACGCTCGATGCATCGTTTAGTTTTTTGTCACGTGTATCGGGGTGCAGTGAAAAGCTTTTTGTTGCGGGCTAACCAGTCAGCGGAAAGACTATCCATGATTACAATTGAGCCATGGTTTTGGCTCAGCCACCTCCTGACTTGATGGGTCCTGGTTCTTGAATCGGCGAGGATATTTTGGGGACATTTGCCTTCTTGGGGCAACTGAGTGCAGGCACAGATCTCTCGGCTTCTGATGGCTGATGTCTAATGTGGGGAACTGAGGCAGGGATGGTTGGGAATCTGGTTACCAGGACCCAAGATGAAATAAAGAAGAAATCAGCAACTTTAGGCCAGGTGGGCTGAGGAATGGTTGATGGGATATTTTATAGAGAGAAATATGAGGTGTTGCATTTTGGGAGGTCTAACATGGGCAGGACCTACACAGTGAATGGCAGAAGAGGGATCTAGGAGTGCAGGTGCATCGTTCCTTGAAGGTGGAATCCCAGGTAGTCAGGGTGGTCAAAAAGGCATTTGACACCTTGGCCTTCATCAGTCAGAGTGTTTGAGTATAGAAGTTGACAGGTCATATTGCAGTTGTATAAGACATTGGTGAGGTCGCATTTAAAGTATTGTGTTCAGTTCTGGGCACCGGGTTATTGGAAAGATGTTGTCAAGCTGGAAAGGGTACAGAGAAGATTTACTAGGATGTTGCCAAGGCTTAAGGGTCTGAGCTATGGATGGGGAGAGGTTGAGCAGGCTGGGACTCTATTCCTTGGAGCGCAGGAGGATGAGAGGTGATCTAATTTAGGTGTATAAAAACATGAGAGGAATAGATCGGGAAGATGCACAGAGTCCCGCCCAGAGTAGGTGAATCGAGGGCCAGAGGACATAGGTTTAAGGTGAAGTAGAAAAAATTTAATAGGAAACTGAGGGGTAACTTTTTCACACAAAAGGTGGTGGGTGTATGGAATAAGCTGCCTGAGGGAGTAGTAGAGGCAGGGACTATCCCAACATTTATGAAACAGTTGGATAGGACCGGTTTGGAGGGATATGGACCAAGCACGGGCAGGTGGGACTAGTGTAGTTGGGACATGTTGGCCAGTGTGGGCAAGTTGTACTGAAGGGCCCGTTTCCACACTGTATCACTCTAAGACTCAAGAACTCTATCACTGAAGGTAGAGTTAAAGATAACTCTAAAAAACACCACAAAGATTGGGTAAGGCAATCAAGGCTTAATTTAGGAGCATCAAACTAGACTGTTCCCTGAACAAAGATTCATATGACCTTTTACACGGTTTTCTCCTTTTGTTGATTTTTACACTATTAACCCAAATAGATTTTGCATGGCTACTCCACCATTTCTTACTTGGAATGCTCTAGCAACAGCTAGAAGATCACGCAACTTTGACAGGCACAGAACAACACACACAGCCCAAGCCACCCCTCATGGCAACTAAACAGATGTCCTGTTACCTTTTGACCGCGTTGTATTCTTTTACAGTAGATAACTGATTGGGATGGAATCTCCCCTGCCAGACTTATTGTCAGGTAAGATTGGTTCCTTAAAATTCATTAATCCATGAACTAGTTACCCTTGAATCCTATAGTCGAGCTCAGCACCATTCTCTGACCACACTTTCCCAAGAGGAAATCACGTGTGACGTCTATCGCCCATTCTACGCCTAAGATAGACACAAAATGCTGGAGTAACTCAGTGGGACAGGCAGCATCTCTGGAGAGAAGGAATGGGTGACGTTTCTAGTGTGTAGGACAGTTGCTAGTGTACGGGGTGATCGCTGGTCGGTGCGGGCGCGGTGGGCCGAAGGGCCTGTTTCCACGCTGTAGTTCTAAAGTCCAAAGTCTAAAATCTAAAAGAATGAGAAGGAATGCCATGCCATAAACACATCCATTTAAGTGAATTATAGGGTTTAGATGAAGCCTTCCTCACATGTTGTGTGGAAGGGGTCTTTAACCCAGACTGTCACTTTCATTTGCAATAGCACAAGGATTGATCTCACCACCTGAATATGTCTCCTGAGATCACTGTTGGATTATTTTGCTGTTTTGAACTGTCTTGGAAGCAGAATCGATATGTGAATGCAAAAAGAATAGATATTTAGAATGATTACAAAAAGCAGTAATCTAATTGAAAGAGTTCAGATAATGTCAGACTCTGGGAGTGTGAAGAAAAATATTGTATTACAGACTTGAAATCACTCCCCTGTGTTAGTTCCTAATGATATATGGTTTCAATTTGATATCAGGTGCTTATTCTCTTTTTGGGCAAGCTTTGTTGCCAATGCAATTGCTGTCTTTTAGTATCCTGCATGCCCTTGATACGTGATCGTGTTCTCATAAGAGGATTAATGATTGAGACTTGTTTGCTTGTGGCCAACGTGTAACCTCCTGGGATGAAAGATGATTTTGTAAATTGATAATAAAATGACTAAGCAAAACGAAACAAATCAAGGCTAAAAAAAAATACAATTAGGCAGCTGCTCGTAGTATTAATAAATGATCCGTTAACATAGTCAGAGCAGAATGCCTATATTTGCAAATGACCACCCCAAAGCACATTGGAATCATCACTAGAAGGACATCCCAAAGCACTATGTAGTCAGCAGCTTAGTTTTAGTTTAGAGATACAGCAAGGAGACTGGCTCTCCGGCCCACCGAGTCCATTCTGTCCATCAATCACTGTGCACACTTGGGACAATTTACAGAAGCTAATTAACCTACAAACTTGTACGTCTTTGGAATGTTGGAGGAAACCAACGCACCCGGAGAAAACCCATGTGGTCACGGAGAACGTACAAACTCTGTACAGACAGTACCCGTAGTCAAGATCGAACCCGGGTCTCCAGCGCTGTAAGGCAGCAGCTCTACTGCAGTGCCACTGTGCCGCTCCAAAGCTGTGTAATATAAGAAAGCTGGTAGACCATTTTCTGCACAGAAAGCTCCCACTAATCTTAATGGGGTGAGCAGGTAAATTAAAATTTAGTGATGTTGTTTGAGGAGGAAATATTAACTCAAACACCAGGGATCATTCTTCTCCTGAATAATGATATAAGGACGGGCTCTGAATTCCCATACATTCTCCAACATATAGAGTCAGAGAGTCAGAGAATCATGAAGCATGGAAACAGGCCCTTCAGAGCAAGTTGCCCCTTCTTAGCTAGCCCCATTTACCCATGTTTAAAACAATATCCCTCTAACATTTCCTATCCATGTAGTAGTCCAAGTGACTTTTAAATGCTGTTATATTATCGGCCTCAACAACCACCCTGCTATCTCATTCCATTTTAATTAAGCTAAAACTAAAATGGATAGGTGATGTTTTGGGTCAGGACCCTTCTTTGGATTACACAATCTCCTGTTTGCCAAACACTTTAGCATTTAGCACCCCTTCCCATTCCCACTCTGACCTTTCTGTCCTAGGCCTCCTCCATTGTCAGAGTGAGGCCAAATGCAAATTGGGGGAACAGCACCCCATATTTTGCTTGGGCGGATAGCAACCCAGCTATTTGAATATTGATTTGTCTAACTTCAAGTAACCCTTGCATCCCCTCTCTCTCCGTCCTCCCCCCCCCCCCCCCCCCCCAGTCGTTGTACTAATTTCACTGTTGTTTTACTGAATTTCACTGTTTGTATCACTCTTTATCACCTTCCCCACAGCCAACAATGGACCATCGTGGGCCTCACCTTTCCTTGATGATCGATGCTTCCGGCACATCATTAATCCATTTGTTCAATATACCTCAATATATCTCTCGTTCCCCTTTCTCCCGACTCTCATCTTAAGAAGGGTCTCGACCTGAAATGCCATCTATTCCTTTTCTCCAGAGATGCTGCTTGTCCCGCTGAGTTACTCCAGCTTTTAGTGTCGCTCTTCTTCAGGCTGCCTGTCTACCGTAAATAATATGTTCTGGGCATAGAGAAATCTATTTTTCTCAAGATATTGAACTACTGGAACCATTTCACAGTAGATTACAGAACACGGAGCACAAATCCTTCTTCTGTGCAATCTCCTATTAATGTGAAAGTGCTGTCAGCAATGGTTAAAGTTCCACCCGGCCTTCCTGGAAGTGCCTGATTGTCATCAGCCAGTGATCCATGCCAGATTGCTGGCACAGACCTACATAGTTGTATCAACAATAAAAGATATTCCATTCCTCATCATACCAACCCTCATCAAACAGAACCAGAAACTTTTAACAGAGATCAATGGTATGATTTTAACAGTTATTCCATCTCGTTCCAACAGAGGCTTAATCTGAAGATTGCCTGACCTTGGCCTGACTTTCAATATGCCAATAATTAAATACAGCTGGAGTCATCTACATTCCTTTCAGCTGATTAATAGAACAAATAATTGGCCTTATGTGCGTGCACTCCTGTTTCTGAGATCGAACCTATTTCTTCTTTCATGGATTTCAATCAGTGCGTTTGTGGTTTTCCAACAAACACATGGAATCTGGCCGCATATCTCAACGAGTAAACAACAGCACAACTCTGAGAAGAAGGCAGCTTTGAACGTCGTAGGACGTTTGACTCTTTGGGCATCCTCAAGCTTTTCTTTGTTGTGCTGCTGCTGTCTCGCTGATAACACAGATGTTAATTATAAAAACATGCACTGCGGCATGAACTGCACATGGTAAGCATCAAATCCTTCTTGCCAATACCTTGCGATAGAGCATAGTATACAGCGCATAGGGGACCAATGAGTGGCAGGGCTCAGGGCTCATGTGTTGTAGGGCAGAGTGGTCCAGGAGTGCAGGTACATAGTTCCTTGAAGGTGGCGCCACAGGTAGATGAGGCGGTCAGAAAGGCCTTTGGCACATTGGCTGTCTGAAGAAAGGTCTCGCCCATTCCTTCTCTCCAGAGATGTTGCCTGTCCCGCTGAGTTACTCCAGGATTTTGTGTCTTTCTTCGGTGTAAACCAGCATCTGCAGTTCCTCCCTACATGTCAGTCAGAGGGTATTGAGTATAGAAGATGGGAGGTCATGCTACAGCTATATGAGATGTTGATGAGCCTGCATTGAGAGAGTATTGTGTTCAGCTCTGGGTGCCATGTTATAGGAAAGATGTTACGTAGGAAAGGGTGCAGAGAAGATTTACAAGGACGTTGCCAGGACTCGAGGGCCTGAGCTACAGGGAGAGGTTGAGCAGGCTAGGACTCTATTCCTTGGATCGCAGGAGGATGAGTGGTTTTCTTATAGAGGTGAACAAAAATCATGAGAGTGATAGATTAGGAAAACACACAGTCTTTTGCCCAGAGTTGTGGAATCGAGAACCAGAGGACATAGGTTCAACGTGAGGGAGAAAGATTTAAGGGGAACCATAACCTTTTTACACAAACAGTGGAAGGTATAAGGAACAAGCTCCCGGAGGAGTTAGTTGAGGCAGGTACTATCGCAATGTTTAAGAAACATTTAGACAGGTACATGGATAGGGTAGGTTTAGAAGGATATGGGCCATGAGCAGGCAGGTAGGACTAGTTGTAAGTGGGGCATGATGGTTGGTGTGGGCAAGTTGGGCCAGAGGGCCTGTTTCCACACTCTGACTCCATGACACTATAAAACAGTGCCTTGCAATGTTGAGATGTCTTTTAAAACAGCTTTAGGGAGACACACAATGCATTTTAATGCAGAACAAAGTGTGCAGATGAATATCTAATTTGGGATTAAAATAAACTGGAGGAAATTCCCGACAAAAAAAGAAATAAAATTAATCACATGAAGAGCTGCGAGGTTTACAAAACAATCAATGCTATAGTACTGCCCTCTAGTGACTCTGTGACTTAAGGAATCTTGTGGGATTCTATAGTATTAGCTTGATCTTCAGTTAGAAAATTTATTTTCAAAATTCACTAACCGTCACATAATCATTGCACCAAACTATATTTGGAAATGGTGCTGGAATGTTTTTGCATGCACTTGGTCAACTATATTTACCCTGTAAATATTTATTCTCTTTCTTCATTAATGAATGGTTCTCTGTGTCATGAGCTTTGATAAACATAAACATTGGGCAGCACAATGGCGCAGTGGTACAGCTGCTGCCTTACAGCGCCAGAGACCCGGGTTCGATCCTGACGACGGGTGATGTCTATATGGAGTTTGTATGTTCTGCCCGTGACAGCGTGCTCTAGTTTCCTCCCACACTCCAAAGACGTACAGTTTTGTAGTTTAATTGGCTCCTGGTAAAAATTGTAAATTGTCCCAAGTGCAAGTTCTACGGGGATCACTGGTTGGCGCAGACTCGGTGGGCCGAAAGGCCTGTTTCCGCACTGTATTTCTAAACTAAACAAAAAATATATTGTTACACTTTATCCAATCTATCAGACTTCATTTTGAAGTATATTCAAGCCTATAAACACATCATAGAATTTGCCCAGATTATAATCCCACAAATAGCAAGAAAGGCATAAAAGTCTGAATGTGTCCTTCTTCTTCTTTCGTATGTCAACTACAACAATCAAAAGTGGCAATTGGTGCTTCAGAGTACCATAGTTGACGCTTTGCTGCAAATTTCACCAGTTCCGTAGACCTACCCAGCGTGGACTAGGAGGACGTAAAGCAGCTCCCACCCCAACAAGTGTCCTGACCTGAAGCATCACATATCCATGTTCTCCAGAGATGCTGCCTGACCTGCTGAGTTACTCCAGCACTTTGTGTCTTAAGAAGGGTCTTGGCTCGAAATGTCACCCATTCCTTCTCTTCAGAGATGCTGCCTGTCCCGCTGAGTTGCTCAAGCATTTTGTGTCTGTCTTCGGTTTAAACCAGCATCTGCAGGTCCTTCCTTCACACTTTGTGTCTTTTTTTGTAAACCAGCATCTGTAGTGCCAGCGTCTCCATATAACTAGTAGACTTTTCCATGGTTGGTTGGGAGCATACCAAGAGAACGTCTGTACCACAGGACCATTTCAGTCTACCGGCAGCAGATCCAGGTTTAGTGTCAAAACAATATGGCACTGCCTCAAAAGTGGAGCTGAAGAAACCTAATAAATTAATAACTTAACTGCCCTTACCATGACGACAATGAGATTTATCTTGCCAGTCTCCCACAGACACACACACAAATGCAACATAATGCATCAAATTGTTTGAAAATCAATAACTCCATTTATTACAGGATGGTTGTGTCAAGTTTTTCCCATGTGTCACATTTTGACCTGTCAGATGAATAATTCTTCAATGTTATCATGATGTTTGGACAGAACAAGTCTTCCTGTTCCACCTTATCTGCTTATTGATATAAGTAACTGTGGATTCTACGTTTTGTAAAGGAGCTGCAATGGACTAAGTGGCTTGTGACTTTGTCAAGCACTTACTTTAAAATGAATCTGTCATTCACTTAACAAATGTCACTTCAATCTGACAAACGCTCCAACTTTGCCCATGCAAGTACCTATTTGGTGCAGTGAGCGAGCATTTACCACCTGGCCACAGGTTTGTAAGTTCAAGGCAAGTGAGAGATTGCTATATTGACAATGGTGCCATTTATTAGGCTGAGGCATCAAATGGAATTGCCCTGTTTGCTCACTTCCCCTCTTGCTGTGTTCTTCTGTCTATTGTTCGGCCTTGTTTTCTTTATCATGCATTACAAGAAGGAGAAGTATATTGAAGTCTGAGATATCTTGAAGTATAACTCAGTATGAAGAAGGGTCTCAACCCGAAATGTCACCTATTCCTTTTCCCCACAGATGCTGCCTGACCCACTAAGTTACTCCTGCATTTTGTGTCTATCTTAGAAGTATATTAGGGTTGTCTTAATTATATCACACAACCAGAATAGACTTGTTGTCTCCTAATTGCTAAATCCATCTACCTATTCAAATGGTTTCATGTTTTCTCCTCTATTATATTTAATCCTCCTTGCTCTCAACTGTCCACCTTGGTCTCGACCAAAGATACTAGAGGGGCAAGATGAACCACTCCGTCAAAATCGCCTATACTGAAGTGTAGTACGCAAAGGAATGGAACGGCTGCCATTTTAATAAGCAAAACCCGCCGTTTGCTCTGCCTCTCACTGTGTAATCAGTGTTTTGGAGGAATAGTATGTGTGATGATACCATAAAAATGCAGAATATATCTCATCTATCAATTCACAGATTTTTGTTATTTTTCCTTTTAAATGTTTCTGCAAGTTTCTGCCTACTAAAATGGCGCCATGACATACTACGGTTTTTAGGGTCGAGTGGTCTATCTTGCTCTGCTCTATTATCTTTGGTCTTGACGGTCCACCTCACTCTTGGGTCCTTGGTCTCGACGGTCCATTCCTTGTTCATGATGGTGCGGGTCCCGTTGACCTGGTGGCTCGGGGCTGAGTTTGGAGTCTGCGGTGGGCAAGCCGGGCCTGCCAGCGGTTCCACCGTCATCGGTCCGTGGTGAGCGGGCCCTCTTTCTTCGGTCCACACTCCACGCTCCACGCTCCACGCTCCATGCTCCACGGCTCCACGCTCCACGGCTCCACGCTCCACGGCGGACAGGTCCCCCGTCCTTGGTCCGTGGCGAGCGAATCCCCAATCAGCGGCGGCGAGTGAGTCGGGCCTGGTGGTGGGCTTGGCTGCTGCTTGCCGGGATCCATCAGGCATCCATTGCTTTTTGATGTACACATGAAGGTGCCGGTACGCATGATTAATACAGGTGGCACACATGTCATGTGGCCGGAAAGCAAAACAATGGCGTTTGACGTTTTGGAGGTGCTATGCCATGGGTATCATCACTAAAAATGCACCACGAGGTCCCAATTCACACACTCATCACTCTTTTTGTGAAGGAGGACGTCTGCTATTTTTATTAAATATAGAACGTAGAACATAGGACAATACTGCACAGGAACAGGCCTTTCGGCCCATAATGTTTGTGCCAAACATGAAGTCAAGTTGATCTGCCTGTCTATGATCCATATCCCTGTATTCCCTGCACTTCTGTGTGGCTATCTGAAAGCCTATTAAACCACTGCCGTATCTGCCTCCACCACCACCCCTGGCAGTGTGTTCCAGGGCCCCACCACTCTCTGAGTAAAATACTTGCCCTGTACATCTCCAATAAACTTTCCCCATCCCACCTCTTAGCTATGCCCCCTAGTGTTGATCATTTCCACCCTGGCAAAAAGGTTTTTTCTGTCTACCCTATCTATGTCTCTCATAATTTTATTTACTTCTATCAGGTCTCCCCTAAACCTCTGACGCTCCAGAGGTAACAATCCAAGTTTACCCAACCTCCCCATCTAGCTGAAACTCTCTAAACTAGGCTGGTAAACCTCTGCACCCACTCCAAATCCTCCACATCTTTTCTGTAATGGGGTGACCAGAACTGCACGCAATACTCCAAATAGTCATCGTTCAATCGTGGAAACTTGCCTTTCCTTGTCATTTTAAATTTGTATTAGATTAGTATTTGGGGTGCACCTCTTCCGTTCTTTGTCACTTTTATCTTTCTTCCTGTCCTTGCCTGGCTGATTGGTGGCAGTTATCTTGCTTTTTCATTGTCATCAACCCCCTCCCCACCCCATCGCAGTATCTTGTTTCCACGAGAATGTCTTACTCACTGATTTAATCATCAAACTTTAGAAAACTGACCATCTAGGGACTGACAAGTGCAGCTGATTTTTATTTCATTTATTTTTCCACATTTGTTCACAGGATGTGTGTGTCACTGACCACTTTTGAAGCTAGAGGTTTGCCAGACCACTTCGGTAAGCAATTAAGAATCAACCACATTTCCGTGGGTCTGAAGTCACATGAAACTCAGTGTAGAATCAGGCAACAGATTTTGTGAAGGTTTTCAGTGAAGTAGGTAGCACTGTGGTGAGATTTCCTAATTACTGTCTACTTTCTAACGAATTTCAGAATCATTGAGTGAGCTTCCATGGTGGCATTCCTGAGATTAAGTCCCAGCTTCCAGTCCAATGACTTAACATAGACACAGAATGCTGGAGTAACTCAGTGGGTCAGGCTCTGGCGAAAAATGTTGGGTCAGAACCCTTCTTCAGACTGAAAGATAAAGATGAACGTGTGGTGGGGAGGGGGGGGGGGGGGGGTGGGGGTGGATTTGGAGGTGAGAAAAGGCCATAACAAATCAAGGCCGGCAACAGATGACCTCAGGAAGGGTGAAAGGCCGTAATGGCCTATTGTTGGCTGGGGAAGATGTGCTAACGAGAGGGATACAAGGATGTGAACAGTGGAATTAGTAGGACGACTAGGGTGGCGGAGGGGGGTGAGGGGGGTTAAAATGAGTGAAATCAACGTTCATACCGCTGGGCTGCCTAAGCAAAATATGAGGTGCTATTCTTCCAGTTTGTGTGTGGCCTCACTGACATTGGAGGAGGTCCAGGACAGAAAAGTCAGTATGGGAATGGGAATGGGAAGGGGACTTTAAGTGTTTGGCAACCGGGAGATCGCGTAGGCCAAGACGAGCTGAGCGTAAGTGTTCAGCAAAACTATCGCCAAGTCTCTACTTGGAGTCGGCGATATATAGGACCCCACACCGGGATCACCGTAGATGAGGTGGAGGATGTTGGAGGAGACTTAACATTATGTATTCTATTTTCATGAGACATGCTTGGTTTATGGTAGAAATCTTAATGGCTGTGGATTTCAGCCTCCGCCAAAGATTGAACACATCGTGTTCACACAGAAGGTGATGGGTACATGGAACGAACTGCCAGAGGAGATAGATGAAGCAGGTACAATGACAACAGTGAAAAGACATTTGGACAGGTACATGAATAAGAAAGGTTTAGAGTGACATTGAACCATACATCCTGTGAAGGCACAGAAGCAGTTTACGATTTGGCATTATTGGGAAAATAATGGTACTTGATACGATATTTTAAGAATGTTTCTCGAGAACTCCACAGACGTGCAATAATCTTTTCTTCCTGTGAGTTTCTGAGCACTGGATTTATTCTCTAATTGGCTCAAAAACTGTCTCTTTATAAATACAACATCAACCCTCGATTGCTAGCTTAAACACGAATGGACTAAGAGATAACCTGCTATATTGTACCAAGATAATGCAGGACGCGAGATCAAATGTATTGGAGCTCATCCAACCATGAGTGCTGTATAACTGCCCACAGTCTGTCAGTCTGAAATGGTGGTCAGTGTAGGGAATAACAACAAACAAAGTTTATTTGGTTTTGTAAACAAGGAAGTGCGGGAATAAATATATTCAGCTGATTAAGCTAAACTAAAATTTCTCCAGAAATGAGGAAAGACAAAGGACGCCTTGCATTAGATAACATATGGGTGAAATGGTTCTTTATTGTCATGTATGCACAGCACAGTGAAATTCTTTTGCACAATGCACAAATAAACAGTCGCATATTTTGCCGCCATTTACAAAAGAAAAAGTCCAAAGTTCAAAGTCCACATGTCAGAAATGGTTCATAAGGTCATAAGGAATAGGAGTAGAATTAGGCCATTCAGCCCATCAAGTCTACTCCGCCATTCAATCATGGCTGATCTATCCCTCCCTCCTAACCCCATTCTCCTACCTTAGTTTCAATGGTTCAATGGCACTTTATTGTCACATGTATCAGTGAAATTCTGTGTTTGCCTACATGCAGTTCAGTAACAATCTTGCTATACCTTAGGTACAAGAGTGTAAGGTGGTAGATTACACTCAGGCAGTACAGAAGATTCGTCACATTTCTGGCGCCGTCTTGTACGCTTCAAGTTCGCAGTTGTTTAAAAATGTTAGCGTGTTGGGGAAGCTCAGGGTAAGTGGGAAGTGGCAGTGAGTGTGGGCTGCTCATCTGAGTCTGTGGTCACTTTTGCAATATATGGGAAGGTCAAATTGCACCAGCAAGATTACTCCACAGTCATCCAAAGGATAAATTGCTACACAATTTGGTTTAGCGGTGAGGGATATTGATAGTCAGGTCACTGTGGAGAACTCTCCTTGAATGAATGTGTTCATATTTTCGATTTAGTTTTCTTACTCTTTCAACCATTATTTTCCAACCTCTTTGCTTTGGAGGCATGGTGCCAGAAGGCAAGAAGATGACTATTGTATAAAACAGAAAGGGATGGGCAATGTAAATACAGTCCAGTAAACCTGACATTGGTGGAAAGTAAATGAATGAAAGCAGTTCCCAGGGATAGTACCATTCAGAAAAGCACAGATCAATTGTAAACAGATAGCTTGGATTTATCACTGGTAGAATGCAACTAAGTAATTTAGTTGAATTTTGTGAGGAATGTCAATGAGGGTACCTTTGATGTACCTTTAGTTTAGGTTTAGGTCTATTATTGTCACATGTACCGAGGTACAGTGAAAAGCTTTGTTTTGCATGCTTTCCAAACAGATCAGATCTGCTATACACAAATACATTTTAGTCAAACTCAAGCATAGGTCCACCACAGATTGTCCGGCACCCTTGGTTCCAGAGCCTTGCGGGATTCTGCCGGAACAACACAGGTCATGCAATGTTGTTGTTGTTGTTGTTCGTCCTTCGGGTTCGAAGATGACCATGACTTCACTTTCAATCTTATTATTTAGACCGCTGATTGGGATCGCCGCCAGCCGCGGTATGCTGGCTGAGGTTGAAGTCATGAATTGCGCTTGACTTGGATTTAAGTGAGGGGGAGTTGCGCAGATCGTCGGCATCACTCTCTCGTCCCGGCCTATTGGGTTCCAGCAACAAGACACAGTCGAGACGGCTGGGGACAGGTCGGGATGCAGTGGATGGTCAGAAGTGCCCTGCGTATCTCACTCTGCCCTGTTTGCGCTCCACGGCACTTTGCTGGGATCGTCTTTCTGCCCGTTGAACCTTCTGGTGGTTTCCTCCGCGCAATCCGCCGACCCCAGGCTTCACGTGCTAGGTAGACAAGCCCTAAGCCGCTGGAACCAACGACTTGCCGACTGTACTTGTGGCATGCACACAAGACAGTGGAGACATCGTGGGGGAGGGGGTAGTCCTGCGGCTGATCCCACGGCTTGGGGGACGGTCGAGACCGGGGCGGTTCTCTCCGGGCGGTGGTCCGCAGCCCCACGGGCTGGTCATGCAATAATGAAATAACAATACACCTCTGACCCACTAATGTGTAAGAAAATAACTGCAGATGCTGGTTCAAATTGAAGGTAGACACAAAATGCTGGAGTAACTCAGCGGGTCAGGCAGCATCTCAGGAGAGAAGGAATGGGTGACGTTTCGGGTCGAGACCCTTCTTCACTCAACAAAGGGATCAATAAATAGGGGGCAAAGACCTAAGATAATTGACAGCAAGATTGCAAGAGGAAAATAACTTTGGCAAAATAGTGGTGGAGGTTTACGTGGAAAGGCTCTTCACCTCAAGGACAATGAGGAATAAGCTGTAAATGCTGGCCTTGCTGAAGATACACTTGTCACTTGAATGATTAAAACAAAATGGTTAAAGCGGGAGTGCTGTGAATATTTAGTTACCTGTGGTCCAATTTGCATTATTAACATAATTATTCCCAAACCATCTGCCAATGGATCAAGGACTTCCTGACCAACCGCCCCCAGACCGTCAAAATAGGCCCTCACCTCTCCTCCACCATTACACTGAGCACCGGCTCACCACAGGGCTGTGTGTTGAGCCCCATCCTTTACTCCCTCTACACTCACGACTGCGCCCCCACCCATCCCACCAACACCATCATCAAGTTCACGGATGACACGACTGTGGTTGGACTCATCTCAGGAGGAGATGAGACAGCCTATAGGGATGAAATCCAAAGGCTGGCAGCATGGTGTTCAGTGAACAATCTGGTCCTGAACTCCTCCAAAACAAAGGAACTTATAATTGACTTTAGAAAAACCAGTGTAGAATACGACCCACTCTACATCAATGGGGTCTGTGTGGAAAGGGTACCCGCTTTCAGGTTCCTGGGTACGCACATCGCAGAGGATCTTACCTGGTCTACCAACACCATCACCACAGTAAAGAAGGCACAGCAGAGACTCCACTTCCTGAGGATCCTCAGGAAAACCAACCTGCAGGAGAAGCTCATGTTGTCCTTCTATCGCTGCTCCATCGAGAGTGTGCTGGCATACTGTATAACCACATGGTATGCCAGCTGCTCAGAAAAGGACAGGAAGGCCCTTCAGAGGGTCATCACGACGGCCCAGAAGATCATCGGCTGCTCACTGCCCTCCCTGGAGCACCTGTTCAGCCTACGCTGCCTCAGTAGAGCAGGCAAAATAATAAAAGATCCATCCCACCCCGGCCACCGTCTGTTTGTTCATCTGCCCTCTGGTCGACGTTTCAGGTCGATCAAATCCCGAACAAACAGACTTAAGAACGGTTTTTACCCCAGGGCCATACGAGAACTGAACACTACCTTTGCACTAGGCAACACCGTTAAAAAATCTTGTACTTAATATAATTGTATTTATGTATTTATTTGTTTTTGCATTTATTGCATATATGTTTGTACGCACCGTCAGGATTGGCTATTTTTTAATTTCGTTGTACTCGTTGCAATGACAATAAATGAATATTATTATTATTATTATTATTATTATTATTAGATGTCACTCATGATACATGATTAATATTTTAATCTTTTACGTTAAAACTGGAAGATGTCCGACTATCAGTTGAAGCAGCTGCGTTTGGGAACACGATATTGGAAATGTCTGTACTTCATATTCACTGGGGAATATTACAACAGATCTGTATTGACTATATGTTTCTACTGCCTACAGGGCAGTGGGCAAACTTTGGATTAAATATTAAAACAAATCCTATTTGTTTTTCCAGCTCCCCAAACGATACCTTCCTTGGCATATTCCAGAGAACTCCTGATGCCAGCGTTCCTTAAAGCACAGCCCAAGTAGGATTGTTTCTCTGATATCACATTTCTGCTCATGGGATATTACTTAGAACATAGAACAGTACAGCACAGGAAATGGCCCTTCGGCCCACAATATTTGTGCCGAACATAATACCAAGTTAAACTGATCTCACCTGCCTGTACATGATCCACATTCCACTATTCTATGCACTTCCGTGTGCCTATCTAAAAGCCTCTCAAATGCTACCTTGGTACCTGCCTCCATCACCACCCCTGGCAACATGTCCCAGACCCTCACTGCTCCATGTATTAAAACAATTTGCCCTGCACATCTCCATTAAAGGTTCCCTCTCTCACCTTATATCTATGCCCTCTAGTGTTGGATATTCCCACCCTGGGAAAAAGGTTCTGGCTGTCTACCTTATCTATGCCTCTCAAAATTTTATACATTTCTACCAAGTAGAATAAATTGAGCCGGCATCCAGCTCCTGACCTCTATCCATAAATGTGCAGGTGAACTGGAAACCATATGAGACGTAGTTGTGACTACTCCAGCCAGTCGACAAGGAGGTAGAGAGGGTCAAGTCAAGTCAAGTCAAGTCAATTTTATTTGTATAGCACGTTTAAAAACAACCCACGTTGACCAAAGTGCTGTACATTTGATTAGGTTCCAATAGAAAAAAAATGAAAACATACAGTAGCACGCAAACAGTTCACAGCGCCTCCTCAATGAGCCTCAAACGCTAGGGAGTAGAAATAGGTTTTGAGCCTGGACTTAAAGGAGTCGATGGAGGGGGCAGTTCTGATGGGGAGAGGGATGCTGTTCCACAGTCTAGGAGCTGCAACCGCAAAAGCGCGGTCACCCCTGAGTTTAAGCCTAGACCGCGGGATAATGAATAGCCCCAAGTCGGCCGATCTGAGGGACCTGGAGTTAGAGAGGGGGGTTAGAAGACTTTTGATGTAGGGGGGGGAGTGTCCTTTTAGGGCTTTATACGTGAATAGGAGGAGCTTGAAGTTGATTCTGTACCGTACAGGGAGCCAGTGGAGAGAGGCCAGAATCGGGGTGATGTGGTCCCTTTTACGGGCATCCGTCAGGAGTCTCGCTGCGGTGTTTTGGACCAGTTGCAGGCGGGACAGGGAAGATTGGCTGATCCCAGTGTATAGGGAGTTGCAGTAGTCTAGGCGGGAGGAAATGAAAGCGTGAATGATTTTTTCTGTGTCGTTGAATTGGAGGAAAGGTTTGATTTTAGCTATGGTTCGAAGTTGGAAGAAGCTGGCTTTTACCACAGCGTTGACTTGCTTATCAAATTTTAATGCAGAGTCAAATATCATGCCGAGGTTTTTGTCATGCGGTTTGACTAGGCAGGATAGGCTTCCAAGACTGCCTGTTATCAATTTGATGGAGTCGGGGGGGGGGCGAATAGGATGACCTCAGACTTGCTCTCATTTAATTGGAGGAAGTTCTGTGCCATCCAACATTTTATGTCCTCAAGGCAGTGTGAGAGGCTGTTTAAATTTGACTGGTTGTTGGGTTTCAGGGGGAGGTAAAGCTGAGTGTCATCGGCATAGCAGTGGAAAGAAATGCCGTGCCTTTGAATGATTTGGCCAAGGGGGAGCATGTATAGAGAGAAGAGAATGGGGCCTAGGATGGAGCCATGTGGAACTCCGCAGGAGAGGCTAGCTGGAGCAGAGGAATAACTGCCTATGTTGATGGCGAAACTCCTATCTTTGAGGTACGAAGCGAACCAGCTCAGGGCAGTGCCATCAATGCCAACCGCGTACCGGAGACGGTCAAAAAGGATGGTGTGGTCCACTGTATCGAACGCTGCGCTGAGGTCGAGAAGGAGCAGGATTGCACAGTCGCCGGTGTCGATGGCGAGAAGCAGGTCGTTGTGTACCTTCAACAAGGCAGACTCTGTGCTGTGGTGGGCTCTGAAACCTGACTGGAAACTTTCCAGGATGGTGTTTTGGTGCAGGTAGGGCACTAATTGGTTTAGGATTGCCTTTTCAAGGACTTTTGACAGGAATGGCAGTTTGGAAATGGGTCTGTAGTTGCTAGGCAAGGTGGGGTCTAGGTTAGGTTTTTTCAGTAGGGGCTGGACCACCGCGTGCTTGAAACTGGTTGGAACAGTGCCAGTGGCCAGAGAACTGTTGATAATAGAGAGGATGCTGGGACCGGCTATTGCAATGACATCCTTCAGAAGGGCAGTGGGGGCTGGATCAAGGGGGCAGGTTGCAGGTTTCATAGTGGAGACAAGCTTTGCAAGGGAGGATAGAGTGACGGGTTGGAAGCAGTCCAATTTAGATGAACAGACTAGTGAGACAGCTAGGTCACGGGTGGGAGGGGAAATGTTCATTCTAATATTCTCAACTGTGTTGGTGAAAAATTTAGCGAATTCTTCGCACTTAGCAGGGGACCCAACTAAGCTGGTACTGGGGGCGGGACATATGACAGAGGTAATTGTTCTAAATAGGACCTTGGAGTTATGAGAGTTTTTGGAAATAAGGTTGGAGAAGTATTGTGCTCTAGCAGACTTTACTGCTTCCTGGTATTTGAGAAGATTGTTTCTCAGAATTTCGAAGGAAATTTGAAGCTTGTCACATTTCCACCTCCTTTCTGATTTTCTGCACTCCCTTCTTAGGGTTTTGGTGGAGTCATTGAGCCACGGCCGACCTTTGGGCTTAGGCTTTTTCATTTTAAGGGGAGCGATAGAATCCAGGATGGAAGAGCAAGTGATATTAAATAAAGAGGCGAGATCCTCAGTGCTGAGATGGGGGGGAGAGGCCTCAATAGTGCAGATGTTGGGGGCAGCTGTGAGAGCCTCGGAGAATTTACTGGCAGTCAATGAATTTATGTCGCGGGAGTAGCGAACAGGGAGATGAGATTTTGCGGGAGATAAAGGCAGAGATGCGTCAAAAATGATAGCGCTGTGGTCCGATAGACAGGCTTCAGTAGTTTCAATGTTGTTGATTGGGAATCCGGACGATAACACTAGGTCGAGAGTATGGCCTAACTTGTGAGTGGGTCCCGTGGTGTGAAGAGTCAGATTGAAGGACTCAACCAGGTGCATAAATTCACTCACAAGAGGCTTAGTGGGACAGCAAACATGAATATTAAAGTCACCAAGAATCATGATCCGGTCAAATTTGGGCAAAATGCTAGAAATCAGATCAGTAAATTGGGTGATGAAGTCCTTATGCATTTTTGGTGGGCGATACACAAGAACAATTAAGAGGGGATAGGCTACGCCTACTTTAATTAGTTGCACCTCGAAACTGGAGAAATGATCAGCGTTCAGGAGGCGGCAGTTGAAATGTTTCTTAAACACAGTGGCTAAGCCCCCACCGCGTCCGGAGAGCCTAGGCGAGGTGAAGAAGTGACAGTTATCAGGACAGAGTTCCACGAGTGGTGCAAGCTCACCAGGGTTAAGCCAGGATTCTGTGAGCAGTAAGAAGTCCAATCCACGGGTGATGAAGAAGTCGTTGAGGATGAAAGTCTTGTTCTGTAGGGATCTTACGTTGATCAGGGCCACTTTAGCAGGGACAGCAGGGACAGCAGGTGAGCTTCGGTCCGGTAGCGGCTCCCACGCCAGCGGGCGGAGGCTCAGGGAGACCACGCCGCTGCGCTTCACAGATGGCCTTGCTGGGAGCCCGCGGGCCGGCAGTCCAGGGACCGGGATGATCGGTCGAAGAGCGGCATACCTGAGCTCGAGGGAGCGCCGGTGGATGGAGCTGTAAGGTCGACCAGGTCCGACTTCGCAGCGCTGGGCGAGGTCGGCCGCTGTTGGATGAGCGCGGGCGAGGTTTTAAAAATTTTCGAATGTTCCCGCGCATTTACCCCGCCTCCTAGCGCGGTGCGTGCGGCGGTGGATGTAAGGCTGGGCCCGCACATCTACCGGGAGTTGATCGAGGAGCGATCGCTGGAAGAAACTTTGTCCGGGACCTGGACTGAAGAAGTCGACGACGGAGGGTCGGATCAACAGGAGGGTTCGGCGGTTCGGCGGTCGTAAACCAAAGTGGCTCGAAGAATACTACGATCTCCAGGTGAGCGACGACAGGCAGCCAAACACAACGGCGCGGCCATCTTGAAGGGAAGGAGCAACACTGAGCAGTTAGAATCTCTGGATATAAGGAATGGTAAGTAACATCCTATCAGGTACTTTGATCTCCTCTGCAGACTAGTGTCAAATGCAGTTTGAAAATATTGTTGCCTCAAGATACCTCAAGAACCACAAGATATTGGCTACGTAGAAGGCATGGCATCTGGAAGTTATATCAGGGGAAGAAACTGTTGCTGAAACAATAGACTGAATCCCTTTTTGAATTGTTGCATGCTGCAAAGCATGAAAAATTGAAATCCTCTACTGTGACAAACACACCGAGAATTTTTTGCAAGATGAAAGAATCTTGCACTTTTTCAAAACTGCTCGTTGCATTCTTCCCTGCAGAGGCTAAATTGGGTTCAAACCACACAGTGTGTGTCCCAGCAATTCTACCCATGGCTTGGAATTTTAACTCACTGCTTGAACAGTTGAAGGGGCATGAGACCGAAGAAGAGATGCCATCAGAAAGCTGAAGGGGCCTTCTTTATACATATACATGGGGTCTCAATAATGTCATTAAGGTCTCTCTGTAATTTATACCTTGAAGGGAAGTTGTTGTGAATCCGGGCCCAAACAGAAGCATAAAAAGAGCATAAAAGCAATTTAGAAAATCTTTTTTTTTTCGCCTTGGGATCGAGAAGGAACGGGATAGCCAAGAGTAATATTTGCCATCCATAAGCCTTGGGCATCTAATCTCCTATCCCAAAAACAGACCTCCCTACACTTGGCTTCTTGTCAGGCTTCTTTCAGTCCAGACAGCAGCTACCATTTAGTCCCAAATCCTATTTTAGCTTAGTTTAGTTTAGGGATACAGCATGGAAACAGGCCCTTCTGTCCACCGAGTCTATGTCGACCAGCAATCACCCATACATTAGTTCTATCCTACACACTCGGGACAGTTTACAGAAGCCAATTAACCTACAAACTTGCACGTCTTTGGAATGTGGGAGGAAACCCATGTGGGAACAGAGAGAACGTACAAACTCTGTACACACAACACCCGTAGTCAGGATTGAACCCGGGTCTCTGGCATTGTAAGGCAGCAACTCTACTGCTGCGTCACTGTGCCAACCCGATTCTCTTTCTGACATTGCTTTATTCTGTTGAGTTTGGACAGGAGACAGAGTGGGCATGTGCAGGTAAGGAATTAAAATCCCAACCATCTGGACCACTGTTGCACTTAACTTCCATTGGGATTAAAACCAAGGCAGAAATGTTACAGATTTTAATCAAGCCTGTTTTATTTTTATTTTCCTTCCTGCAGACATGTGGGAACTTCCCTCCAAAAAATCTGATTCTGCTCCTTTTCGCATTTTAGATAGATCGCTATTGCCGAAGTGTTCAGTATGAAGGAATCCTGCCTTCTAATTTAACAGCCAAGACGCAAAGGAACTGCCCTGATAAGTAGCAAAAATAAGTTCACGAGACTTCATAAGATCATTAGACAGAAGAGCCGAATTAGGCCATTCAGCCCATCGAGTCTACTTCACCATTCAATCGGAACTGATCTATCTTTCCATCTCCAACTCATTCTCCATCATGGTCTAGTTTGGCTCAGCCACCAAGCATGACATCCAGAGGCTGCAAAGGATCGTTCGATCAGCTGAGAAGGTTGTTGGCAGCAACCTTCCACCCATTGACAAACTGTACACTGCAAGGGCCAGGAAGCGAGTGGGCAAGATCATCTCTGACCCCTCGCACCCTGGCCACAAACTCTTTGGAGCACTTCCCTCTGGAAGGCGACTCCGGACTGTCAAAGCAGCCACAGCCAGACATAAAAACAGCTTTTCCCCCACGAGTAGTAGTTCTACTCAATAACCAAAGTCTGTAGTCTCTTTATTGCTCTAGTTTATTTTCACTCACATGTTTAGACCATAATGTTGTATCCTTATTGTTTTGATGTGGTTCTGCTTTATTCTATACTGTTAACTGTATGTTTGTGTTGTCATTTGTGAGTGGAGCACCAAGGCACATTCCTTGTATGTGCACATACTTGGCCAATAAACTTATTCATTCATTCATTCATTCATTCATTCATTCATTCATTCATTCTTCTGCCTTCTCCCTGTATCATTTGACATCCTTACTAATCAAGAACCCATCAAAAAAATGTTCATGCCTTTTCTGCAAAGCCTTTTGATGTGGTTTGAGGACCAAGTCTATACTGAGGTAAGGATTCTCCCATGAGATGTTATCCTTGTTTAGTTTAGTTTATTATTGTCATGTGTATCGAGGTACTTTGAGTCATAGAGTCATACAGTGTGGGAACAGGCCCTTCGGCCCAACTTACCCACACTGACCAGCATGTCCCATCTACATTTGTCTCACCTGCCTGCATTTGGCCCAATATCCCTCTAAACCTGGCCTATCCATGTTACCTGTCCAAATGTTTCTTAAACATTGTGATAGTACCTGCTTCAACTACCTCCTCCGGCAGCTCGTTCCATACAGTGAAAAGCTTCTTTGTTGCATACTATCCAGTCAGAGAAAATACTATACATGATTACAATCAAGCCATCTACAGTGTACAGATAAAGGGTATAACGTTTAGTGCAAGATAAAGTCCAGTAAAGTCTGATTAAAGATAGTTCAAAGGTCTCCAATGAAGTAGATGGGAGGTCAGTTGGTGAGAGGATAGTTCAGTTGCCTGATAACAGCTGGGAAGTAACTGTTCCTGAACCTGGAGGTCGAGCAAAATGTGTCTGTACACAAGACAATACCACCAAGCAAGCATAGCTGTTCACTCGTGTAATTCTGTAAAACAGTACCCTCAGAGCCCAGAGTGGATAAGCAAGGATAATGAACTCTTAGCTCAAATCATCTTCCATGGTGTTTGTTCGTTTGCGGTTGCACTAAAATGAATGCAGATGAGCTTGAGTTCCTGGAAGTTACATTGCAAAGGTCGTTTTCATCAAAATGATTGATGAGATTATTAGTGGCTCACGTGGCTTGGGCTTGTCTTCTGTGTGGCTGCAAATGACACCTTAAGCAAGAGACGGAGAAGAGCCTGTAATAAAACAGAAATGAATACACAGAATTGATTGCGGAGCCAGTTTTATGTAAATCTATGGCGCTGAATTCCTCTGACTGAATTTCACATCACAAGCCGTTCACGAAGAGAAATGACTGAGGAGCACTTTGTTGCAATTGCCATTCAGTCTCTAACTGATTTATGACACCCACCGGTAGACTCAATTGGCAACAAAGAAATGGAAAGTGGTGATGATCATATCTTCACTCCTGATTATAATGTGCACATTGTAATATTAACTATGCCATATCATTATGCAAATCCTGGATCTGTCAGCAACTATCCTAGCAAGCTACCTTTCATTGTGAGGTGTAGCTGACAGGGTTCCTTTGATGTGAAAAAGACTCATGTATTTAATTAAAAAATACTTGTTCCTTTCAACGTAGTTGATGTATAAAACAATATTTTAGCAAAAAAAAAAAAAATCCTTTATAAATTTGACACCTAAAGTGTTAACCTTGCTTCATCCTTCCCGCACCATCAAACCTTTCTTTTCTATTTTCTATTTTGTTTCAGATTTCCACCATTCATTTTTTTTTAATCTTCACCTTAACAAGATTTCTCAAGCTATTGAAACATAAATCTGTGGACAATTGTCATGAGGCTCTCCTGATCTGTGGCAATCTTCCCAGTAGAATGAAGATTCATGGTCTGCCCCGGAACACTAAACCATTTTATGCCAGGGAATGGGGACTGATGTTTCTTTCCTTCTGTTCCGTGGCTCAACACTTGGATCGTTATGTCTCCCGCATTCTACGGAGACATAGTAAATTTGCCGGTGTCAGTAAATGATGGCTTGAAAAATCATTCCATCCCTGTAGCCTCTAACCCCGTTTCCTTTCAGAAACTTAGTCAAAGAGTCATAGAGTGTGCAAAAAAATGCCCTTCAGCCCAACTTGCCCACACCGGCCAACATGTCCCATCTACGCTAATCCCACTTTCTCAAACCGTTCCTATCCATGTACCTGTCAAATTGCTTCTTAAACGTTGGCATAGTCCCTGCCTCAACCATCTCCTCTGGCAGCTCGTTCCATACACCCACCACCCTTTGTTTTGAAAAGTTACCCCTCGGATTCCTATAAAATCTTTCCCCCTTCACCTTAAACCTATGCCCTCTGGTTCTTGTTTGCCCCACTCTCCGCAAGAGACTCTGTGCGTCTACCCAATCTATTCCTCTCATGAATTTATACAGCTCTATAAGATCACCCCTCATCCTCATGTGCTCCAGGGAATAGAGCCCCAGCCTGTTCAATCTTTCCCTACAGCTCAGACCCTCGAGTCCTGGCAACATCCTTGTAAATCTTCTCTGCATCCCTTCCAGCGTAATAACATCTTTCCTATAACATGGTGCCCAGAACTGAACTTGACCTCCCAAATTCTATACTCAATACTCTGACTGATGAAGGCCAATGTGCCAAAAGCCTTTTTGACTATCCCCATCTACCTGTGACGCCACCTTCAAGGACTTGCTGGCACTTAATTACATTAAGTACAATTTCTGCATGCAGTGGGTGACATGGTGGTATAGTGGTAGCTCTGAGAGCCAAGTTCATGTTCATTAGTTCATAAGTTCCAGGAGCAGAATTAGCATCCTCTAGACACCAGCACATCCTTCCTCCGATATGGAGCCTACATCCGCTCACAATACTTCAAACGTGGTCGAACCAGTGCCTTTCAAAACGTCAACAGTACATTCCTGCTTTTATATTCTAGTGCTCTCGAAATAAATGCTAGCACTGCATTTGCTTTCCTTACAACCGACCAACTAAGTTCAGAAGTCATAGCAGAATTAGGTTATTCGGCCCATAGAAACGACTCCACCATTCAATCATGGCTGATGTGGTTCAAAGCATGGTTCGATCCTGACATCGGGTGCTGTCGCTGTGGAGTTTGCATGTTTATCCTTCGACTGCATGGCTTTTCTCAGGTTGCTACAATTTCCTCCCACGCCCCAAAGACATGCAGGTTTGTGGGTTCATTGGCCTCCGCAAATTGCACCTTGTGTGTAGGATTCAAAAGTGGGATAACATGCAACTATTGTGAATGGGTTATGAATAATCAGCATGGACTCGTTGGGCCGAAGGTCCTGTTTCCACGCTGTATCTCCAAACTAAATTGAACTAGTCTCGGACCAGAGGGCATAGCCTCAGAATAAAAGGTTGTACCTTTAAAATGGAGATGAGGAGGAATTTCTTTAGCCAGAGGGTGGTGAATCTGTGGAATTCATTGCCACAGATGGCTGCGGAGGCCAAGTTGTTAAGTATTTTTAATGCTGAGATTGTTTGGTCCTTGATTAGTATGGGCGTCAAAGGTTACAGGGAGAGGGTAGATGAATGGGGTTCGGAGGGAAAAATAGATCAGCCATAATCGAATAGAGGAACAGACTCAATGAGCCAAATAGCCTAATTCTGCAACTATGTCTTCTGATCTTGTATACCTTTCTGATCCAGGTAATAAGAGGTACAGCTTGCTAGCCAGTTCCTTTATTTTATTCTTTATCTCAGCTTGATTCCAATTTAATAGTGTGGATAGCTCAATACATGTGTCAGTTGTAAGTATTTAGTTTAGTTTAGTTTAGTTTAGTTTAGTATCATAAGTACCGAGGCACAGTGAAAAGCTTTTTCTTGCGTGCTAACCAGTCAATGAAAGGACTCCATGTAGCGACCATAGAGAATGGTCCGGGTCGTCGAACCCTCAGATTGGCCAGCAAGGTCACGTGTGAGCGCGACCGAAGGGATTGGTCCAGAGAGCGACATCGCTGATTGGCCAGCGTGGTCATGTGCGCTTTTGGCGCCCGAAATGTAGAGTTCGGAGAAGTCTTCGCAGAAGACAGTAAGTTTTTGATGGTTGTCCTTTACCTTGTTGTTTAACCTTTGTATTCGAGTATTGCTCCCGCAATAAACTTCTTCTACAACCAACAAGTTTACGGACTCGCCATATTGGTGACCCCGACGTGATCTGGACGATCACCGACTATGCAGGAACACGACGCCTCGTTGTTGGATGCCGCGCCTGGCACACCGGAGTTAAGCGCAGTAAGCGTTCACCTTCCGTTGTTTTGGACACATTCACCGCAATCTTGGTTTGTCCACACCGAAGCCCAATTCCATATAAAGAACATATCGGCCGACTCAACGAAGTATTACTATCTCGTCAGCGCTCTATCACCGGAGACGACCACACGCGTGATGCGGTTCATCGTTAATCCGCCTGCGGAAAGCAAGTACGAGGCAATGAAGAAATTGTTACTGCGAACCTTCGGGTTTAATAGGCATGATTGCGCTGAAAAACTTCTGCATCTACCGGACCTCGGAGATCGACGGCCGTCCGTTCTCATGGCCGAGATGATGATGCTAGCCGGTGAGCATACGGATTGCCTCATGTTCGAACAGGCATTCCGAGAGAAGCTTCCCGAGGATGTCCGACTGCTGCTCACGGATTGTTCTTTTAAGGACCCCGAAGCATATGCAGAGAAAGCGGACGCGCTCATAGCGGCTAAATCGAAGGCAGGCGTTTCGATCAACAAGGTCTCGACATCGGTGACCACGCCACAGCGACATCAAGATGGCGCCGCATCTCCCGCCAGTTCTCCGAAAGCCCGCCAAAAAGATCCGCACAAGCGCGGCTGGTGCTATTATCACCTACGATGGGGTAGAGAATCCCGCAACTGCCGCTCACCTTGTACCTTCGCGGGAAATGCCTCGGCCGATCGTACATAGGGGCAGTTGCGATTGGCCAGAACCGACGCCTCTACGTCCACGATCGATTCACGGACACAGAATTTTTGGTGGACACGGGAGCCATCGTCGGTATAGTGCCGCCGACCGACCTCGAAACCAGAACGGGTAAGACAGGTCCCACCCTCATCGCGGTTAATGGAAGCCCCATTCGCACTTTCGGTATACGGAAGATGTCCCTTGTGTTAGGCCTCCGCACGTACGAATGGCCATTCATCATAGCAGACGTCAGACAAGCGATCCTAGGCGCAGATTTTCTCTGGGCTTTTTCACTGGTCCCTGATGTCCGCGGTAACGACCTCCGACCCTCCGCCAGCGAGGAGCCCATCGCTCCGACAATCGCCTCCCCGCCCAGCCCTACTGTCCAGGCCGTCGTCGCGGCCCCTGACTCATATGCTGAGATCCTGGCGGAGTTTCCAGAGCTGCTCATCCAATGTTTTGACACGCCTTCGGCCAAGCACGGCGTGGTCTATCACATCCGCACCGAGGGCCCTCCCGTTTTCGCTCGGGCCAGGAGACTACCGCCAGACAAACTGGTGGAGGCACGGGCGGAATTTAGGAAGATGGAGGAAATGGGCATTGTCCGTCAGTCCGACAGCCCGTGGGCCTCGCCGTTGCATATGGTCTCCAAGGCATCTGGGGGGTGGAGACCATGTGGCGATTATCGGCGTCTCAATGCTGTCACCACGGCTGATCGCTACCCCATACCGCACCTACAGGACTTTTCGTCTGGGCTGGAAGGAGCGGTGGTGTTCTCCAAAATCGATTTGGTGCGAGGATACCACCAGATTCCGGTGCGGCCGGAGGACATACAGAAAACTGCCACGATTACTCCGTTCGGGTTGTTTGAATGGTTGCGTATGCCTTTCGGTTTAAAGAACGCGGCACAGGCTTTCCAACGACTGATGGACCGTGTGGGTCGGGGTTTACCCTTTTTGTTTATTTATTTAGACGACATCCTGGTCGCCAGCCCCTCAGTGCAGGAACACCAGGTCCACTTGCGGACTGTGTTCCAGCGGCTCCAAGACCACGGGCTCATTATCCAACCCTCCAAGTGTCAATTCGGCCTCCCTTCTCTTGATTTTCTAGGGCACAGAATCACCCCTGCCGGCGCCTCCCCTTTGCCCGAGAAGGTGGAGGCTATCCGGGCATTTCCCAGGCCCACCACAGTGAAAGGGCTGCAGGAGTTCGTAGGTATGGTCAACTTCTACCATAGGTTCGTTCCGGCAGCTGCGCGGGTCATGCGCCCACTTTTCCAGTGCCTTGCGGGAAAACCGGTAGAGTTGATATGGTCCCCGGCCGCAGAGTCGGCTTTTACAGCAGCTAAGGCAGCTTTGGCAGACGCCACCATGTTGGTCCACCCGAGCCCCTCCGCCCCCACTGCCCTGACGGTTGACGCCTCTGATGTGGCGGTGGGTGGGGTCTTGGAGCAGCAGGTCGGTGGCCGTTGGCAGCCCTTGGCGTTTTTCAGCCGGCAACTAAATTCGGCTGAGCTGAAGTATAGCGCATTTGACCGAGAGCTTCTGGCCCTCTATTTAGCTGTTCGTCATTTCAGGTATTTCCTTGAGGGCCGCCCATTTGTGGCCTTTACGGACCACAAACCATTAACATTTGCATTTTTCAAATTGTCTGACCCATGGTCGGCCCGCCAGCAGCGGCACCTGACTGCTATCTCCGAATTTACCACCGATGTCCGTCATGTCGCGGGTAAGCTTAATGCCGTTGCTGACGCCCTGTCCAGACCTGCTTTTTCGGCGGTGGACTGCGAGGTGGATCCCCAGGAGCTTGCGGAGGCACAGCTTCTAGCGGATACCGCCTCGGCATACCAGTCCACCACTTCGGGATTGAAGTTGGCTCAGGTAGCCTGCGGGTCGGAAGGCACAAAAGTCTGGTGTGATGTTTCCCTTCCCCGTCCCAGGCCGGTAGTACCGCCCTCCCTTCAGCGCCGGGTTTTTGATGCCATTCACGGGCTGGCGCACCCGTCCATCCGCTCCACCTCTGCTTTAGTAGCAGCTCGGTTTGTCTGGCATGGCCTACGGAAACAGGTAGCGGGTTGGGCGCGTTCCTGCGTTCCCTGTCAGACCGCTAAAGTCCAGCGCCATGTCCAGCCCCCCGTACAGGAGTTCGAGGTCCCAGCAGTTCGTTTTTTCCACATCCACGTGGATTTAGTCGGGCCTTTGCCTTCCTCCCGGGGCTACACCCACCTCCTCACGGTGGTGGATCGGTTCACCCGGTGGCCAGAGGCTTTCCCATTGTCTGATATCTCGGCAGCCTCTTGTGCCAGGACTTTGGCCCTCCATTGGGTAGCACGTTTCGGGGTCCCGGCAGTTATTACCACTGACAGGGGGCCGCAGTTCACTTCGTCCCTCTGGGCCGCGCTCGCAGAACTGTACGGTTCCAAGTTACAACCCACTACTGCATACCACCCCCAGGCAAATGGACTTGTAGAAAGGTTCCACCGTCAACTTAAGGCGTCCCTCAGTGCAAGGCTTGAAGGCCCGGACTGGGTAGACCAACTCCCCTGGGTTCTTCTGGGCATCCGGACTGCTCCTAAGCAAGATCTCGGTGCGTCGTCCGCGGAGCTAGTATATGGCTCGCCACTTCGAGTACCCGGGGATTTGTTTCCGGACCCCTCAGACCAGCTGCCTACAGTCCCATCAGTGTTAGCATCTCTCCGGGAACGGGTGGGTTCCCTGGCTCCAGTTCCGACTTCACGTCATGGGTGTCCCATGGTACATGAACCGCCTTCCCTGAAGGACTGTGAGTTTGTGTTTCTGCGAAAAGATTCCCATCGTGCCCCATTGCAGAGGGTCTATCAAGGGCCGTTCCGGGTTTTGCGTAAGGGAACGGCTACCTTCACCTTAGACATGTGCGGCAGGAGTGAGCTCGTCTCGGTGTCCCGGCTTAAACCTGCACACTTGGATCCGGATCAACCAGTCCTGGTCGGCCAAACCCCTAGGAGAGGCCGGCCTCCGTCAGTTCCGCTCAGTCCAGGACCCCCCGTTCCGGCAGTTCCTCCAAGTCCGGAATCCCCTGCTCCTGTGGTTCAGGCTGCCCCTCTCCTTACTCGTTATGGTCGCGAAATCTGGCTCCCTGCTAGGTTCCGTACCTCGGGTTCTGGGGGGGGGTCATGTAGCGACCATAGAGAATGGTCCGGGTCGTCGAACCCTCAGATTGGCCAGTAAGGTCACGTGTGAGCGCGACCGAAGGGATTGGTCCAGAGAGCGACATCGCTGATTGGCCAGCGTGGTCATGTGCGCTTTTGGCGCCCGAAATGTAGAGTTCGGAGAAGTCTTCGCAGAAGACAGTAAGTTTTTGATGGTTGTCCTTTACCTTGTTGTTTAACCTTTGTATTCGAGTATTGCTCCCGCAATAAACTTCTTCTACAACCAACAAGTTTACGGACTCGCCATATCTACATGATTACAATCAAGCCATCACAGTTTACAGATACAGCATGATGAGAATAACATTTTGTGCAAGATAATGTCCAGTAAAGTCTGATTAAAGATAGTCTGAGGGTCTCCAATGAGGGTCTCCAAGGTGAGCGGCAGTTGTGGGATTCGCTACCCCATCGTAGGTGATAATAGCACCAGCCGCGCTTGTGCGGATCTTTTTGGCGGGCTTTCGGAGAACTGGCGGGAGACGCGGCGCGATCTTGATGTCGCTGTGGCGTGGTCACTGATGTCGAGACTTTGTTGATCGAACCGCTTGCCTTGTTTTTAGCCGCTATGAGCGCGTCCGCTTTCGCTGCATATGCTTCGGGGTCCTTAAAAGAACAATCCGTGAGCAGCAGTCGGACATCCTCAGGAAGCTTCTCTCAGAATGCCTGTTCGAACATAAGGCAATCCGTATGCTCACCGGCTAGCATCATCATTTCGGCCATGAGAACGGAAGGCCGTCGATCTCCGAGGTCCGGTAGGTGCAGAAGTCTTGCAGCGCAATCATGCCTATTAAACCCGAAGGTTCGCAGTAACACTTTCTTCATGGCCTCGTACTTGCTTTCCGCAGGCGGATTAACGATGAACCGCATCACGCGTGTGGTCGTCTCCGGTGATAGAGCGCTGACGAGGTAGTAATACATCGTCGAGTCGTCCGATATCTTCTTTATATGAAATTGAGCTTCGGTGTGGACAAACCAAGATTGCGGTGAATGTGTCCAAAACAACGGAAGGTGAACGCTTACCGCGCTTAACTCCGGTGTGCCAGGCGCGGCAATCAACAACGAGGCGTCGTGTCCCTGCATAGTCGGTGATCGTCCAGATCACGTCGGGGTCACCAATATGGCGAGTCCGAAAACTTGTTGGTTGTAGAAGAAGTTTATTGCAGCCGCAATATTCGAATACAGAGTTAAACAACAAGGTAAAGGACAACCATCAAAAACTTACTGTCTTCTTCGAAGACTTCGCCGAACTGGAACTTTCGGGCGCCAAAAGCGCACATGACCACACTGGCCAATCAGCGATGTCGCTCTCTGGACCAATCCCCATGTTCGCGTTCACACGTGACCTCGCTGGCCAATCTGAGGGTTCGACGACCCGGACCATTCTCTATGGTCGCTACAAGGGAGTTGTTATCTCTGGACTGCTCATAACTTGGCAGGTCAGGCAGCATAGCTGGATGTTTTGGGTCAGGACACTTCTTCAGTTTGTAGAAGGGTCCTGACCCAAGATGTTGTCTGTCTATAGACACAAAATGCTGGAGTAACTCAGCGGGACAGGCAGCATCTCTGGAGAGAGAGAATGGGTGACGTTTTGGATCGAGACTCTTATTCAGACTGGTTCGGGATTCCTACACAGACCTTTCTGTCCTCGGTCTCCTCCATTGTCAGAGTGAGGCTAAATGCAAATTGGAGGAACAGCATCTCATATTTCGCTTGGGCAGCTTACAGCCCAGAGGTATGAATATTGATTTCTTTCTTCAGGTAGCCCCGGCATTCCCTCTCTCTCTATCTCTCCCCCACCCAAGTTACACTAGCTTCTCATTTTCACCCCACAAACAGCTTACAATGGCCTGTTTCCTTTATCATCGTTACCTTTTTGCGTATCTTTCATTCTTTATCTCTCCACATCACCGTCTATATCTCTCGTTTCCTTTATCCCTAACCAGCCTGAGGAAGGGCCTCGACCCCAAATGTCACCCATTCCTTCTCTCCAGAGATAATGCCTGTCCAGCTGAGTTACTCCACGTGTTTTTGTCTATCTTCTTTTCAAACCCGCATCTGCAGTTCCTTCTTACACATGTTGTCTGTCTATGTTCTCCAGAGATGCTGCTTTGACCCGTCGAGTTACCCTAGCATCCGCAGTTCCTTGTATATCCCTTTAATGTCACCAGGTTCAGTAGAAAACTCATGTGCAATATCTTTCATTAAAAAAATTAAGTAGTGTGTTGCAGTATAAACATTCAATAGTCTGGCAAATCTATCTTGCTAGCACCACCAAAGTTCCAAAGGTGCCGGTTTACTGGAATGCTGCCTGGATTAGGTGGTATTAGTCACAGTGGGAGGTTGGGTGAACTTGGATTGTTTTCTTTGGAACGCCAGAGGATGAGGGGGAAAGAAGGTCCTGAAGAAGGTTCCACAATCCAATGTATCACCTATCCACGTTTTCCAGGGATGCTGCCTGATCTGCTTTAGACTTAGAGGTAAGGAGCGGAAACAGGCCCTTCGGCCCACCGTGTCCGCGCCGACCAGCGATCGCCCTTTACACTAACGCTATCCTACACACTAGGGACAATTTACAACTGACAGAAGCCAATTTACCTATAAACCTGCGCATCTTTGGAATGTGGGAAGAAACCAGAGCACCCAGTGAAAACCCATGCGGTCACCGGGAGAACGTGCAAACTCTGTACAGGCAGCACCCGTAGTCAGGATTGAACCCAGATCTCAAGCGTTGTCAGGCAGCAACTCTACTGCTGCGCCACTGTGCCATCCTTGACGTGTTACTCCAGTCTTTCTTTTTTTGTAAAACTTAATCTGCAGTTCCTGGTTTCTAAAATGATTTACTATTCTAGAATAATTAAACTATCGATTTTCATACACTTCATTTTATGCTGTGCATGTTCCTGGCTCCATGCAAACATTTTAATTTTTAAGTAAACCCAACCATTGGTTTATGCTGCTTACAATGGTCTGAGTGCTTAGTATATGCTGTGTGTTTTATAAAGACACGGCCTTCAATGACTGAATGATAATTTATTGTCACATGTACCTAGGTAAAGTGAAATTCTTTGTCTTTGCGTACAATACACAAAGTATGCATGGATTCGCTGCCACGAGATGGGCTGAAAGGCTTGTTTCCATTCTGTGTGACTCTGAGGAAGAAACCCAGAGCTACAATGGGAGGTTTCCATCATTTACCAATTTTAAGTTTATTTATAATAAACACAGCATAAATAGCATTCCTGAAAACCAGCAGCCTTGAAATACTCTGGCGTCTTTAAGAATAAGTTAAACAGAGAGTTCACTTAGAGTCATAGGGTCATAGCGGTTTACAGTGTGGAAATAGGTCCTTCGGCCCAACTTGCCCACACTGGCCAACATGTCCCTGCTACATTAGTCCCACCTGCCTGCACTTGGTCCATATCCCTCCAAACCTGTCCTATCCATGTACCTGTCTAACTGTTTCTTAAAGGTTCTTATCAAGGGTTCATCATTGAGTGGTTCACTCCCTGTGAAACCTAAGGGCAGAGCACTAATGTACTGAAGGGAGAGGCCAGGGTATCTAATTTCAAATGGCATCTCCATTCATTTGACTCCATTCACTTTTTTTTCCCACAGTTGTGAACACTGTGGGAAAAAAAAGTATAACTATATGTTTGAATCGTTTAGTTTAGTTTAGTTTGGTTTAGTGTAGATTAGATTGGTTTGATTTGGTTTAGTTTATTGTCACATGTACAGTGAAAAGCTTTTGTTGTGTGTTAACCAGCCAGCGGAAAGACTATACGTGATTCCAATCAAGCTGTCCACAGCATACAGATACATGATAAAGGGAATAACCTTTAGTACAAGATAAAGTCTAGTAAAGTCTGATTAAAGATAGTCCGAGGGTCTCCAATGAGGTAGATGGGAGGTCAGGAGCGTTCTCTAGTTGTTGATAGGATGAGTTAGTTGCCTGATAACAGCTGGGAATAAACAGTGTTTGAATCTGGAGGTGCGTGTTTTTACGCTTCTGTACCTTTTGCCTGTTGGGAGAGGGGAGAAGTGGGAGTGACTGGGGTGAGACACGTCCTTGATTATACTGATGGCCTTGCCGAAGCAGCGTGAAGTGTAACTGTAGTAAATTAACTTTATTTCCATGATTTTTTTGAGCATTTAACCTCTATTCATTTGAATGAGTGGTTAACACTGTGAAAAGAATTAAGAACTACACCCAGCCCCTCTCCTGAGCCCACCACACCTCCACCACTGAGTGCAGGGTGGCACAGCGGCGCAGCGGTAAAGTTGCTGCCTCACAATGCCAGAGACTCGGGTTCGATCCTGACTACGGGCGCTGTCTGTACGGAGTTTGTACATTCTCCCTGTGAACCCATAGGCTTTCTCCTGGTGATCCGGTTTCCCCCCACATTCTAAAGATGAGCAGGTTTGTAGGTTAATTGGCTTTTGTAAATTGTCTCTAGTGTGTAGGATAGAACCAGTGTGTGGGTGATCGCTGGTCGGCATGGACTCAGTGGGCTAAAGGGCCTGTTTCCATGTTGTATCTTTAAACTAAACTAAACTATTGTGAAAGTCCAATGTGCGTTTGACTTTAACAAGTGCACAATTTAAATAACCAAAAAATAGTCTAGTCAAAATCCCATCCAATATCATCCACTTACGTGGCAAAAAATGACACAGGTGGCAATTGGCACAACGGTTACTATGGCACCTCTGGCAGGATCATAGAAATGAATCATTCAAAATGTACTTCAGTGTGGTAACTGGCTGTTTATTCTAGGAAGTAGTTGAGGCAGGTACTATAACAACTGAAAAGGCATTTGGGCAGGTACATGGATAGGAAAGGTTTAGAGGGATAGGAGCAGGTGGGACTAGAGTAGATGAGGCATTTTGGTCACCCAAGGCCAGTTGGGCCGAGGGGCCTGTTTCCGTGCTGAATGACTCTATTACTTGGACAACCTTGGAGATTACCCATCACGGACATTCTCTTTTTCTCTCTCTACAACTGAAAACATATTTATTTGTCACTTTTACAGTTCTATTTAAGGGTGATGGACCTAAAAATAACTCTGTTTTTCAATAATCCTTTGCCTCAATGCCACTTTCCCATACTAACACCAGATCCTTTGATAGTTTTATTGTCTACTGATCTCTTCTTGAACCTGTTCAGCAGCTGAGCCTCTACAGCTCTCCTGGGTAGAAAACTCAAAACACTCTCCTCTGGTTAAAAAAAAAATCTTGTCCTGTCCTAAATGGTTTACTTCACATTTGGTTTGATGGACCCAAGCTTGAGGAGGTAATATGGCTGCACAGTGGCACAACAGGAGAGCTGCTGCCCATACAGTATCAGAGACCCGGGTTCGATCCTGACTACGGGTGCTGTCTATATGGAGTTTGTACGTTCTCCCTGTAAACCGCGTGCGTTTTCTCCGGGTGCTCCAGTTTCCTTCCACGTTCCAAAGACGTGCGGGTTTGTAGGTTAATTGGTTTCTATAAGTTGTTCCTAGTGTGTAGGATAGAACTAGTGCATGGGTGATCGTTGGTCGACGTGGACTTGGTGGGCCGAAAAGCCTGTTTCCATGCTGTAACCTAATCTAAACTAAACTGAACTGAATTGAACTAAATTAAACTAAACTAAACTAAACTCATCTATCCTGTTAAACAGTTTAAGAGATTTGTATATTTCACTGAGATCACCCATTATTCTCCTGAATTAAAGAGAGCATTAACCAATTCTGCATGCTCCCTCGTTTTTATACAATCTCTGCACCTCATGAATCAGTCCGATGAATTTTCATTGCACAACCTCAATTACAAGTATGTCCTTCTGAGAGTACGGAGATTGGACTGGTACTCATTATTCATGGTGCAGTTCTTCACCAGATAAAGATTATTAAGGGGTTGGACACGTTAGAGGCAGGAAACATGTTCCCAATGTTGGGGGAGTCCAGAACAAGGGGCCACAGTTTAAGAATAAGGGGTAGGCCATTTAGAACGGAGATGAGGAAAAACCTTTTCACTCAGAGTGTTGTAAATCTGTGGAATTCTCTGCCTCTGAAGGCAGTGGAGGCCAATTCTCTGAATGCATTCAAGAGAGAGCTAGATAGATCTCTTAAGGATAGCAGAGTCAGGGGGTATGGGGAGAAGGCAGGAATGGGGTACTGATTGAGAATGATCAGCCATGATCACATTGAATGTTGGTGCTGGCTCGAAGGGCTGAATGGCCTCCTCCTGCACCTAATGTCTATTGTGCACATAATTGCAGTATAAGTCATGGAGTCAAAGAATCCGCATGGAAACAGGCCTGTCAGCCCAACTTGCCCACGCTGACCAACATGCCTCTACTATACAAGTCCCATCTATACCCTTATCCCTTGAAACCTATCCTATCCTTGTACCCATCTAAATGTTCTTTTAAATATTGTGATACTGCCTCAACTACCTCTTCTGGCAGCTCATTCCATGCACCTAACACTCTTTGTTTAAAAAAGATGGCCCTTTAGGTTCCTATTGAATCTTTTCCTCTTCATCTTCAACCTATGTCCTGTGGTCCTCGATGACTCTGTGCATTTACCCGATCTATTCCTCGCAGAAGACTTCGCGACGGTGGGGCCACGGCTGTGCCCTGGCAATGCGGCCGGAAGCCTTTATCGAGGTGCTGCGGTCTCGATGCCTCCCGGATTGCCGCCGTAGAAGCCCGGCTCAGGTGAAGCGGCCGACGGAGCCCGCGGCTGGGGCCCGGGTCGGCACCACGGAGACGTGAAGTGGGGCGTCGATGGCGGTGGGGCCTCGGTGGCGGTGAAGTCTCGCGACGATGGGGCCTCGGCAGTGGTGAAGCCTCACGGCGGCGGTGATGGCGGAGGACCACCGTGAGGGGGGAGGGGAATGACAATGGACGATGTGGGGGGGGTCAATGTGGGGGAACTGTTGGGGGGGGAACAAAAGAGGGAGCCGGCGTGCTTTGTAGCTTTGTCAGTGCCCTAGGTGGCGCTATTTGTATACATTGAGTATGCAAGCAAAGAATCTCACTGTGCCTAGTCACATGTGACAATAACGAATTCCTATTACTATCCTATTCCTACACTATGTTACAGAAGAAATGGTTTAAGGACTGCCTCAAAGTGTCCCTCAAAGACTTGGACATCAACCTCAGCACTTGGGAGTCTCTTGCTCTGGACCGTCCAACCTGGCATAGCAAGCTCACCACAGGAGCCCGTGCAGCAGAGAACAGACGCACTGCAGAGGCCCAGAGGAAACGCACCGCGCGCAAGGCCCGGGCTACCTCCACTTCCACTGCAGCACCCATCCACTTGTGTCCTACGTGTGGGCGTGCCTTCCGGGCCCAGATTGGCCTCACCAGTCACTTCTGGACCCACAGTCACCAATCCTCCAACTGAAAGTGTAGTCATGGTCATCTTCGAACCCAAAGGACGAACAATAACAGCACTATGTTTTTACTTTTACGCTCACATCCTCTTGCAATAAAGGTCAACATCTCTTTTCCTTCTTAATTAATTGCGGCATCTGCAATTTCTATGTTTCATGTACCAGAAATCCCTCTATGGCAACACACAATTTCAAATCATTTAAAAATAATCAGCTGTTCTCAATTTCTTCCCTCCCTGGCAGGTGTTGCGTGAATAAGAGGCGATGGGAGCTTTGCACTAAGTCTCCTTGATGTCCTCAGTGGGTTCCACTGGGAGCACCAGCGAGAGGTTGCATTAGGTTCATGATTTACTTGCAATAAAGGAGTTGGATTCGGAATATTTAGGGACTTGAGGGAGAAGGATTGTGAGGGATAAGATTTTAACTTTACCTGTTCACTGCCAATCTTTTCTCTTCACTATTGGCCATGATCCGAGCATACTCGCGGCGATCTGGGTGGCAGTGAACACGTTAAACCTCCCTCATCCCTAGTTCTCAGTGGGTATGTGTTCTGACGCCTGTTTCCACATGAGTGGTTCGCATGATCTCCAGCCTAACCGCACATGTGTGGAAATTATTGAATCGTCATCGAGGCATGCACTGTATGTGCTGGATGGCATCCCATTTTCCAGGAACTTCCAATCTCTTTCACGGCTCATCTTCTCAATTTGTGTACATGGAGGTTGTACCACAAGATAAAATGTAGAGGTCAATTTGCAACTTGCCATGGAGAAATATGATACAGTGGACTGACTCCAGGGAGGAACAGTTAGTTACTGTAAACTGGGCCTGTACTCTCCAGAATTTGGGGCAGTGTAGCAGTAGAGACTGGTACGTAATTGAAGTAAGTGAGCCTTACAGCGCTGGAGACCCGGGTTTGATCCTGACTACGGGTGCTATCTGTATGGAGTTTGTACATTTTCCCTGTGACCACGTGGGTTTTCTCCGGGTGCTCCAGTTTCCTCCCACATTCCAAAGACGTGCAGATTTGTAGGTTAATTGGCTTCTGTAAATTGTCCCTAGTTTGTCGGACTAGTGATAGTGTGATCACTGGTCTGTGCGGACTCGGTTTTCACATTTCTAAAACTGAACTAATCCATTTATTTCAAATATATTGAAAGATACAACATGGACTATTCCATTAGCTTTGCAATTACAGGTGGTTTTGCTTTGAACATAAATTGGGTCTAACGTGATTGATGAATTTGGGACTGCTATTTGCATTATGCAGGCTGAATTGGTTATAATGCAATTTCTATTGGGAACTCGAGAAACATTTAAAAGTTATTTTGGAAATTGACAAGCAGAAGAAAAGCTGTCTTGGAAATGAAAAGGTTAGGGGAAAGAAGCTGTTTCCATGGAACCTCCCTGCAGTAATCAAACATCATTGTTTCTTATGTTCACAGTTCACTGTGGGAGGTTATTGAAAATGACGAGCAATCGTTTCGACTGACACTTGTGCAATAATGCTCTATTAAACAATGTAACACCCGGCTGAAATGTCAAGGACTAGGGGGCATTACTTTAAGTACTGGACAGTTTTTTACAAAGAGTGGTAGATGCCTGGAACACCTTGCCTGTGGTGGTGGGGGGAGGTAGATACAATAGTGACATTTAAGAGACTTTTTGATAGGCACATGGATATGAGGAATTAGAGGGATATGGATCACAAAGTAACAAACTAACTCAGGGCTCAGTCTCTGGAGGACATGGCTGTTATCAGGCAACTGAACCCATCTTACCAACATCTAGAGAACTACTATCTACCTCATTGGAGACCCTCAGACTATTTTTGATTGGATTCACAAGGAAGGGGGAGCAGGTGGGAGGGAGGCCTGCTGCTGTCATGTGCGGTGGCAGGCAGTAGATGGGGCTGTTTGGTACTTTAGTAACTTTGTCAGCGCCAAAACGTGGCAACTCTCGAGTACTGCCTAGGTTGTATGAAAGAGAAAGCATTTCACTGTGCCTAGGTACATGTGACAATAAAGAATAATTCATTCATTCATTCATTCATTCATTCATTCATTCATTCATTCATTCATTCATTCATTCATTCATTCATTCAAAATGCTGGAGTAACTCAGCAGGACAAGTAGCATCTCTGGAGGACATGGAGAAGTGATGTTCTGGGTCAGACCTCCCCTTGAGACCTCACACTGCCTCGGCAAGGCCAGCAGCATAATCAACGACGAGTCAAACTCGTCCACTCCCTCTTCTCCCCTCTCCCATCGGGCAAAAGGTATAGAAGTGCGAAACGCACACCTCCAGATTCAGGAGCAGTTTCTTCCCAGCTGTTACTAGGCAACCAAATCATTCTACCACAACCAGAAAGCAGTGCTGAACTACTATCTACCTCAGGTGACCCTCAGACTATCCTTGATCAGACTTTACTGGCTTTACCTTGCACTATACGTTATTCCCTTATCATGGATCTATACAATATACATGGCTCAATTGTAATCATGTAATATCTTTCTGCTGACTGGATCGCATGCAACAAAGCTTTTCACTGTACCTCGGTACACGTGACAATAAACTAAACTGAACTAAACTAACCTAAACAGACTCCTCAAAAGTCCGAAGAAGGGTTCCGTCCCGAAATATCACCTATCCATGTCCTCCAGAGATGCTGCCTGGGCCGCTGAGTTACTCCAGCATTTTGTGTACTTTAAAATTACAAATTTAGCGTTCTTTGAAAAAAAAAGTGATTTATTTAAACTTACAGGAAGTAAAGTGAAACTTCAGCTTATGACTCCTGATCGATAGACTGGGCATCTCAAGTCAAGTCAAGTCAAGTCAAGTCAAGTGTCAAGTTTATTTGATGTGCAGTGAAATGAAAGTGGCAATGCCTGCGGATTGTGCACAAAAAAGAATTACAGTTACAGCATATAAATAAAAGTTAATACAGAGAAGACAAAAATTTAGACAAACATGGCAATGTAAGCACTAGGCCGCAATGTCCACGCAGCACCACCTAATCTTTATATCACGCTGCCTTTAATCTCCATTCTATGGTATGAAATTCTAGAATAGGGGTCCTTTTAATGCTACCACCATACCATACAGTAAAAACAGCTTCCTTACAGTTTGGTGGCATGGACTAATTGTTTAAAACAGGGATGGCAAACGAAGCACACACACTAAATTTAAACGGTTGGGTCAGCTGTATTTTCTACATGTTAATCTTCTCTTTACTTTAGTCTTTAGCGATTTTTGAGCGTGGAAATAGGCCCTTCGGCCCATCAAATCCGCAGCGACTAGCGATCACCCCGTACATTAGCACTATCCTGCACACTAGGGCCAATTTACAATTTCACCAAAGCCAATGAACCTGCAAATTTGTACGTCTTGGGAGCATGGGAGGAAACTGGAGCACCCGGAGAAAACCCACGCGGTCACAGAAAGAACATACAAACCCTGTCCAGCCAGCACCCCTAGTCAGGATCGAACCTGGGTCTCTGGCACTGTAAGGGAGCAACTCTACCGCTAAGTCACTGTGCTGCCCTAATTCTGCCCTAATTCTGCTATCTGCTCCCATCAAATCATGAAAACAGTCAACTGCATTGAAAGTTTCCATTGAGTTGTAGTTCACTCTCCTGTAAAGCGGTGGTTTTGTTTCTCGAGGAATTCCTGCATCCCCTGCTCAATCTGAACCTACTGCCAAAATAGTGTGTTCACAGGGGCCCATTACTCTTACCAGCCAGCACCCGTAGTCAGAAGGAATGGGTGACGTTTCGGGTCGAGACCCTTCTTTAGACTGAAGACTGAAGAACCCATTCCTTCTCTCCAGAGATGCTGCCTGTCCCGCTGAGTTACTCCAGCATTTTGTGTCTATCTTCTCTAAAAGTCTAGCCTGAAACATTACCTATTCATGTTCTCCAGAAATGATGCCCGACCTGTTGAGTTACTCCTGCACTTCTGTGTTTCTTTTGTAAGGCTGCATCTGCAGCTACTCGTTTCTATATTCTGGATTCGGACCTCTGGTTCTCCCAGTGACCATGTGGATTTACCTCTAGTGCTCAAGTTTGGTAGGTTAATTGGCTGCTCTCAATATGTTCCTTGCGTAGATGGGTGGTGCACTTTGGTGCTGTGAGAATCAACAGGACATGCATCGGCATATATCAGTGGTAATGGGTTACAGGGGAGAGAAGTGGAGGGGGGGGGGAAATAGGATTGATGGGATTATTCTGAGAGTTGGCAATCACTTGAAGGGTTGAATGATTTTCTTTCAGGTTGTTGGGAGATATAATGCAGAATGACTAGTCAGTTGCTTGAGTGAGGTCTTAACTTGGAGACTCAACAAATTTGAGCCGAGGAAAACAGCCTGGGAACATGGGTCTAATTAGTATGCAGAGACCTCTGCTGGAGAATATATCAACACAGAAGAGTTAGGAGCAGGAGTAGGTTATCTTAATGGTACTTTATTATCAGCTGTACCTGGGTAGAGTTAGATTCCTTTTTTGCATACAATTCAGGAAAAATCGTACTATACTTCTGGTTCTGGTTGATTACTGTGCAAACACCTCATTAGTATAAGAAAATAACTGCAGATGCTGGTACAAATCGAAGGTATTTATTCACAAAATGCTGGAGTAACTCAGCAGGTCAGGCAGCATCTCGGGAGAGAAGGAATGGGTGACGTTTCGGGTCGAGACCCTTCTTCAGACTGATATACACCTCATTAGTGGTTATCTTGCACAGGTTTAGGCACAATCATGCTTATGTACAAGTGTGTAAGAATAGTAGATTACATCGAGGCAGCTCACAAGAGTCGCCATGTTTCTGACGCCATGTTGTATCCTTCAGGTTTCAAAGGTCTTAAAAATGTAGAGTCCAATTTGGCCCGAGAGGCTCATTGTTCTGATGGCAGCACTGGGTTTGAGAGGCTCATTGTTCTGATGGCAGCACTGGGTTTGAGAGGCTCATTATCCTGATGGCAGCACTGGGTTTGAGTTGTAGCATTGTCGGCCAGACCAGACGATAATGCAAGAGTCCTCCACAGCCGCTCGGGGCTGCTGCAAGCTGCGTCCAATCCGTGCACCCGTCCGATCTCTGTGGGGCTAATTGGCGTCAGTAAAATTGTAAATAGTCCCTTAGCGTGTGTAGGATAGTGTTAGTGTGCAGTGATTGTTGGTTGGCGCAGACTCGTTGGGCCGAAGAGCTTGTTTCGGCGCTGTATCTCTAAACTAAACTAAACTAAACTAGTCCTTATTCTGAGACTGTGATGACTGATTGTAAATACCTCGGGGGGGAAATACATTCCCTTTATCCAACTTGTCGAACCTTTAGAGTATCAATGAGATCAACTGAATTTTATTTTAAAAATAAATTTAGAGATATAGCGTGGAAACAGGCGCTTTGGATCGCTGATTTCACGCCAACCAGCGATCCTTCTCACTAGGGACAATTTACAGAAGCCAATTAAACTACAAATCTGCACGTGCTTGGAATGTGGGAGGAAACCGGAGCACACAGAGAAATCCTGCGTGGTCACAGGTAGAATGTACAAAAATCCATATAGGATCTGTACAGCACCTGTAGTCAGGATCGAACCCAGGTCTCCGGCGCTGTAAGGCAGCAACTCTATCGCTGCGCCACTGTGCCGCCCCAAATTTGTGTGAGCACCGACCAAGTTTACAGTACTTAACCATTCATCCCTGGAGTCAGGCCACTGAATCTAATTTCTCCATGGCAAGTTGTAATTTATTCAGTATGAAGACTAAATTGGTGCATAATAATCTAGGCGCAGCCTCCCAAATTGCAGTTTGGCATTTTTACTCTTGTACCCAAGTCACTTCATCATCGGGTCAGGCAGCATCTCTGGAGAAAAGGAGTGAGTGACTTTTCAGGTCTGAAGAAGGGTCTCGACCCGAAACGTCACCTATTTCTTTTCTCCAGAGTTGCTACCTGACCCGCTGAGTTATTCCAGCATTTTGTGTCTATCTTGTGGTATAAACCAGCATCTGCAGTTCCTTCCCTTACATTTCCTCCATCTTAGCTAATCTAGAAATATGACTTTTGGTCTACTTGCACACTTCTTCAAGGTAGTTTGTGTCTCAGCTGCATGCTACCTCAAAGATTTGGGTGAGAATCATTATGAGATCTTACCGGTTAAATCCAACAGAGCACCATTAGCTCCCACTCTTGTCTTTTCATCCGTGAACCAGTTGTCAATCCATCTCATTACATTAGTCCAAACTCCATGAATGTATATGGAAAAGAGGCAGATTTCGAGAAAATTCTAGCATTTACCCACAATTATATAACTTACTGTCAATGTCTACGCTCAAACTTTATGTGGGCTTTCAGGAACAATGGAACAAAAGAATTGAAAGGAGAATGAGATGGGTGGATAAGATGGGAGGATGAGAGGGGAGGAGAAACAGCTTCTTGCAAAAGCCAAGTGGAGACAAAGATAAGTGAAGAATGGAGATGGAAAGGGGGTGATTGGGTCAGGCTGGTTGGAAGGAGGGGGAGAAGGGAAGGGAACAGATGATGGGGAGAATAAAAGGGAAAGGAGGAAGAAGAGAAGAGACATGGAGAAGGCAGAGGAGAGGATTGAAATGAAGGATAGTCAGAGAGAAGAAAATTAGAGTGGGAAGGGAGAAGAATGAGCAGAAATGTTTAACATAGGTTGCAGGTTGAAGGTTCTTGATTGTCACAGATATTGCATTTTGCTATTGTCATGGTGCTAGATTTTCTTCACAAGTCAGAAGAACCAACTTATTTGGTCAATATTAACAATTGTAAATAATTAAAATGTTTATTTCCTTTTGCTTTCAGATTTATAGACAAAGCTAAAATGATTATGGCAATAAGTTTAAATGGGAAATGTGCTTTATCCTTGACCTGCCGCTGAAAAATAGCAAGTATTGAACTTTTGCTGATAAAATAATTTACCAGTATTAAAATAGGAAAATCCATGTCACATCTGAATGAAAATGAATGAGAGTGGAGGAGGCTCTTGACATATTATTGCGACGGATGTTTTTAATAATACCTTATGCAATAAAGTGAGATTTGAAGGTGCTGTCTCCATCTCGCCTTCCAGTTCATTCTGGTTTCTACAGCAGCATCATGTACAGTGAAAACAGACTTAGTGTGGCATTTATCACTGTAGCTGACTCTCAGAGTCTGCTCTCTTTCCTGTCTAAAATGGCCGAGTGCAGTAAACACTATAGCGGCTGACACTGAATAAAATGTCAAAAATCCCATGGTGAAACATGAAACAAGTAAATGTTTAATTGAATGCACACCCAAACACCCGAAGCTAACAGATTTACATAGACTCAAAAGCTTACAAGGCATAATTCACTTACAAATATATGTTGTTTTATTCCAGTCATTAGCCTCCCTTGGAGTGCAAATGTATTAACAACATTGCATGGTGGTTTTATATAGCCTGTGTTTGTCAGGTAATATGGAGTGCATTGATGGAAGGATGTGGGTTGCTATATGCAAGGCAGTGGGAGCTTGTTTGACGTAGACATAGAGTCATAGAGTCATGCAGCATGTCCCACTTGTCCTTTAGTCCCACTTGTCCATGTCAACCAAAATGCCCCATCTATTCTAGTTCCACATGCCTGCATTTGCCCCATATCCCTCTAATCCTTTCCTATCCATGTACCTGTCCAAATGTCTTTTAAATACCATTAAAGAACCTGCCTCAGCCATCTCCTCTGGTAGCTCGTTCCACATACCTACCGCCCTCTGTGTGAACAAGTTATCCCTCAGGTTCCTATAGAATCTTTCCCCTCTCATCTTAAACCTATGCAAATCCATGGACAACACACAAAAAAAGGTACGACATAATTCTTGATATACATTTGCTTTGTTTTCATTTTGTTAAAAAGAATAGAAATGGTAAAGGCACGGAGTCTTTTGACCAGAGTTGAGGAATCAAGAATTAGAGGACACTAGACCATTGGGCCCAAACCTCTCCTGTATTGGTGCAGCACCCTCTCCTCCACCCTCCCCCTCCCCTCTCCCCCTCCCCTCTCCCCCCTCCCCCTCCCTCACTCCACCCCCTCCCTCCCCCTCCCTCCTCCCCTGCCGCTCCCCCCCACTCCATCCCCTTCAACCCTCCTTATCCTCCCCCTCCCTCCCTCCCTCCCTCCCTTCCCCCTCCCTTCCCCCTCCCCCCTTCGCCCGCCTTCCCTCCTCCCCCCCCTCCCCCTCCCCCTCCCCTCACTCCCTCCCTCCCTCCCTCCCTCCCTCCCTCCCTCCCTCCCTCCCTCCCTCCCTCCCTCCCTCCCTCCCTCCCTCCCTCCCTCCCTCCCTCCCTCCCTCCCTCCCTCCCTCCCTCCCTCCCTCCCTCCCTCCCTCCCTCCCTCCCTCCCTCCCTCCCTCCCTCCCTCCCTCCCTCCCCATCCCTCCTCCCCTCCCCGCTCCCCCTCCCCTTCCCCTCCCCCCAACTCCACCCCCCTCAACCCTCCTGTTCCTCCTTCCCTCCACCCTGCTCCCTCCCTCCCTTCCCCCTCTCTCCCTAGGAGACAGATTTAAACTTTAAAATGTGAATAACTTTTAAAATATAACACCGATTTCAATGAAACTTCTTCCATTAGCACCAAAGGGACGACGGTGAGTAAGGTGGGCCTAAAATTGTTGCGCTATCGTGTACCGTTTTGGCTGTAGTTCAGGAACGAACAAACAAACAAACGAGAGTTTTAGTATATAGATACTGTAGGTTTACAGGAAAGAAAACTGCAGATGCTGGTTTACTGTAGGTTTATGGTGAGGGGAACCTGAGGAACAACCTTTTTACACAGAGGGTGATAGATATATGGAAGGAGTGGCCGGGGGAAGTAAATGAAGCAGGTACTATCACAACATTTAAGAAACATTTGGAGAGGTAAATGGATAGGATAGGGTTGGAGAGATTAGGGGCAATCGCAGACAGGTGGGATGAGTGTAGATGGGGCATGTTGGTCGACAGGCAAGTTTCCACGCTGTAGGACTCCAATCAGTTCATGTTTTACGACATTAAGAAATCCAGACATTGCTCTTTCAGTACATCTCTACGAGTCTAGAAAATGTACATCCTTGAAACAGAAAGATATTATACAGATCTTCTGGACTGAAATGTCACGTATTAAAAGAGGGCATTTTTTTGGTAACAGGAGAAACTTTGCCACAAATAAATCACCACCTTGATATCATTGGCATTTAATGCTGAAATTTTCTGTGTTGTAATGTCAGTCAGTATGTGCAGAGGCAGTATCTTTCTCCCCTCTCAATGCAGTCTGTTCCAGCCTGCCAAACGTGAGCCTGTGGATCACCAAGGGCATTTCCATAAAATGCAGTGCAGATTCCCACAGAATAAAGTCAAATGCCAAAGTGATTATTTTTTAGCATTTCTGACATTGCTAATATGTGCCCTTTCATTATGTTAATTGACAAATGAGCTGGATCTCAAATTAAATTGCCCTTTACACAGCTGCCTATCAATCTTGAAATTATATCAAGTAAAGAGGAATGCAGAGGGATTTTTTTTTCTTCCCCCTGCTAGATGGAGACTTAAAAAAAACTAACAAAATAGTAAAATGTACAGAAAACAATGAAAAAGTGAATTGATTCAATAAATAAAACCACAGCCGTGAATTTAAATCTGACTATTCTGTAAATATTGCATTGCATTTAATTAAAATTTGTGCTTATATCTATTCCACTGTTCAATTCACATGGATTAGCTGTAAAATAGCATTCCATATAATGACATTTAGAATTGTGTTTTTTTCAGAGCAACACAATACTACCGCACAGATGAGTTATAGTTAAGGTATTTTTGTAACCCCAGTGTGCATTAATACTCCATTTTGTGTTCTCAAATGTCGGGAGTATTTTCATTTGCTTCCCTGTACAATACGTTAATTCATTTATCAGATGCCGTCTACATGTTTTCTAGTCAGTTAACACAGCGGGGTAGAGTGGGTGTACTGACTGATATTCAATTCCATTGGGTGCATTGTGACAGAATATTGAACAGAGAGCATAACAGGCACTCATTGCAATGACAACCATTTTGCATTGTGGTCCTAACTGCATTTCTACCCGAGCTTGTTCATGAAGTACCAGATGTGATCCATCCCTTTTTCCAAGGCGGCATAGTGGCACATCGTTAGAGCTGACTACGGGCCGATCCTGACTACGGGTGCTGTCTGTGCGGAGATTGTACTTTCTCCCTGTGACCACGTGGGATTTCTCTGGATGCTCCGATCCCCCCCCCCCCCCCCACATCTCAAAGACGTGCAGGTTTGTAGGTTAATTGGCCTCTGTAAATTGTCCCGAGTGCATAGGATGTACAAGTGGGATAACATAGAACAAGTGTGCAGCTGATCAATGGCCGGCGGGGACTCGGGAGCCAAAGGGCTTGTTTCCATGTTGCATCTCTAAACTAAACTAAACTAAACACAGGTCACGTACAGTTTGACTGCCGATGACACTCTTAAGCTTATTTGCAGTTTTAAAAGTGACAAAAGAACAATGATAAATCTTCCATGATGTAAAGTAACAAGGTTTTGCCCAGATCCTAAACAAATAATACCGATTCCTAGATGGAGTCCATCATTAGGGAACCCAGCACTTAAGTGATCAATTGCTTTTCATGGGCATGAGCTGCATAGCTGGAAAATTGTATTGCCCAGGTCTATGTATTTAATTTTAAGCAGATCTATATTAATTTCTTCTTCGGGCACAATGCCAGATCTATCTCAAAGGTGGCAGTAAGCAGCAAAGAGGTACTGAAGGGTTAAAGGGAGGTTCATGGATAAAGGTAATAGAGTATTCACACCGATGCAGCATTATTTCTGGGTGGAAAATGGATGTGGGCAATTTTCCGGCTGAGGCTGTTTGCAGTAATCCACTTTCTCTGATCAGCCAGCTTTCAAAGAGTTGGCTTAGCACAGACTGGAAATAAGAAAATAAAGAATGATATGGAGTCTTTTCCATCTCCTTTATGAAACTCCAATGTGCATAATGGTTCACAATACGTGAAATATGGCATCTATGTATGCAGAGCAAATTGCATAAAGTGCAGTGCGCTCTGATCAAATACGCTTGGGAAAGGAATGAATATTGTCACAGATTCTACGATTTTAAAATGGGAGTACATTTTGGTTAATGTTAACTAAACCTCATACGTTTTTTGAACTATGCTGCAGATTTGACAATAATTCTTCCATGCCCCTCATTATTTTTGACCTATTTATTAGGTCACTGTATTTGATCCTGGCATTTTTCTCCTTTTCCCCTCTGAGGGATAGATTTCCTTTTCACATCTCGTAACATACTATTTAACACTCTTAAATTTTTCTGGCATTTTTATTTTCAGTTTAATCTCCCCGTTAATATTTTCAGAGCCCTCCAGCAGTGTGAGCTTTATCTTCTGCAGTATTTATAAGATGTGAGTTTGCTGATAAATCAGATTTTTACAAATGTGGTGTTAAGATTTACACAGCTGACTGGTCATTCAGTAAGGCGTCTACCTTGAGTGGAAATGAGGTAGATGTCAAACTTTTGCTTATCCCTGATTTCAAATTGGTGCTAATTCCTTTAGCTGTCGAGATCCCAAGCTCTGGGGTTGCCTCTCTTCAGAACAGCTCTTTTTTGACAGGTTTTTGGTAATGCTTTAACATCTCCATATGTGGCTGTGTGTTAAATTTTCGACCTGAAGAGATAGGAGCAGAATAAGGCCATTTGGCCCATTGAGTCTGCTCCACCATTCAATCGTGGCTGATCTATTTTTCACTCTCAACCCCATTCTCCTGCCTTCTTCACTTAACCTTTGACATGCTTATTAATCAAATACCTATCAATCTCCACTTTAAAATTACCCAATGACTTGGCCTCCACCGCCATCTGTGGCGATGAATTCCACAGCCTCACAACCCTCTGGTTACAGAAGTTCCTCCTCATTTCCATTCTGAAGGTATTCTGAGGCTGTGCCCTCTGGTGCTGGACTCTCTCACTACTGGAAACATCCTCTCCACATCCATTCTATCTAGGCATTTCATTATTGGGTAGGTTTCCAAGAGATCCCCCTTCCCCTTTTGATTTATAATGGCCTTGTGAAGTATCTTCTCACATTTTGCAATGTGAAAGACTGCTTTCCATTGTTTAGCTGTTGTACACTGAGTTAGCTAATGTCAGCCAGCAGATTACTGTAGATCCAGATTGCTTTCAGTTTCTCACCTTTGGAGAATGGAACCTTAGAGACCTGAAATATCACCTATGCATGTTATCCAGCCTGTTGAGTTACTCCAGCACTTTGTGTCCTTTTATTCACAAAATGCTGGAGTAACTCAGCAGGAATGCAAGGGTCTCGACCCGAAACATCACCCATTCCTTCTCTCCCGAGATGCTGCCTGACCTGCTGAGTTACTCCAGCATTTTGTGAATAAATCGATTTGTACCAGCATCTGCAGTTATTTTCTTATACTACTTTGTGTCCTTTAGTGTATTAACCAGCATCTGCACTTCCTTGTTTCTACACTCATCCAAACAATTTGTTGCGAGATTCATAGAGTCATACAGCATAGGGCCTTTGGCCAAACATGTCCATCTCAATCAAAATGCCTATCTACTGTATGTTGATTCCATTTGCTTGCATTTGGCCCATAATCCTTTTAACATCTCTTTTTCATGTACTTCCCTCAATGTATGCCAAATATTTTATGCGCCTGAGATTTGTGTTGGATCCTGATTACAGGTGGTGTCTGTATGGAGTCTGTAAGTTCTCCCTGTGACCACATGGGATTCCTCTGGCTGCTCTGGTTTCCTCCCACACTCCAAAGACGTACCGGTTCGTGAGTTAATTGGCTTCTGCAAATTGTGCCTCGTGTGCCAGACGGTTTTGGCGTACGGGGTGATCACAGGTCAGCGCAGACTTGTGGGCCAAAGGGCCTGTTTCCATGCTGTATCTCTAAATTCAAATGTCTACCACTTCTTCCAACATCCTGTTCTACACACCCATCACTCACTATGTGAAAAATCAAACCCCCAGATCTCCTTTAAAGCTTTCTCCTTGCGTCTAACCTAATTTTATTCGTCCCATTCGTTCCCATCATCTCCTGCCCCACACCCACCAAGATTCTCTCATTCACTCTGCAGCAGGGCAGTGGCACAGTGGCGCAGCGGTAGAGTTGCTGCCTTACAGCGCCTAGAGACCCGGGTTCAATGCTGACCATTTTGTACGTTCTCCCTGTGACCACATGGGTTTGCTCCGGGTGATCCCGTTACCTCCCACAGTACAAAGACGTACAGGTTTGTAGGTTAATTGGCTTTGGTAAAATTGTCCCAAGTGCGTGGGATGGTGTTAGTATACGGGGTGATCGCTGGTCTGCGCAAACTCGATGGGCCGCAGGACCTGTTTCCACGCTGTAAAGTCACTCATACACCAGGTTCAATGAAATCTACTGACTCGCATGTCTTTAGGATGTGGGAGAAAGTTCGAGCAGTGGGGGAAGCCCTCATTGTCTCAGGGAAAATGTGTAAACTCCCTGCGCACATCAACGCAGGCCACGTTTGATCCTCTGGTAGCTGCACTACTGCTCCACCCTTGCAGTCATGCTTCTAAGTTTTGGATATTTCATGAAAAAATATAGATTTAAATTAATTTAGTTTAGAGATACAGCACAGAAACAGGCCCTTCGGCCCACCGAGTCCGCGTCGATCAGCGATCCCCATACACTAGTACTATCCTACACACTAGAGACCATTTACAATTATACCAAGCCAATTAACTTACAAACCTGTACGCCTTTGGAGTGTGGGTGGAAACCGGAGCACTCGGAGAAATCCCACGCAGGTCACAGGGAGAACGTACAAACTCCGTACAGACAGCTCCCTTAGTTAGGATCGAACCCCGGTCCCCGGTGCTGTAAGGCAGCAACTCTACCGCTGCGCCACCGTGCCGCCTCAAATCTCGAACGATTTGGTTCTGATACAGATCACACAGGAAAAGGTAATGAACACTCTCTTACTTGATGTAGTAATGAAGAACGGCAGTTCCTGTACAGTTCCAGTAACCCACCATAAATGAGCTCCTTCATAGAGTCGTAGAGTCATGCAGCATGGAAACAAGCCCTACGGCCCACGCCGACCAAGATGCCCCATCTATATTAGTCCCACCTGTCCGTGTTTGGCCCAAATCCCTCTAAACCTTTCCTGTCCATGTACCTGTGTACCAAATGTCTTTTAAATGTTGTAATAAGGACCTAATAATAATTTGGTACTTTTCCTAATAATAATTCAGAGGAGAAGCAAAGGAATAGTGAACTAATTAAAGAAACAAACTTTAACCAAAGGAGTGCATGCAATTGCGATTGATTCACAATGTGTGTGAGAAGAATTGTTTGATGGTAATTATCTGATTGAATGCTTTTTCTCCAAATATCTGGGAGACAACTAACATCTCAGGGGCAGGAATAAAAAATCACCAATCATTCAAGAGACATACAGGTTTGTATGTTCATTGGCTTGGTATAAATCTAAAATGTAAAATTGTCCCTAGTGTGTGTAGGGCAGTGTTAATGTGTGTGGATCACTGGTCGGTGCGGAATCGGTGGGCTGAATGGCCTGTTTCCGAAACTATATCTCTAAAACTAAAAAACTAAAATACTAAAGATAGTTGAAGGCAATAACTGGCAATTGTTTTCTTTGTTTGCCTGTAATCATGGGTTGAATGATCTCTCTAAACTGTATTTATTTTTCTGATCTTTGTGATTGCTAACTAATCCATTGACTTAGAACTTTCTATATTTTCTATAGAATGTGAAAGAGTTATAAAACCACAATTAAAACCTGTTTTTTGTTAAATTTAAATTCATTGTACGGACTTTGAAATATCTGTAAGTTAAATACCTTACCCAATATGTTACTGAGACGCTAGCTAGAATCTTATAGATTGATGTGTGTTATATAGTCATACTGCATGGAAACAGGCCCTTCAGCCCAACTTGCCCACACTGACCAACATACCCCATTTACACTAGTCCCACCTGCCTGCATTTCACCCATACCCCCCTAAACATCCTATCCAAATGCGATAGTGCCTGGTTTAACTGCCTCCTCTGGCAGCTCGTTCCATATATCTATCACCCTTTGTGTAAAAAAGTTGCCCCACAGATTCCTATTAAATATTTTGTTCTCCTCACCTTAAACCTGTGTCCTTTGTTTCTTGATTCCCCCACTCGGGGTAAAAGACTCTGTGCGTTTACTCCATCTATTCCTCGCATTACCTTTTACACCTCTATAAGAACACCCTTCATCCTCCTGCGCTCCACGGAATAAAGCCCTAGCCTGCTCAACCTCTCCCTATAGCTCAGAACCACAAGCCCTGACAAAATCCTCGTAAATCTCCTCCTCACCCTTTCTAGCTTAACAACATCTTTCCTATAACAGGGTGACCAAAATTGATCAATATATTGTAAATGTGGCCGCACCAATGTCTTGTACAACTGTATCCTGACCTCCCAACTTTGTATACTCATTACTCTGGCCGTTGAAGACCAATGTGCTGAAAGCTTTCTTGACCATCCCATCTACCTGTGACGCCACCTTTCAAGGAACAATGTAGCTGCACTCCTAGATCCCTCAGCAGTTCTGTTCTGGATCTCCAGTGAGGTTGTTGCTGTGATCCTTGTTATTCCCACTGTAAGTATGGGCAATGTTCTACGAAGCATTCTTAATTGGAACTAATTATTGTAGAGGGAAGACATGTGAATTAATTCTTGGTGGGAATCCACTGCTGAGTTTAGGTTCATGGTTTCCAGGTGGAGAAAGGCCAAGGAATGAAGCTGATGTGACTTTACAGAATGGCACAGCCTCTGTGGTCCTCTGTGGAACATTGGGTTCTTCTTAGTTCTTGGTTCTTGCTCCTCCAAAATATTCAAAATGGAATTTAAACTGGAGGTGGCGGAGTATGGATTTAAGCAAGAAGGGCTTCTTGGAGAAGAGCTGCCTTAAATCTGGTTGAATAACAGGGTGAAGACTATTCCATACTTTAATTGGGTCCTCAGCAATGTACAACTCATACTCATGACACAAATGAAGAGATGTGATGTAATGTATTCAAGAATATGCAATCATTAAGGAAGCCCATCAACACCTCTACTTCTTTAGAAGATTGAGGAGATTCTGTATGTTGATGAACACTCTCTTGAACTATATCGACTGGTTGCATCATGACTTGGTTTGGCAACTCGAATGCCCAGGGACGAAGAAGTTTACAAAAAGTGGTGAACACTGCCCAATCCATCATGAGTACTGAACTCCTCACCATCGAAGGGTTCTACAGGAGTCTCTGCCTCAAAAAGGCAGCCAGCATCATCAAGGACCCACACCACCCCAGCCATGATTTCATTTCACTCCTGCCATCAGGAAGAAAGTACAGGAGCCTGAAAATTGTAACATCCAAGTTTAGGAACAGCTTCTCCCCCAACAACCATCAGTCTATTGAATGCTATGAACTCCAACTAAACTCCGAACTATGAACTGCCTTGATTACACAAGGGCCTTCGTTTTCTTGCACAATATCGTTCTTTTTATTTACTGAACTTTTTTTAGTCCGAAGAAGGGATCCGACCCGAAACGTCGCCCATTCTTTTTCTCCAGAGATGCAGCCTGACCGTTTGAGTTACCCCAGCATTGTGTGTCTACCTTTGGTATAAACCAGCATCTGCTGTTCTTTGTTTTTACTCTTTTTTTTAATGGTTGTTTATGATATTATCCATTGTTCTGTGTACAAACCTGTCGTGCTGCTGCAAGTAAGAATTTAATTGTTCCATTTTGGTACTAATGACAATAAAGCACTCTTGACTCTGGAGATTGCTGATGATGCCAAACAGGTCAGGAAAGCGAACTGCATGGAGGCAAGAGTTTGGAAAGAATAGAAGCAGCTTAAGTGAATGGGCAAGATTGGAAAGATGGAATATAATGTGGTAGAATGTGAGATTATAGATTTTTGGTTGTAAAAAGTGAAAAGCTTTACTTTTAATGGTAAATAAATCTAGCAAACATTGGTTTGCAGCTGGATTCTGGTATGTTGGGAAATATATCGCAAGAAGTTACTTTGAGTCATGGAGTCCCAGTCATGCAGTGTGAATAAAGCCTCTTCGGCCTTACTTGCCCATGCCGACTGACATGTCCCATCTAAGCTAGTCTCATCCCGCATGCTTTTGGCCCACATACCTCTAAGCCTACCCTATCCGTGCACCTATCTAAATCTTTCTTAAATGTTTAGAAACTCATAGGAAACAGTGAATACTTAACAAGGCAAATAGCAGGTCGGCCTTTATTACAAAGAGGGTCAGAGAATAAAAGTTGAGGATTTTCTGCTACTGCACAGCACTTTTGCTGAGATGCTACAGTTTTGCTTGGTGTACATTAGACGAGATATATTGATCTTTGAGGTGGTGTGAGGTTGATTCACTAAATTAGGGTTGTCCGCCGAGAAGAGATTGAGCAAAATCGGGCCGTGTTCAGAGGAACAGGAGTTGACCTCACTGAAACATAATCTGAAAGAGTCCAACATGATGGATGCAGAGAGACTGTCTTCTCAGGCTGGGGAAAACTTGACCTAATATTTATGGAATCAAGAAACAAAGTCAACTGCTCAGGAGTGAGATGAAAAAGATCTTTGCTCCGGTAACTTTAAATATTTAGAATTCTTCAACCTCAGAGGGTAGTGTTGCCTCGCCATTGTGTAAACACAAAAAAAAATCAATACATTTTTGAACGTTCAGGAAGGTGTGAATTTTGAAGCATTGTCTCATCCATAATCTTGCTGAAAGATGAAGTAGGATCATGGGAACATTGTCCTACTGTTGATTCTAGTTATATGTTTTGATGTGTAGGTGGGTAAAGCGGAGGGCCTTCTTAAATCTTTGACCATGTTCTGATAGCGTTAATGATCCCTGTCTTAACTCCATCCTCTTGGCTTGGCTCCGAATTCTTTTATACCCTCAGCTGAAAGATCTGAGTGTCAAAGATTGATCAAGGATCTGAAATTATTAATTAAACTGCAATGCCAAAAATATGCTACATGGGTGACTAAAATGGTTAGATGTATTGCTATTGCAGTCAGCATGGTTCTCATTACATTCCCTGTACAATACTTGGAGGGTTTATGATCATCTTATATCCAGTAATGACCCGGATACTTTGCAAATAGTCTTATAACGTTCTAATTCGAGCTTTAATCAGATTACCTTTGGAAAGGTTTTCTGTTATATTGATTAAGACCTGCCAGCCTCCATATTTGGTTGCATCATTATCCTTGAGCTAATCACATATCTGCTTCTAAATGTTCATTACCGAAATTGCACTTTAACATTTACTCAGATATTTCTGCCTGCATATTAATTGGACCACCTTGTGGTGACAGTTTCCCTGTGTGTTAAATTAAATCTTGAAAATAAATATGTGGAAGATTAAGAAGTGGGTTGTGATGTGCAGAAACTAAATCACAGCCTGCTTATCCCACTCCCCTTTATATGAATAAAGCATTTAGCCACTTATTAGTGAAAATCCATGGTTGTTTTAATTAATAGGAGCAGCAAGGTGGCGCAGCGGTAGAGTTGCTGCCTTACAGCGCTTGCAGCGCCAGAGACCCGGGTTCGATCCTGACTACGGGTCCTGTCAGTACGGAGTTTGTACGTTCTTCCCCGAACCACGTGGGTTTTCTCCGAGATCTTTGGCTTCCTCCCACACTCATTGGCTTGGTATCAGTATAAATTGTCCCTAGTGTGTGTAGGATAGTGTTAATGTGCGGAGATCGCTAGTCGGTGCGGACTCAGTGGGGCGAAGTGCCTGTTTCCGTGCTGTATCTTTAAACTAAACTAAACACAGAAAGCATGAAAGGACTCTATTCCTTGGAGCTCAGGAGGGTGAGTGGTGATCTTACAGAGGTGCACAAAATCATGAGAGGAATATGTCGGGTAGACGCACAGAGACTCTTGCCCAGAGTAGGGGAATCGAGAACCAGACAACATAGTTTTAAGGTGAAGGGGTAAGATTTAATAGGAACCTTAGGGGTAACTTTTTCACACAAAAGGCGGTGGGTGTATAGAACGAACTGCCTGAGGAGGTAGTTGAGGCAGGTACTATCGCATCGTTTAAGAAACATTTTGACAGGTACATGGATTGGACAAGTTTAGAGGGATATGGGCCAAACGCAGGCAGGTGGGGCTAGTTTTGATGGTACATGTTGGTTGGTGTGGGCACGTTGGGCCAAAGGGCTTGTTTTCACGCTGTATAACTCTATATAGATTGTTCAACTTAACAGTCCATACAGATATTGTGTTTATTTTGAATCACTTACCAACTTTCCTCATCTAAGTGCTCCTCTCCCTTCTCCCTCAAGTGGTTATCTAGCCTCTCCTTAAACACACAGATGTACCTTATTGTGCTCCACTTTCAAATGATTGGATTGAGGAAAGGTAAGACAACAGCATCAAAAGTGTGCTTCACCTTTCATCTTTTCAGCTGCACATACCTCTCCATGCCTTTTGCTTGAACCATAATGATTGCCTGAGGTATTTTCAAAGGATTCTGGTGCGAGCAAAAATCGATTTAGTCCCCAGAGACCCAATGTGCTTCATTCAGCTGCTGTTTCACATTGACCATTTTGGTGGTCTGGGTGGGAGAACAAGAACATCACAGGTCCGAGTGGTTGGTATTCTCGTTAGAAATGAGAGTCAGAGGACGCAGAATTGTACGGATAAGGTTAATGACCCCCCCCCAAAGGTGGGCTTTCCATCAATCACTGTGCACTGCTGTATTGTACGAGTGTTGGGCCTCTCCTGCCATCACAGAACTGAACCACTGCTCAACAACAGGAAGGAGCTCGCACAAGAGCTGAGTGTAAGGATCATCTATGAATTGAAGGTTCGATGCTGATTGATTGTTACTAGCCGTAGACATGACTTTGCAAGTGCTTTCAAGAGTTCTTCAAAGTTGCTTAAGTCTACAGGGAGTGGAGTGGTAGGAGCTGAAGGATATTGTATTGACATAGAGGCTTCAGCACAAGGCAATTGCTCCCAAAGTGGATGCATTAGCAATCATTTCTTCTGGACTGAAGCAACACGGGAAAGATAAGTTGAATCTGCTGAGCACAACAACCATGTAGAAGGTGGAGAAGGTGGAGGAGGAGGAGGAGGAGGAGGAGGAGGTGGTGGAGGGGAGAATAGGATACCATATATACCATAGCAGGATACCATATTTAGTTTAGAGATACAGCGCGGAAACTGGCCCTTTACCCCAGCCAGTCCGCACTGACTAGCGATCCCCGTACTCTAGCACTATCCTATACACAAGGGACACTTTACAATTCTTACCAAGCCAATTAGCCTACTACATACCTGTATGTCTTTGGAGTGTGGAAGGAGACCGGGGATCTTGGAGAAAACCCATGCAGGTCACGGGGAGAATGTACAAACTCCGTACAGACAGCACCCATAGCCGGGATCGAACACAGGTCTCTGGCGCTGTAAGGCAGCAACTCCTGCTCCATCTTTTCAGGGAATATTTAGTGTTTAACTACATTGATGTGTCTGAGGTTACATATTGGGTAATGATGGTAGATTTTGGGAAATAGTAATAGCGGTGCTGGCCCAAAAGATTAGATTCCCTGGTTGTGCTTCTCTTTTTAATATTCTCTACATTCGTATTTTCTTTGCTGGAGGCCATTAGCTAATTGAATTGGTACAAGAATGTAGAGGCATTGTGGTCATCATTAACAATGATTAGTTTTCAACAACAATTCTGTATTATTATATGAATTTAAATTCCACAATTTTTGTGGTGGGAGATTTTGAACCAGGTGGTTCTTGGATTACTAGTCTTGGCATCTGGAGTACTATGTAAAAACAAAGAACAGTGGATTGTGAGGTATACCAAAGATAGACACAAAATGCTGGAGTAACTCAATGGGTTATGGATATGGACAACAAGGATAGTCGAAGAAGGGTCTCGACCCGAAACATCGCCCATTCCTTCTCTCCTGAGATGCTGCCTGACCTGCTGAGTTACTCCAGCATTTTGTGAATAAATACCTTCGATTTGCACCAGCATCTGCAGTTATTTTCTTACACAAGGATAGGTGATGTTTTGGGTGCAACCAATCTGAAGAAGGGTCCCGGCCAGAAATGTTACCCATCCTTTTTCTCCAGAGATGCTGCCTGACCTGCTGAGTTGCACCGGCATTTTGTGTTCAACTGGATTACTAGTTTGTCAATTTAACAGCTGGACCATCATTGTACCTTCAAGAGATATTGGAATCTGATCATAATTTCTCTTTCTCGGTAGTCCATGGTCGCCTTGAAGGTGGTCACTGTGGCTCGCTTTGCAAAGAGAGAAAATAACTCCACAAAGTAAAAGACAGGGCAAGTGCTGGACTTGAAGGATTGCCTGTTTCTCTGCAGTACAGAGTGCCATTGACCGCACACATTTCACTTTGCTTACATCTTATGTCAACTCTGCCATTCGCTTGAAACAATAGATTTATTCCCTCAATAAAGATGTTTGAGGAACAGCACCTCGTATTTCGCTTGGGCAGCTTACAATCCAGCGTTATGAATATTCACTTCTCTAATTTCAAGTAACTCCAGCATAACCCCCCCCCCCCACTCTCCCCTCCCCTCATCCTAATCATCCTGCCGGTTCCACTGTTCGCATCCTTGTATCACTGTCTTTGCAACATCTTCCTCAGCCAACAATGGGCTATTGTGGACTCCATTTTTCCTGAGGTCATCTGTGCCAGCCCTGATTTGTTCTCGTCTTTTCTCACCTCCAATTCCTGCCCCCCCCCCCCCCAGTCCATCTCTATCTTTCAGTCAGAAGGAGGTCTCGAGCCGAAACATCACCTTTTGCTTTTCTCCAGAGATACTGCCTGACCCCTTTGAGTTACTCCAGCATTGTTTGTCTATCTTTGGTATAAACTAGCATCTGCAGTTCTTTCCTACACATACAGATCTTTGTTTTGTGACTATTGTGTGTAAGTCTGGGTTGTCCTTGCAACCCAAATAAATGTCACTTTCCTCAAAGGCCGGATGGGTGACAATGCACAAGGCATATCATAGGGCCCAACGTTGTGTAGTTAATGCAACCAGCTCCTGAGGTTTACCGTTGGTGCCTTGTCCTACAATGTATTATAGAGGGTGCGTGCAATGTGTTTGTGATGATGCATCTGCTGAATCACCAAGTACTATGGTGTTTAATTATAAGCATGTTCAAGTGCCCAAATAGGATAACCTTTGGGTATTTTTAAATGATTGAGGATGCCCTGTTAATCCTATCATTAGTATTTTCTGACATTTGTATTACTGCCACTGAGATTCCCAGTTACACTCAATCATCTCAACCCTTTACATTTCTACATTGCAATCATTTCAAGTATTCATCACCCATTATAATACGAAGTGAAAACCAATGTCTCTGGATGCAGTTCTCAGGATCTTGTAAGGAGGAAAAAAGGATGCAAAGTGCTAGAGTAACTCAACAGGTCAGGCAGCATCTCTAGAGAACATGGATAGGTGCCGTTTCGGATCTCAACCTGAATTGTCGGCTATTCATGTTCTCCAGAGATGCTGCCTGACCTGTTGGGTTACTCTAACACCTTGTGTCCATTAGTGTACTAACCAGCATCTACAGTCTGAAGAAGGGTCTTGACCCCAAATGTCACCTATTCCTTTTCTCTAGAGATGCTGCCTGACCCGCTGAGTTACTCCAGCTTTTTGTGTCCATCTTCGGTGTAAACCAGCATCTGCAGTTCCTTCCGACATTCCTACTGTTCCTCATTTCCTCAAGTAAGTAGGGTACTAGTATAATCTCATGGCATAAGATAATTAACCTGTAATACAAAGAGTGACCAAATCAATGCAGGCAGATACAGATGGAACTAAACTGACTAGCCAAACATTACAATGAATGTGATTAAAATACTTTAAATTGCTTGTTGACCTGTAATGTTTTATTCTTGAGTTATAAATGTTAAGATTCATGGCTAATTTGCTTCAGGGTGAAACAATTAAACATTGAAACAAGTTGAAAGGGAAAACAGACAATGGGGAACCTCAAGAATGTCCTGGCAGTCGACAGAATCTTTAATGTCACACAAAGCTTTAATCAATCCTGCAACAGAATAGTACAGTCTTCCAAGTTCAGAAGGAAAAAAAAATCTATTGCTAATGAAACAGACACATTATGGTGTAAAACCATTAGCTTCTCGTTAGTAATTTTTACTGATCTACAAACGCTGATTGCCTTGGTTAATTACTTGCTCCAGGGAGGAAGAAACAATGGCTAAAAGGTAGCAGAGTGTTGGAATTAAGAAAAAGGCGCCTGCATTTACATAGTGCTGTTCAAATCTTCAGAAGTTCCCAAGGTTCTTTACCATTGATTATGTTTTTTAGAATATACTAGAACAAGTGGACCCATTGGGCCCAAACCTCTCCTGCATTGGTGCAGCACCCTCTCCTCCCCCCCTCCCCTCTCCCCCATCCCTCCTCCTCCCCATCCCTCCCCTCCCCCTCCCCCTCCCCCTCCCCTCCCCTCACCCTCCCCTCCCCCTCCCCCTCCCCCTCCCCCTCCCCTCCACTCCCCCAACCCCCCCTCAGCCCCTCCTCAACCCTCCCCCATCCCTCCCCCCCTTCCTCCTCCCTCCCCTCTCCATCCCCCTCCCCCTTCCCCACCCCCCCACTTCCCCTCCCCCCCACTCCATCCCCCTCAACCCCCCTTATCCTCCCTCCCTCCCCCCCTCCCTCCATGCCCTTTTCTCCCTCCCTCACTCCCCCCTCCCTCACTAGGAGATAGATTTAAACTTTAAAATGTGAATAACTTTGAAACTTCTTCCATTAGTACCAAAGGGACGACGTTGAGTAAGGTGGGCCTAAAACTGTCACGCTATCGTGTACCGTTTGGGCGGTAGTTCAGGAACAAACAAACAGACAAACCAGAGTTTTAGTATATAGATTCTATGTGGTTGTGTAGGAATGGTTGTACCTAGATTACATAATAAATAGCAAGTTGCACAACAGTAGAGTTGCTGCCTTGCAGCGCCAGAGACCCGGATTTGATCCTGACTGCAGGTGCTGTCTGTACGGAGTTTATACGTTCTCCTTGTGACCATGTGAGTTTTCTCTGGGTGCTCCAGTTTCCTCCTACACTCCAAAGGCCTACAGATTTGTAGCTTTATTTTCTTTAGTAAAATTGTCAAAATTGTCCCTAGTGTCTAGGATAGTGTTAGTGTGCGGGAATCGCTGGTCGGGACGGATGGTGGGCCAAAGGGCCTGTTTCCATGCTGTATCTCTAAAGTCTAAATAGACCATGGCAATTTTATTTATACATTTTTAAGTGATTTTGAAAGAGAAGATGAAGACGAATGATTCCCTTTATTGATGTGGAATGAATAGTAGTCAGGACATAGGGTAGAATATCTCTGGGTTTTGAATTATTTAGTTTATAGATACAGCAAGGAAACAGGCCCAAAACAAAGCCAACCATTGATCACCCGTTCACACTAGTTTTCCCATTTTAGCATCCATTCCCTATGGACTTGGGGCCTTTTTTACAGAGGCCGAATAACTCACAAACCCACATCTTTGGGATGTGGAGGAAACCAGAGCACCCAAGGGGAACCCACGCAGTCACGGGGAGAATGTGCAAACTCCACACAGACAGCAACCGAGGTTAGGATCGATCCCAAGTTTCTAGCGCTGTGAGGCAGCGGTTCAGCCAACTGACACACTGTGCTGCACTAAGTATTGCAGGTTATAATAGCATTGTAGTTTTTTTCAAATGGATCCTTGCTTTACTTCTCTACTGAATGATATGAACACAAGTAGTGTCTATTTGAGGGGCGTCACAGTGGTTCAGCGGTAGAGTTGCTGCCTTACAGTGCTTGCAGCGCCGGAGACTTGGGTTCGATCCCGACTACAGGTGCTGCCAGTACGGAGTTTGTCCGTTCTCCCTGTGACCTGCATGGGTCACATCTCCGAGATATTCGGTTTCCTCTCACACTCCAAAGACATACAGGTTTGTAGGTTAATTGGCTTGGTATAAGTGTAATTGTCCCTAGTGTGTGTAGGATAGTGTTAATGTGCGGGGATCGCTGGTCGGCCTGGACTTGGTGGGCCAAAGGGTCTGTTTTCACGCTGTATCTCTAAATTAAACTAAACTAAACTGGTGTTTCAGTGTGCATTATAAATCTAGTGCATGGTGCACAAACCTCAATCTTAAACACACACTCCCCCAGTAACAGCAACCAAGACTGAACTGAATTGAGTTTAGTTTATCATACAGCTCATTAGAATCTTTTTTTTGTTGGTCCTTCTGTGACTGTTTAATCTATTTGATATGTATTATTGGAAAATATATATTTTTAAATTAGCGAAAATTTGGAGGCTTGGTGGCACAGCAGTAGGGTTGCATAGGAACAGTTTGGAGGGATACGGGCCAAGTGCAGGCAAGTGGGCTGCACCTTTCCTGGATTATCAGTGCCGGCTCTGATTTGTTCTGAACCTTTTCATACGTCTCGTTGCCCTCTCTCCTGGATCTCAGTCAGAAGAAGGGTCTCGAGTCGAAACGTTGCATATTCCTTTTCTCCATAGATGCTGCCTGACCTGCTGAGTTACTCCAGCATCATGTATCTACCTTGGGACAAGCTCAGTTTGGCAACTTGGTCAGCATGGATGAGTTGGACCAAAGGGACTGTGTCCATGTTGTATCACTCTATGAATTTATAAATCTATGCAGTTGCCTTGACTCCTTGACCCCTGATCATTGCTGTGCCATAACCTGTCTCTGAATCTCTCTGCCCAACCGGTTTCCAACCAATCCCAACCCTGGACTCCAGCTGATCTTCTCGCTCTACCCCACTGTATCTGTGTCTGACTTACCTCCACCCTCCACCCACTCACACTCTACCTCCACTCACACTCTACCCCCACTCACAGTCTACCTCCACCCTCCACCCACTCACACTCTACCCCCACTCACACTACACCCACTGGGCATTGTTCACCACTTTTTACAATCTTCTTTGTTCTTGGGCATTCGAGTTGCCCAATCAGGCTGTGATGCAACCAGTCAAAATGCTCTCGACTGTACACCTGTAAAAGTTTCAGAGTAATCAACCAGGTTTGCTTGGGTACTGCCAGTTTAATCAGTTGGCTAAACTATGGTCTATCAGGGAATCTACTTGCCTGAGGTCATCTGTCGCTGGCCCCAATTTGTCCTGTGTGTTTTACTTCCAGTTTCTTCCCCCACTCTCCCTACCACAATCAGTCTGAAGAAGGGTCCCGACCGGAAATGTCACCTACCCGTTTTCCCCAGAGATGCCGCCTGTTCGATTAGGTTGGTTTAGTTTAGAGGTACAGTGCTGAAACAGGCCCTTCGGCCCACCGAATCCAGGCCGCCAGCAATCCCCGCACACCAACACCATCCTACATACACTAGGGACAATTTACAATTTCACTGAAACCAATTAACCTACAAACCTGTACGTCTTCGGATTGTGAGAGGAAACTGGAGCTCCCGGAAAAAACCCACGCAGGTCACGGGGAGAACGTACAAACTCCGTACAGGCAGCACCTGCAGTCAGGATCAAACCTGGGTCCCTTGCGCTGTAAGGCGGCAACTCTACCACTGTGCTTCGAGCCGCCCTTGTTTGATTCTTGTTCTGCTGTGAATGCAGTGTTGTAAGTGAGGGGCAAAACCGCACACGCAACATATTTTATTAGCTGACAATAAAGTCTACCTTTTTCTCATACCACATTATGTCCTTCAGTATCAAATTGCATTTGATAACGTCCCTGAGAAACCTTGCAATGTTTTTGCAACACCTTCAGAAGCACCTTGAGTGTGCGTTCTGTGACATTGCTGCTCACTGACGGTCCAGTCGTTTTGTTTGATTTTTCTTGGGCAGACACGTCGTGGAAACCAAATCCTCAAATTTCTTACCATCAAAGCTTTGCGGCAGGAATGGCAATTTGTTGAGGGTGATCTGCTGTTTGGTCCACGTGAATCACAGCATTGACGCACATATGTAATAAACATGTCTTATTAAGTCACTTGAGCACTGACACAAGGCAATATTTCTATGAATAATAATTCCTGATGTGACATTTAATTGATGCGTTGCCTTAATGAGACTTTGTAATCATTTGCAGAATGGAGGACCAGTTAGAATACTAACCCGAGGCGTTTTACAATTATGTTAATTTCTTCAGCTACATTTTTTTCCTCTTTGACATTATTTGTCATCTCAAGATTATAAACCCCACTCTAGTAGGATGGAGGACTGCTCTCCTTGAATTTAATGGAGCTGGTTCCTCCACTAAATAGTTTTTCCTCACTCCTTCTTTAGACTTTAGACTTTAGAGATGCAGCGCAGAAATAGGCCCATTTGGCCCATCGAGTCCGCACCAGCCAGCAATCACCCCATACACTTGCCCCATCGAGTCCGCACCAGCCAGCAATCACCCCATACACTAACACTATCCTACACTCTAGCAACAATTTAACAATTTTGCAGAAGCGAATTAACTTCCAAACCTGTAGGTCTTTGCAGTGTGTGATGAAATTGGAGCACCCAGAGAAAACCCAGGCAGTCACAGGGAGAATGTACAAACTCCACACAGACAACACCCATAGTCGAGATTGGACCCGGGTCTCTGGCGCTGTAAGGGAGCAACTCTACTCCTGTGCCACCGTACTGCCACTTCTGGAGGTAATGAGAAAGGGGAGGGTGAAATTTAGAAATTCCTGTGTATCCAGACTTTCCTCCTTGAAGGTCATTCATGAACCATGTGCATTAGCTTTGGGTTTAGGTTTAGTTTTGTTGCCTGTACCGAGGTACTGTGAAAAACTTTGTTTTGCATGCTATCCAATTAAATCAGTTAATACTAAACATCAATACAATCGTCAAACTCAAGTACAACAGGTCGAGTATAAGGGAAGATGCAGAGTGCAGAATATAATTCTCAGCGTTGTAGCACATCATATTCGTAGACAAAGTCCAATTTCTGCAGTGGGGTAGAGGTAAATCGGACAGTGCCCTAGCCAACGGAAGGGCCATTCAGAAGCCTGATAACGGAGTGGCTGAAGCTGTTCCCGGGTCTGGTGGTGTGCATTTTCAAGCTTATGTATCCTTTGACTGATGGGAGCAGGAAGAAAGAAGGAATGACCAGTGCAGGACAAGTTGCTGATTATGTTGGCTGTTTTTCCAAGGCAGCATGAAGTAGAGATGGAGTCAGTGGTGGGGGCTCTGGTCTGTAGGACGGGCTGGGCTACATCCTTAACTCTCTGGTCTGAGGAATGGTCCCGACCCAAAACGTCACGTATCCATGTTCTCCAGGAATGCTGCCTGACCTGCAGAGTTACTCCGGCATTTTGTGTCTTTCCTTGGCAAACTGCTGTTCCTTGTTTCTATTCTCTGTAATTCCTTGCGGTCTTGGGCACTTCTTTCAATGCGGGAAACTTGTGGGGTTGCCATATTGTGGAGTTGTTGGTAAATACTGTCCTGAGAATGCTCAATGGTTTGTTCCCCCTGGAAATATTTCAGTTTACTTTAGTTTATTGTCATGTGTACCGAGGTACAGTGAAAAGCTTTTGTTGCGTTCTATCCAGTCAGCAGAAAGATCCATCACAGTGGTCCAAGTTTTAAGGTCATGCTCCAAAACCAATACTGCATGGTGTATATTGTCACAGAGTAACACAACACAGAAACAGGCCCTTTGCTTCACCATGATCTTGTTGACCATCAAGTACAGGTAGATCTGTTATAATGTCATATTGAGTTCCAAAGGAACCTCACATTATAGAAAGCAGTGCCCATAGCGAAACAGACTGCAGTCACTTTCAGAGCAAGGATTTAAACAGGTTTTCCCAGTCATTATTGCACTACAACAAATGCAGTCCACAAAATGCAAGCAGTGTTCCCTGATCCAGTGATCAGGTCATACACAACTTGTGTTTTAAAAATACAGGGAATAAAAGAAATACACATTGGTGATTTAAGTGTGTAAGAAGGAAATGCAGATGCTGATTTTTGTGGTTGTGGCAAGAGATTTTCTCACTCAGGAATTTGGTGAATGCGTTCATGGTTGTTTGAAATTGTGATCCAAAATAAGATTCAGTGGTAGAAGCAAAGAACTGCAGATACGGATTTATATCAAAGATAGACACAAAATGACACAAAGGGTCAGGCAGCTTCTCTGGAGAAAAGGAATAGGTGACGTTTCCAGTCCAGTCTGACGATGGGCTTTGACCCGAAATGTCACCTATCCATATTAACCAGGGATGCTGCCTGACCCGTTGAATTACTCCAGCACTTTGCGTCTATCTTTGGTTATTTAAGTGCCACAGTGTCATCTCAATGCTGATTTGATGCATAAGCCACTTGCTTGTGTTTTCCTAGAAATACAAAATCACTCAAAATGGTCGTATAGTGTTCATTCTGGAAAAAAAAATGCTATTAAATATCCAGGTGCATTTGTCACTTAACTGATAAGCCGGTGAATTTGTGATTGAGGGGTTGTAGTGTTAGGGTTAAACAGACAATTTCAGCTAAAATGTGAGATGGAGTTATCAGCTAAATTTACAGCCATACATTCCATAGCCCCTAGAAAACATGTTTCACACGCGTTATCTCCTAGAATTGGCCTTACAACTGTGTTCATGCCTGGGATCGTAGCCTCTCTCAAGCCATTCAATGGGAAAGTGTAGCATTGGTGAATAAAACACAGCATCAATAGTTGGGTAGACCACCCGCGCCCCCTGCCGCTAGTAGCGCAGAACCGTTGCAGACAAGGGGGGGCTTACGATTGGTTCGGGTAGGGTCAGTGGCGTTGCTCTGATAAGAAAGGCCATAAGGGATGGTGTTGGGCTCCCTCTCGGTGAGAGAACCCCAGCCTTGCACAGTGTCGCCAACGCTGCCCGGTGATTGAGAACAGAAACATCCTGGGGCGTGCTCTGCTGAATTTGCGAGTGTGTTCGGGGATATTCGGGGATACGTGAGTGTATGTGCCTTATTTAGTGGTGTAATAAGTTACTTAGTGAATCAAACTCTGTTGTCTGAATCCGGTGATTTATCGAACACAACAGGGGTGTCCTTTTTTGTGGCTTTGAAAGTTGTAATCGATTGAGCCCAGTAGAGACCTCACTGTGTCCATATGGCTGACAACGAGCATTAAGGTTTGGATGAATTAATCAATCATACAGCTCAGAAATAGGCCCTTCAGCCCAACTCATCCATGCTGGATGACCCAAGAAGCCTGTCTATGCTAGTCCCATGAAAGAACATGGAACAGTACACAGCACAGGAATGGGCTCTGCGCCCCACCATGTTTGTGCGAACACGATGCCTAGTTGAACTGATCCCATGTGGCTGTACATGATCCATATCCTTGTACTCTGCATTTTCACGTACTCTCAAATAGCCGTTTAAATGCCATCATCTATGCCCTTTTGTTCTTGACTCCCCATCCATGGGGAAAAAGACTGGTCAAATTGGCAATCAAACATGTAAAACCTTATAAGCTTTAGTTAAAGTCATAGTCTTACAGCATGGAAACTGGCCCTTCGGCCTAACTTGCCCACACCGGCTAACATGTCCCATCTACATTAATCTTACCTGCCTGCATGTGGCCCATAAAACCTGTCCTATCCATGTATCTTTCCAAATGTTTCTTAAAGGTTGATATAGTACCTGCCTCAACTACCTCCTCCAGAAGCTCATTCTATACACCTACAGTCCTTTGTGTAAAATAGTTGCCTCTCGGGTTCCTATTTTCATCTTTCCCCCCACAAATTAAACCTATGTCCACTGGTTCTCGATTCCCCTACTCTGGGCAAGAGACTCTGTGTCTACCCAATCTATTCCTCTCATGATTTTGTGCATCTCTATGAGATCACCCCTCATCCTCCTGTGCTCCAAGGAATAGAGTCCTAGCCTGTTCATCCTCTCCCTACACCTGAAGCCATCGAGTCCTGGCAACTTCCTCGTAAATCTACTCTGCCCTCTTTCCAACTTGACAACATCTTTCCTATAACATGGTGCCCAAAATTGAACACAGTACTCTAAATGCAGCCTCACCAATGACTTGTACAACTGCAGCATGACCTCCCAACTTCTATATGCAATACTCTGACAGATGAAGGCCAATGTGCCAAAAGCCTTTTTGACCACCCTCTCTACCTGTGATGCCACTTTCAACGAACTGTGTACCAGTACTCCTAGGTCTCTCTGCTCTACAGCGCTTCGCAGAACCCTACCATTTACTGTGTAAGTTCTGCCCATGTTAGTGCTCCCGAAGTGCAACACCTCGCCTTTCTCCGTATTAAATTCCATCAACCATTCTTCAGCCCACCTGCTCAACTGATCAAAATCTTTCTGCAATTTTTACCGAACCAAGAAGGACAATAAGATAATATTTTCTCTGTGGGGCCCGGTCAGTCCACTGATCTAATAAACATTAACCCATTTTCATGATTCTTTTCCTGTATTGTTATACTGTTTATATTCCTTGAGATTTGAATGTCTTCATCTTTTTGTTGTTGTTTTTCTTCATCTGATAATCTTTCAATCCAGCAGCAATGCCACCTTTGAAGAATTGCGCAATGTTTAAACCACTGCTCAAGGCCTTTCAGCCCGACACATCCATGCCAGCATAAACCGTCACTCCACTTTTGCATATTGCTCTTCATTTACATACTGACACATCATTTGCAATCTTTATTAAAATTATCTCTTTGGGGGTGAAAAAAAAGAAAATTAGAAAAATTTAAATCTTAACAAAGGCAAAATGCAGTTGTTTGGCCTTTCTACGCGAATGATTAAGGTAAACATTTTTTGACAAATTTGTTATGTACTGCTTGGCAATTTGAGTGTTCGTTAATGAAATCTTTCACAAATGACTGCAGTGACTCATTAAGCAATACATCAATTCAATGTCATGTTTTGGATCATTATTCATTGAAATATTACACACTGTGTTGTATTGCATTGTGCCAGTGGATGTTTTATTAAGGATTAACACAATTATAATGGATGCAGCTGAGCAAATGAAGTGAGCAGGTCAGTGTTTACATAAGGATACTGTTTAATCCATGATTTGACATATGGATCCTCTGTGAAATACACACAGCGATTCGTTCTTTCTGCAAAGCTTCGTTAAGTAGTTGCCACACACTGACAGGTTTCTTGATTTCAATCAACGTGAATGTACTTGAAGTTCCTTCACTCCATCTTCACTCCAGCTTGAAATGAGCACTCTGTGAAAGGGTAGGGAAATGCCACCAAAATGATAAGCCGCTACCTCCCCAGATGACTAAGAAGTAACACGATGTGTAAGGTCATAGAGTCATAGAGACTTACAGCTTTGGAAACAGGCCCTCCGGCCCAACTTGCCCACACAGACCATCATGTCCCATCTACACTAGTCCCACCTGCCTGCATTTGGTCAATATCCCTCTAAACCTGTCTAAATGTTTCTTAAACGTTGCGATAGAACCTGCCTCAACTACCTCCTATGGCAGCTCATTCCATGCACCCACCACCCTTTGTGTGAAGAAGTTATCCCTCAGATTCATATTAAATCTTTCCTATTACCTTAAACCTACGCCCTCTGGTCCTCAATTCCCCTACTCTGGGCAAGAGACTCTGTGCGTCTACCCAATCTATTCCTCTCACGATCTTGTACACTTGTATAAGATCACCCCTCATCCTCCTGCGCTCCAAAGAAAAGAGTCCTAGCCTGCTAAACCTCTACCTACAGCGCAGGCCCTCGAGTCCTAGCAACAAAGTCCTTCATTCATATTCACTGGGGACCTCATGAACCAGGTGTGGTTGCTCATGTAGAAACCTGCAGCTGGCAGTGGACGTGGAGTGATTGCCATTTTGATCTTCATTCGGTATGACTTTAGAGTGCCCTGGATTTGGTAAATCAGCTTCTGGAAGCTGGTGGAATGGGAACGGTGGGGGGGGGAGAGAAGGCTGCTGGGAGGTTGAGGTGAATTCCGTCATGAAATAGGTTCAGAAGACATTGTTCATGAATGAATGTTTCCCGTTACTAAATGCACTGTACTGTAAGTACACCATGAAAATTGGCAGGCAAAAGTTATTAAATAGCTAAAATCCACCAATCTCAACGATGAAATAAACTCTGCTCTGGATGAAATAAACTCAGTCTGAAGAAGGGTCTCGACCCGAAACGTCACCCATTCCTTCTCTCCCGAGATGCTGCCTGACCTGCTGAGTTACTCCAGCATTGTGTGTTTGCTCTGGAAATAGTTTCTTAAGTCATTCCAGCCCTTCAATTCTCACACCTCCTATCAGATATGCCTTAAATCATAATTCATTGATCAACCTTGTAGCCACCAGTCATAATATTTAGTTTAGTTTAGAGATATATATCTCTTACCATTGTATTTGATTTTTGCTTAACATAAAATATTGCCTGATTACTTTCAGATGCAGCTCCTTTAAGGACATTATGTAGGTGCACAAAGTTTTGGATGGAAAGGTATAACTTGTGCATTGTGCAGGAAGGAACCGCTGGAGTAACTCAGCAGGACAGACAGCATCTCTGGATGGAAGGAATGGATGACATTTCGGGTCGAGACCCTTCTTCAGACTGAAGAAGGGTCTTGACCTGAAACGTCACCCATTCCTTCCATCCTACTATCCAGAGATGCTGCCTGTCCTGCTGAGTTACTCCAGCATCTTGTGTATGACTTGTGCATTGACTAACATGGCCACCTAGATTATGGCTTCCTTAAAATCATTGAGCTTCCCGACATTCTCCTGATTTGTGCCCGATTATTCCCTCCTATGCTCAGAGGAATGGTAGCAGAAAGACAAGAACATGCCTCCAGATATTGAGGTTGGAGTAGATGTAACTACAAGGTAGACACAAAATGCTGGAGTAACTCAGCGGACCAGGCAGCATCTCTGGAGAGAAGGAATGGGTGACGTTTCGGGTCAAGACCCTTCTTCAGATAGATGTAAATACATTTGGATGTTGCAGTATCACAGCTGGCAGAGTCAGAGAGTCATACAGCATGGAAACAGATCCTTCAGCCTAACTTGCCCACACCGACCAACATGTCTCATCTACACTAGTCCCACTTGCCTGCGTTTGGCCCATATCCCGCTAAACCTGTCCTGTCTATGTACCTGTCTAATTGTTTCTTAAACATTGCCTCAACTACCTCCTTTGACAGCTCGTTCCATATACCTACCACCCTTTGAGTAATAAAGTTGCCCATCAGGTTCTATTAAATACCCCCCCTCCCCCCCCTCAACTTAAACCTATGTCCACTGGTTCTTGATTTCCCTACTCTGGGTAAAAGACTGCATTTACCCTATCTATTCCTCTCGTGATCTTATACACCTCTATAAGATCGCCCCATCTTCCTGTGCTCCAAAGAATAAAATCCGACACAACAAGCAATAAAAACCTTCTATGACTGTTGGACTTTTACTACAATACAGTCATCAATCCTCTGGAATTTTTAGTGCGCTAAGTAGAACCTAGATCGTGACTGCCACATGCTCAGAACATCTCTCCACATGGTGGCGCAGTGGTAGAGATTGCAGTGCCAGAGACCCGGGTTCGATCCCGACTACAGACTCTGTCTGTTCAGAGTTTGTGCGTTCCCCCGTGACCGCGTGGGTTTTCTCCGAGATCTTTGGTTTCCTCCCACACTCCAAAGACGTGCAGGTTTGTAGGTTAATTGGCTTGGGTTTGTATGCTTGGTATAAGTGTAAATTGTTTCTAGTGTATATAGGCTTGTGTTAATGTGTGAGGATCGCTGGTCGGCGTGGACTTGGTGGGGTGAAGGGCCTGTTTCTGCGCTGTATCACTAAACTAAACGAATAAGCTAAACTAAACATTGGTTAGTCCAACACGATCTGGCATGACAGGAGTTAACTGGCATGACAGGGGTTAAGACAACAGATATATCTGGAGGTTATTACCTCACTATTTTGCAGGACTTCTTTCAATAGCCCAGAGCACCCCTTGAACCTCAAGCCCAAAGATTATAGGGAAGGATGAAGTGCTCAACTGGATACTGTTTGAAAGGTGCTGCTGATGGGGAGATACTTCACTTTCCTGTCAACTCTGCAATGTCTGTCAGATATATCATTAGATCAAATTCTTTTCCACTTCCCTCTCCTCGGGCAGAATCCGAATAGGCCACTGAAATAATAGAAAGAATTATCTGGAGCAAAATGACTGAATCCCTCTTTTTCACCACGTTTCCTTGAAATAAAAACAGAAAATCCTGGAAGTGCTCATTATCTGAAGTTGTTGAACTAGGTGCTGAATCGGGGGTGGTCAACAATGACTCATCATCTTCTGGACTCTGTGGTTAGTTCAACAAATTCAGATGCAGAACAATCCCTGTACCTTGTTTACACATCAGATTTCCAGGTTCTTCATTATCTAGTCCGGATTATATAGTCATTTCATATAATGATTCAGCTTCTTCCGGTCAGAGCTGTGGTTATTAGCTACTGTACCTGAAAGTAATCAGACAATATTTTAAGTTTATATTTAAGTTTATGAGTTTACAGGAGGTGTCTGTACAAAGTTTGGATGTTCTCTCTGTGACCTCATTGGTTTTCTCCGGGTGCTCCGGTTTCCTTCTACACTCCAAAGATGTGTAGGTTTGTAGGTTAATTGGCTTCTGTAAATTATCCCTACTGTGTAGGATAGAACTAGTGTATGGGTGATCATTGTTCAGTGCGGACTCGGTGGGCTGAAGTGCCTGTTTCCCACACTGTATCTCTAAACTAAACTAAAAAAGCAAAAATCAAATACTTTTTTGAGAGATATTATGACTGATGACTACGAGATTGATCAAATAGTTAGGTTTTATGGCATATCTTCATGGAGATGCTTAGTTTAGTTTAGTTTGGTTTAGTTTAGTTTAGGGATACAGCGTGGAAACAGGCCCTTCGACCCATCAAGTACGCGCTGAACAACGTTCACCCGAACATTAGTTCTATCCTACGCACTAGGGACAATTTACAATTCGTACCGAAGACAATTAACCAACAAACCTGGAAGTCTTTGGAGTGAGGGTGGGCACTGGAGCACCTGGGGAAAACCCACGTGGTCACGGGGAGAACGTATAAACTCCGTACAGGCAGCACCCATATTCAGGATCGAACCTGGGTCTCTGGCAACGCGAGGCAGCTACTTTACCACTGTGCCACCGTGCAGCTTGATTGTATTTATGTATATGAACTTCTGCGTTCTGTTGTGTGATAACTACACCCTCAGTCATCACACCCTAGACAATTAACAAGAAGAAGGAGAATCTGCACATAGTGTAATACACGGTTTAGTTTATTTGCAACAAAGCAACTCATGGATTGAAATGTTCTCCCATGGAGTTTGTGCTTTTTTTGAGGGAACGTGCACCTGGTAATGACAAAATCCAGATGACATTAATAGAAAAAGAAGGGTTCAGTAATCTGCGCTTCATGCCATGAAAGCTTATGAGCTGCCTCATCTATCTGCTTGGTATTTGAATGTCAAGTGACAGAGATAACCTTTTTTATTTGCATGAATTCTTAAGGCAAAAATCAACATTTAGAGGAAACATGTATACATTTATTTATTTACGCTATCAACGTGAAAAATCAAATGGTGTATTGTTCCAGGCATGTTTCAAAAGAGACAGATTACACTGTTAGACACAAAAAAACTGTTCCACTCCCCATCCCCCCAATCTAATCAACCCCCATAGTATGGGTCAGCGTAAAAAGTCAGATCACAGTAAATTTTCAGTTTCCTATGCATGGCCTTGCTGTCTGAAGGCAGAGTGTTTTATATTTATTAGACCATAACTTTTTAGAATTGTAAATGTAAAGTATAAATGCATTTGGCTTAAAGTTGATTGTGTTTTGTAAATGGATGGAGGCATATTGATGAATATCCTATTAGTTGCAGGTGACTTTATTAGACTACTAAAAATTATTAATGCATGTTGCATTAATGCATGTCGAACCATTAAGATGCCAATCTGCTTTCTTGTTGTGTCTGCTTTGTGTCAGCTCTTTGCATTGTATTGTTACACATTAATTAAATGTGTTAATAAGATTATCCATATAGACTTTTAGACATTAGACTTTGGAGATGCAGTGTGGAAACAGGCCCTTCTGCCCACTGTCTCTGCACTAACAAGCGATCCCCTTGCACAGGCACCATCTTACACACCTGGGGCACTTTACAGAAGCTAATTAACCTTGTATGTCTTTGGAGTGTGAGAGGAAACTGGAGCACCTGGAGGAAACGGGAGAAAACTCACTTGGTCAGGGGGAGAATGTACAAACTCCGTACAGACAGCATGCATGGTCAGGATCGAACCCGGGTCTCTGGCACTGCCGCCACTAATATACCCCTCAAAATATCTGCTTACGCTTTTCTCCAATTCTAAAATCTCATTGCCTAAACAAAAGGGGAATCTTAATGTTTGTCAATCAATTTAAGAAAAAATCTTTACTAAAACAGAAAATGCTAGAAATACTCAACAGGTCAGGTAGGGTTTGGGGAGAGAAGAAGAGAGCTAGTTTTTCAACATAAAGAATTTTGTTACATGAATGATAAATCATTAACTCTGATCACTCTACTGAGATAGGTAGTCATGCAAGTCAGTCTGGGACTGAAGGATGAGATGGAGATAGACAATAGACAATAGGTGCAGGAGTAGGCCATTCGACCCTTCAAGCCAGCACCACCATTCAATGTGATCATGGCTGATCATTTTCAATCAGTACCCCGTTCCTGCCTTCTCCCCATACCCCCTGACTCCGCTATCCTTAAGAGCTCTATCCAGCTCTCTCTTGAATGCATTGATAAGATCTCTTGATAAGATGGAGACCGAAAGTAGGGGCAGCCATGAGCAGAGGAGCAAAGACCGGAAACCTACACCTACACTCACGCTCCATTAGAGTTATTTTTGTGAACAGCAAGGAAGATAATGCAGAGTTAACTCACCTGCTGTAGTCCCAATTCGAGATGAACCAGGCCAAAGCGTCCATGAAGATTAATATAGCCCTGAACGCTTGTGCCATGGGATGCTTCCCAAATCCGGGACATCTCTCGCTAGATTTTCCTTGTCGTAACAAGGAAGCGTAGGGCAGAAGATAGATAGGACAAAAAGCTGGAGTAACTCAGAGGGCCAGACGTCATCTCCAGAGATATGTGAGGATTTGGGTCGAGACGGATGTCTCTCTGGCCTATGCACTTTTATATAGGGTCAATAAAGGAGCAGGTACGACAGTGGTACTTAAGAGTATTTTAGAAGATAGACGCAAAAAGCTGGAGTAACTCAACGGGTCAGGAGGCATCTCTGGAGAAAAAGAATCGGTGACATTTCGGGTGGAAAGAATCGTTTAGATAGGCATATGGATATGCAGGGAACGGAGAGATAGGGGTCATGTGCAGGCAGGGGAGATTAATTTATCTTGACATCATGTACGGCACAGACATTGTGGGCTGAAGGGCCTGTTCCTGTGCTGTATTTTTCCATATAGTATAAGAAAATAACTGCAGATGCTGGTACAAATCGATTTATTCACAAAATGCTGGAGTAACTCAGCAGGTCAGGCAGCATCTCGGGAGAGAAGGAATGGGTGACGTTTCGGGTCGAGACCCTTCTTCAGACTGAAGAAGGGTCTTGACCCGAAATGTCATCCATTCCTTCTCTCCCGAGATGATGCCTGACCTGCTGAGTTACTCCTGTATTTTTCCATGATCTTTGTTCTAATTTAGTGACCACATACATACTCGCTGGCATCCGGGGAGAGGGGGGGTCAGCCTGTGAATGAACCACCGGGGCATGACTTCGGGTCACTGAGCAGGTCCCCCCTTCTTAACTACAGCACCTTTGTGACTATAGGGTCTTACTTTGAAGGAAAAACCACTCCTATAACAGTTCAGCTACAGCTTCAATCTTCAGCTCTCCACTGCTGGCTCACAAATACATCATCTCTCTTCGCCTTGCCTCGCTGGTGTCTGATTCAATATTCATTTTCCTATAATTTCTAATGTTACAACGTCACAATTTTGATTTGAATCCTTGGAGGATTGTACATCATTTCAGAATATTCATGGGAAGCGCACGCCACCTCAAAAATACTCCAGGAGAGAGAATATCTCAACGGAAATAAAACTTCACCATAGAATATGTTCCCTGCAGGGCAATAAATATTTCAGATCTTCCCAGCTGAGGAAACCGGAGCACCCAGGGAAAAACCACGTAGTCACGGGGAGAAAGCACAAACTCTGTACAGACATCACCCGGAGTCAGGATCGGACCAAGGTCTCCGGGGGCTGTATGGCAGCAACTCTACCGCCGCGCCAGCGTGCCACCCCGCACTCCAGTGAAGGAGGTGTGGTGAGCTCGGGAGAGGGGCTGCTTGTAGCTCACATTTAGCTCTCTGCAGCTGATGAGAGGAACCTATTCCTTATTCAAAGGAGATTCAGAAGTCCATCAGCAGCAGGAATTTGTGCTTCTTACTGTTCTAGGCAGTGTGAATGATGAGGTCTTAAGTGGTTGTGGCATGAAATTTCCTTACTCAGGAAGCTGGTTAATGCATTCATCGGTGTTTAAAATTGCGATCCAAAATAGGATTTAGTGGTAGAAACAAAGAACCACGAATGCTGGTTTATACCGAAGAGGAGACACAAAGTGCTGGAGTAACTCAGCGGGTCAGTTGGCACCATATTAAGGATAGGTGGCGTTTTGGGTCGGGACTCTTCTTCAGACATTTGTGCTTCTCACTGAGTGGGCAGGAAGGAACTGCTGATGCTAGTTTCCACCGAAAATAGACACAAAAAGCTGGAGTAACTCAGCGGGTCAATCAGCATCTCTGGAGAAAGGGAATAGGTGAAGTTTCGGGTTGAGACAACGTCTGACGAAGGCTCTCGACCCGAAATGTCACCTACTCTTTTTCTCCAGAGATGCTGATTGACCCGCTGAGATCCTCCAGCTTTTTGTGTCTGTGCTTCTTATTGAGTCTGAAGAAGGGTCCCAACCCGAAACGTCACCTATCCCCTATCTCCAGAGATGCTTCCTGACTCCAGCATTTTGTGTCTGTCTTCACCCTTTAAATCTACCTGGTTCTGTTTCCTGTAAATCATCAGGAGATCCGATGTGTCCTTTGGAATCAATGGTTGTTGGAATCCACTCCGTGCTTTGTAAGTGACCATCCAATCAATGGATGATAGGCGGTGGACAACAAGGTCTACACAATGCAAATTAAGATCAAAGGTCAGAAATCAAGATGATTCAGTGGAGCAAGCTGTGTTGATGAGAGTTGGCGATGCAATGGGTTTAAACCACTCCAAATTGTGTGCAATCCAGAGTGCATTTATTTACTAATGACCTAAAAAAACACAGTTTACTCCTTGAATTAATATCTTGGGATGGATTTTCCATTTGGTTACACTGATATTTTCAGTGCAATTTGTCTAACAATTTGAGGAATTTCAAGAGGAGATTACGCTTAGTGAAGATTGAATTTCCATAAGCTTTTGCGTTGCTTTATAAAATCCCACTTGAATTCAGCCCCAGTCTCAAAGTCAGCTGTGGCACGAGATTGAATGAATCACTTGAGCAAGTTTCCACTAATTCTGTTCATCGATGGTGTTGCAGGGTGATTTTAAAAAAAAAGAACCTGTTTTTTAGGCACAGGAATTTGTCCCTTGAACCGTATAATTTTGAATTGAATTGAAAGATACAGCATGGAAACTGGCCTTTCAGCCCACCGGGTCTACGCCGACCATTGATCACACTAGTACTGTGTTACCCCACTTTATCATCCACTTCCCCCCCCCCTACACACTTGGTGGCAATTTACAGAGGCCAATTAACCTACAAACCTGCACGACTTTGGGATTTGGGAGGAGACCGGAGCACCCAGAGAAAACCCACGCGGTCGTGGTGAAAACGTGCAAATTGCACACAGGCAGCACCCAAGGTCAGGTTCTAACTCAGGTCTCTGGCGCTGTGAAGCAGCAGTTCTACCCGCCGCGCCACTGTGATATGGGTCTTTAAAGATATTGTCTGCCTTTTTGAGGGGGGAGCTTCCTGTAGATCTCTTCGCGATCTGGTGGGGAGGTCGGCACCTGTGATGGACCGGGCAGTGTCCACCACAATCGTCAAATATTAAACGAGCAGTATGGTGACATGACTTGAATTTCAGTGAGTTTTGAGCATGACTTGTTTCTGTGGCAGATAAAAGCACAGCCCACTAGAGGGAGCTGGTATTATCCGAGTGAAGTCTTACACTGCATCTCAGAACGCTTTGTTACAGTCCCCTCCACAAACGACCCTGGGGCTTCCTATAAAAAATCTCTAAGTTTTCTGGCATTTCCAAATCGCTGTTCATTATAGATCAGCCAGAACTAAAGCCAGGGAATTATGATTTTATAACATGAATATAATCAAGATCCTATTCCTTGCCATTTAAATATAGATATGATTCCTCTTATTAAAAGATTATTGCTTTCTCCCAAGCTTAAATACTATTGGGTTCTGTTGGCACTTCAGATGTCAACCCCTTGCTAATGGCTCCATCTCTGTCATCAAAACATTATTACATTCTATGCCTGACTGTTCACGAAACAGATGATCTTCTTTGATTTCTGTTTGAACATTGTCAAAGATGTTCACAGTGTGGCCTCTTCTACAACAGATAAACCATAAGACCAGCAAGACATAGAAGCAGAATGAGGCCATTCAGTCCATCGAGTCTGCTCCACCATTCGATCATGGTTGACCTATTTTTCCTTCTCAACCCCATTCTCCTGCCTTCTCCCCATAACCTTTACATCCTTTCTAATCAAGAACCTATAAATCTCTGCTTAAAAAATACTCAATGACTTGGCTTCCACAGTCACCTGCGGCAATGAATTCCACAGATTCACCACACTATGGCTAAAGAAATTCCTTCTCGTCTCCTTTCTAAAGGTATGTCCTTTTATTCTGAGACTGTGCCCTCTGATTCTAGACTCACCCTCTACTTGAAACATCCTCTCCACTTCCACTCTGTCTAAGATTTTCATTATTCAGTAGTTTTCAATGAGAGCTACTCATTGTTCTTTCCCTTCCCTCCCTCATCCTTCTAAACTCCAGCAAGTACAGGCTTCAGAAACTAAAGGCAGACTGGGTGAAAAACAAAGTGTTGGAGGACAATAGACAATAGACAATAGGTGCAGGAGTAGGCCATTCGGCCCTTCGAGCCAGCACCGCCATTCAATGTGATCATGGCTGATCATTCTCAATCAGTACCCCGTTCCTGCCTTCTCCCCATACCCCCTGACTCCGCTATCCTTAAGAGCTCTATCCAGCTCTCTCTTGAATGCATTCAGAGAATTGGCCTCCACTGCCTTCTGAGGCAGAGAATTCCACAGATTCACAACTCTCTGACTGAAAAAGTTTTTCCTCATCTCAGTTCTAAATGGCCTACCCCTTATTCTTAAACTGTGGCCCCTTGTTCTGGGCTCCCCCAACATTGGGAACATGTTTCCTGCCTCTAATGTGTCCAACCCCTTAATAATCTTATACGTTTCAATAAGATCCCCTCTCATCCTTCTAAATTCCAGTGTAAGGTGGTCTGTCCAGTGCCTTATAAAGCCTCAGGCAGCCTCTGGGTTTGGTGTGCTGAGGTGATCACAGATGCAGTCAATCCTACTCCCACCTCAACCTGTCTGGCTGCAGCAGTGAGGCCCAACATACGCTAGCTAGATAAACAACATCTTATCTTCCATCTCAGAAGTCTGCAATGTTCTGAAATGAACATTGAATATTTCACCTTCAGCTAAATTGCTTTACTTTAGAATTTAGAGATTCAGTGAAGAAACCGGAGCATCCAGAGAAATCCCACGTGGTCACAGGGAGAACGTACAAATTTCATCCAGACAGCACCCCTAGTCAGGATCGAACCCTGGTCTCCGGCGCTGTAAGGCAGCAACGTTACTGTTGCACCAATGTGCTGCCCATACTCCGTTGCTGTTTCTTATAATCATGCTTGCATCCCTTTCTCATCCCATTTCTGTACTCATGCCCCTTAGAACTTTGTGTCTTTTTCTGTGAACCATCATCTGCAGTTCCTCGTTTCTACTCCTTACCACATGGTCTGTTTATTTTTTTGTCTTACATCTCATTCCTCTCCACACCCAGCCCTGCTTTGAAAACTGTTACTCTTCCACTCTCCCCAAAACTCTAAGACAGGATCGCTGATCCGAGATCAACAGGTTTCTCTTTCCGCGGATGCTGCTTGACTAATTGGGTTCTCCCACCATTTTCTGTTTCTGTGCAATGTTACCTTGGGTTCTTGCCCTTATTGCTTCATCACAAGTGCTGCCAGTTACCATCTCCATTTACTGTACATTTCTTCCATCATTTTACGTTGCCTTTTGCTGAAATCCTCTGACATTTCACTTCATCCCCAGTCAAGAATAGTCCTTCCTGCACAAGAATATTCCAGTGCTCTCCTTTCCAGTCTACCTTCTCCAAACATAATAACTGAACCTTGTCCAAGGCATTTTTCAAATATCCTAATCCACATCAAACCTTACTCACTCGGCAATTCCTGCCTCTAAATCCTCTTATTTCTCAAATTTATTTTTTATCCGCAAAGCCATTCATGGTTTTAACCTCTGCATCTCCACCACTACTATCTTGAAGTCACATCGTCCTCTCTCCAAACTCTACAGTTCCCTTTACGACACTCAAGCCTCTCTTCCTTCACCAGTAGAAACGAATCCTCCATATTGTTGCCCCTTCTGAGTGGAATAATATTGCAAGATTTAATCAAAGCCATAATATTCATGCAATTACCCGGCATATCTTCCATGTTCATATGACATTTAATTTAAGGTTCTTTGCATCCTTATTTTTTTAAAAACATTTTGGCTTTGTGTCCAAGCTCGATGTTAAAGGCCATGAACAATGCTGCCAGACCTGCTAAGCCAGTAACTAATGAACGGGACACTGTAAAACTAAGGGAATACTATCGGAAATAAGTTCATGAACGTCAGGCAAGTCAAACAAATTCACAGTCAATTTTGGCCAGATTTATAGGTTTTCATCTCAGATGCTGACATTCAAAAAGTACTAATATTAAAGTAGGATAACTGCTCAAATGTCAAACCTGCATGCTTTCTGTAATGTTAACCATAAATTGCAGAAGTAAATCTTTTAAAAACTATCAATGCTAACATGTTTTTGGTAATGCTCGTCCTATGGGCAATTTCCCCCAAAATAATAGTTCCATTTGCTCTCTATTTTTCTCCATTTTGTTTTCATTTTAACTCAATTTTTTTTTAGTCAAAACTCAATTAAAATTACCAGGGCTCAATTGATGCCCTCTTACCTCAAAAACATTTGGTTAGAGAGAAACCCACCTACAGGCTACAGTACTCAATGTAGCACATTGAAATAGTTGTGACCTTTCCACTGCTTTTCAAATTTAGTTTAGTTTTGAGATACAGCATGGAAACAGCCCCTCCAGCCACCAAGTCCATGCCAACCATCGATCACTCATTCGTACTAGTTTTATGTCATCACACTTCCACATCCACTCCCTGCACACTAGGGGCAATTTTGCAAAGGCCAATTGGCCAAACCGCGTGTTTTTGGGATGTGGGAGGAAACCAGAGAACCCGGAGGAAACCCATTTGGTCACAGGGACAATGTGCAAACTTCACACAGACAGCACCCGAGGTCAGGATCGAAGCCGGTTCTCTCATCTATGAGGCAGCACTGCTACCAACTGCGACACTCTGGTACCACACTTAGTTCCAGTGAAACCAATGGATTTCCACTGGTGACGAACATCAATAGGTATATGTTCTGTCCGTAAAGGTTTGTCCCTTTACAAGTGAAGTGAGCGAGAAATTCATCTCTATGTGGGGCATGGAATCTTTGCAATTGCTTAACACAAAGGGCTTTGATTTATTGAATGCATTCACGGTCAGTTTAGATTATTGAACTAAAGTGGTACCAAAGGCTATGGGGATCAGGCAGCCAGCGAAGTTGAAACCCTTCATTGAACCAGCCTAAGTCTCATTGATTAGCAGGACAGGCAATAAAGGGCCCTACACACCTGCTCCCAATACTTAATAACATCCTTCAGATTCAATTGATTAGCAGGACAGGCAATAAAGGGCCCTACACACCTGCTCCCAATACTTAATAACATCCTTCAGATTCAAGTTCATGTACACAATACATAGTATTTGTGCTGAACATGATGCCAAATTACACTGATCTCCTCTGCCTCCATGTGATCCATATCCCTCCATGTGATCCATATCCCTCCATGTGATCCATATCCCTCCATGTGATCCATATCCCTCCATGTGATCCATATCCCTCCATGTGATCCATATCCCTCCATGTGATCCATATCCCTCCATTCCCCACACTTCCATGGATCTACCCAAAAGCCTCTTAAACACCACTATTGTATCTGTGTCCACCACCACCCCTTGGAGAATGTTCCAGAACCCCTGCACCCTCTGTGTTAAAATACTTGCCCCTCTACAAATCTATTAAACTTTCCTCCTCTCATTGTTAACTGTGCCCTCTAGTGTTGGTCATTTCCACCCTGGGGAAAAAGGTTCTGACTGTCTATCCTATCTATGCCTCTCATAATTTTATATTCTTCTACCAAGTCTCCCTCAACCTTCAACGTTCCAGAGAAAACAATCCAAGTCTATCCAACCTCTCCCTGCAACTGAAAACCTCCAATCTCGGCTGGTTACATCCAGATTTTACCTCATCCCAACCTCTCACTTCACCTTTTAAAACTATTAGGTGGTGCAGCGGTAGAGTTGCCACCTTACAGCGTCAGAGACATGGGTTCGATCCTGATTACGGGTGCTGTCTGTAGGGAGTTTGTATGTTCTCCCCTCGACCACGTGGGTTTTCTCCAGGTGCTCTGGTTTCCTCCCACACTCCAAAGACGTACAGGTTTGTTGGTTAATTGGCCTCGGTAAATTTGTAAATTGTCCCTAGCGTGTAGGATAGTGTTAGTGTGTGGGGATCGCTGATCGACACGGACTCAGTGGGCCGAAGGGCCTGTTTCTGCACTGTGTCTCTAAACTAAGCTAAACTAAAGTAAAAAACGAAACTATTCCAGTACATGAATCTTCACGCTAATTCCCTTTCCAGGAAGTCCCATACATACTCCATCCATCTATACATCAGCAACTCTCCCCTTCCTCACTATTCCAGACCTTACCCTCCCTCAAAAGATGCTCATCTACACATCTGACCATCACTACTCATATCTCTTCTTCCCTAAAGAGCAGAGGTGTAAGGGAGAGGCACTGTGACACAATTAAAACTAGCAGAATGTACAGTAGTGCACAGTGTACAGTAGTGCAGTGGTACAGTTGCTGCCTTACAGTGCCAGAGACCCAGGTTCCATTCTGACTTCAGGTGCTGTCTGTATGGAGTTTGTACGTTCTTCCTGTGACCCCATGGACTTTCTCGGGTGCTCCGGTTTCCTCCATAGATGTGCAGGTTTGTGGGTTAATTGGCTTCTGTAAATTGTAGAATATCAAACTAGTGTGATCACTGGTCGGCATGGACTCGTTGGGCCGAAGGGCCTGTTTCCACGCTGTAATAGAAGGCTATGGATGTCATCAGAGTGTTAATGTGCTTGAGCATTAGAGATGGGGCTCACACACTATCTGGTGACAGGTTTACTAGTGTTCACCCCCATGGCACAGAACTCATATTGAGTTGATGTCCATCGCACTTAAAATACGATCACTACCACGATGATTATTTAAAAACTTCCAGTGAAAGAAACTGCATCTTGAAAATGTTGTTCAATACCCTGCCATTACTATACTACATAAACGCTACATTACTATCTCATGGTCTCCATGTTCAATGATTTGTGTTCTCAGCTCTCAATCTGATGTTATTATGTTGGAGGTTGCTTCACCGAGATAGTGATGATTTTTAATGATGCCCCAGTGATCTATTTTCAAGCCTGCTGTGTGGTACTTGGAAATAGTGTGGGAATAAAGAACTGTGTTTTTCTTTCAGCCGATGAATGTTGGTTACACAAAAGGACACAAAGTGCTGGAGTAACTCAGCAGGTCAGACAGTATCTCCGGGGAACATGCACAGATTAAGTTTTGTGTCGAGACCCTTCTTCAGACTAAAGAAGGGTTCCAACCCAAAACGTCACCTATCCATGTGCTCCAGAGATGCTGCCTGACTTGCTGAGTTACTCCAGCACTTTGTGTCATATTGTGTATTAACCAGCATCTGCAGTTCTTTGTTTCAACTGAATGTTAGTTATATCTTCCCTCTTATCCTTAACTCTATTTCAATTCCTCCTCTCCAAACGTCCTCTCCCTACCACATATCCTATTTTTCTTTCCTGCTTTCCTCACATTTTCTTTCTTGTTCCCCCAAATATCACCCTCCTTCCCCTTCTCTCTTGCCTCCTTCTAAAGACTAGACATTAGACTTTAGAGATACAGCATAGAAACAGGCCCATTGGCCCACCGAGTCCGATGTCGACCAGCGATCCCCACACACTAGCACTATCCGACACACTAGGAACAATTTACAATTTTACAGAACCCAATTAACCTAAAAACCTGCACGTCTTTGGAGTGTGGGAGGAAACCAGAGCACCCGGAGAAAAGCCACGCAGTCACAGGGAAAACATACAAACTCCGTACAGACAGCACCCCTAGTCAGGATCAAGCCCGAGTCTCTGGCACTGTAAGGCTCAACTCTACCGCTGCGCCACTGTGATGCTCTTTCTTCTCTCTCCCATCTCCCTATTCCCACTTGGTACCCTCCCCCAACTCATTTGTATATCTCAGGCACTAATTACACACGGCCTGCTTTCCCCCTTAAATTATTCATCTGAAATATCCACATTGTTCTGTAATTATTCTTCAGCATGCAAGGAGGATTCCATCGAGAAACAAAGCTGAGAAATGTGCATCTAAGCACATCCCGAATGAATTAATACTCAGATGGAAAAATTGATTTTGTAAGATGTTTGCTCAGAAGGTGTTTGCTCAAATAACACACAGAGAGAGCAACATGAAGAGTACTGTCTCCAACACCTGGACCTGTAGAACATATAACACAATTTGTTTAGCTTTCATATATCCATGCATAATTTATTAAATAACATCATCAAATCAACCTGTAGGATGTTGCCACAGTCAGCTTTTTTGGTAGTTTTCCAAATAGTCAGAACAACACCTGAAATATAAACGTCACCCATTCCTTTTCTCCCGAGATGCTGCCTGACCTGCTGAGTTACTCCAGCATTTTGTGAATAAACACCTGAAATATAAACAGTTCACCTCTGTTCTAAACTAAGAGCCCCGTGAACTAAGCCATTGTGATAGTGGAATAAAAATGATTCACAGGATGAATTACCCCATTGTCTTTCCCCCTGAAGGACTTAATTTTTAACTCCAATGTGCTTAATCAGATGAAAATTGAGTCTTACTGAGTTTGCAATGTGTGTTGCTTACCCATTTGTTTTATTCTTTGGTTCCTCGGAGTTTAATGGTAAGCAAAGATATTAGAGCAGAGCAAGATAGACCACTCGACCCTAAAAAACGTAGTATAGTCATGGCGCCATTTTAGTAGGCAGAAACTTGCAGAAGCATTTAAAAAGAAAAATAACAAAAATCTGTGAATTGAGAGATGAGATATATTCTGCATTTTTATGGTATCATCACACATACTGTTCCCCCAAAACATTGATTACACTGCGAGAGGCAAAGCGAACGGTGGGTTTTGTCTACTAAAATGGCGAACATTACGCTCCTTTGCGTACTACACTTCCGTATAGGCGATTTTGACGGAGTGGTTCATCTTGCTCCTCTAGTATCTTTGGTGGTAAGGTAGGACTGATGAACATTCGGCAGTGGAGGTTGGTGCAGGGGACAGCGATTCATATTCTTAGACCATCAGAATCTCTTCTGGAGCAGCGATGACCTACACAAGATGGACGGGTTGCACCTGAACTGGAGGGGAACCAGTATCCTTGCGGGGAAATTTGCTAGTGCTACTTGGGAGGGTTTAAGCTAAAGAGGCATTGTGGTAGGAACAGGGGAAGTAGGTCAGCAATTGGAAGGAAGAGGTTAGGACTAGTAAGTCTCAAAGGAAGGACAGACAGTGAAGGAATATGGGAAAGCCGATGGGCTAATGTGTGTTTATTTCAATGCAAGGAGGATTTGGGGGAAAGCAGGTGAATTTAGAACTTTGATCGGTGCATGGGGTCGTTGGGATGTTGTGGCCATTGCAGAAACATGGTTGCGAAAGGGACATGATTGGCAGATTAACTTTCCGGGACTTTGGTGTTTCAGACATGATAGAGAGGGAGGGAATGAGAGGTGGAGGAGTTGCTCTATTAATCTTAGAGAATACCATTACAGCGCTCAGAGAGGATATACTGCAGGGTGTGCCCAGACTTAATCGAGTTGGATTAAAGAAAATCCCAACGCTTCTTACACTGAACACAAAAGGTGAACCATGAGAAGGTAGGACCGCTCTAAGAAAAAGTAGGGAATTTGTGCTTGGGCTCAGGGTAGGTAGGAAGTTTATCAAACAAGTATTTTGCAAGGAGAAGGACATGCTCATGTTTATAAGTTACTAGACCAAGTGGACCCATTGGGCCCAAACCTCTCCTGCATTGATGCAGCACCCTCTCCTCACCCCTCCCCCACTTCCCCCTCCCCCCCTTCCACTACCCCCCTCCCCCTCCTCTCTTCCCTCCCGCTTTTACAGCCAATTAACCCACAAACCTGCACGTCTCTGGGTGGAAACTGAAGCACCCAGAGAAAACCCACATGGTCGGAGGGAGAAGGCGCAAACTCCGTACAGATAGCCCCTTCAGTCAGGATCAAACCTGTGTCCATGGCGCTGTAAGGCAGCAACTCTACCGCTGCGTCACCGTGCTGCTGCGACCAACAAGGGACTGCAAACCAAAAGGGTCAGCCAGAATAAGCTTTGCCTTCAGAAAGGAGATCCAAAACCTACTGCCTTTGACTTATCCAGAACTGTTAAAGTTGCCAGCTATGTGATACATTTCAATGTTCGTGAGAAAATTCAAAAGCGTGAAAAGATTGAAAACTTGAATAAAGTCATAAATAAGTTTAGAAACTTAAGAAAACTCAATAACCTTTAAAATCTAAAACACAATGTTTAAATCTATTTCAACAAAATTAGATGTTAATAAACCTAACTATATTCTTATTACATTAAAAATAACTTTTTATCTTTTGGCTCGCTCCCGCGGAACGTTTCCAGTGGCGTAGCCAGTGAACCAACTGCCTCATGTGTGCCAGAGAACTCAGTTCAATCCCAGCCTTGGGAATAATTTGTCTGGAGTTTGCACTTTATCGTTGTGACTGTGTGGGTTTTCCCTTTCCTTCCACATCCAAAAGGATTCATTGGCTGCAGTAAATTGCCTCCATTGTACAGGTTGAGGGAGACTTTGGGAAAGATTTACGAGGATGTTGCCAGAACCTGAGGGCCTGAACGTTCGGGAGGGGTTGGGCAGGCTAGGACCTTATTCCTTGGCACACTGGAGGATGAGGGGTGATCTTGATCTTGATCTGTATAAGATCTTGAAAGGAATAGATAAGGTAAATGCACAGAGTCTTTTACCCAGAGTAGGGGATCAAGAACCAGGCGGATGTAAAATGCTGGTGTAACACAGCCAGTCAGGCAGCAACTCTGGAGAACATGAAGAAGTGACATTTCGGGTTGGTACCCTTCTTCCGACAGGGGACATGTTTAAACTGATTTAATAGGAACCTGAGGGGTAACTTTTTCACACAGAGGGTGTTGGGTATAAGGAACAAGCTGCCAGAGAAGGTGTTGAGGCAGGTATTATTACCTCATTTAAAAGGCATTTGGAAAGGTACATGGTTAAGAAAGGTTTAGAAAGAGGTTAAGAAAGGTTTAGAGGGATAAGGGCATAACGTGGGCAGGTGGGACAGGTGTAGATGGGGCATCTTGGTTGGCATGGGCAACTTGGGCCGAAGTGCCTGTTTCCGTGCTGTATGAATCTATAACTCTCTAATGCAAAAAAAGATGAATGTAGGATGAGTGTAATTGAGTGGTCGATGGTCAACATAGGCTCGGTGGGCTGACGAGTCTGTTTCTATATAACTCTATGACTCAAAGCTCCCTGCCGTTGGCAGGATTCAGTAATGAGTCTGTAATTACGGTGTGGAGTATTTTCCTGCTTACACTGAGCTCCATTGGGAGTCCAGCATTAGGCTGTGGTCAGCTGCCAGATGGTGAATCACTGTTAACAGCTCTTGCTACCCCGCGTTCACATGCGCGTGGATGGAAGTTACTGTGACCTATTTGAGGTGATGCAGCAGACTTGTAACATTATACGGGCCAGTAAAACTGCAGTGTGTTATGATCCTTGTGAGTGGGAGGTAACACTTCCACCTGCGGGTGAGGAGGTTGGGATTTCAATTCCCACAACAGATGTTCCAAGTGCAAAAACCACAGCGGGTCCTCGAGTGTAACTCTGAGGGATTTGACCTTGTGGCATCTGTAGGATCGTTAATGTTGCTGCTGATTCGGCAATTAACATAGGCGGAACTGCCAGCAGTGCATCGTTTCTAGAAGCGGCCCTCTTCTTCTGAGCTAGCTACACTTCACAAGCATGCTTCTGAGCTACGCTTGATTCTTATAGGGACCTTTACGCTATGTGCCCTGCACTGCTCCCCCTTTAGAAAGGAAATAAACCCATAGCGACTCCCAACTCTTCGCACTCTATAAATTATACCAATGCATTAAATGTTTACCAATAAGACACGAGAAGGAATACAGGAAGGAGATTGAGAACTTAGTGAAATGTTGTCAGGACAATAACCTCTCCCGCAGTGTCAACAAGATGGAGCTATGTATTGACTTCAGGAAGCATGGTGGAGTACATGCTCCAGGAAGCATGGTGGAGTACATGCTCCAGGAAGCATGGTGGAGTACATGCCATAAAAAAGCATCAATGGTGTGGAAGTGGAAATGGTTGAGAGCTTCCATTTCCTTGGTGCTCACATTACCAATGATCTGTCGAGGACAGACCGCATAGATGCGACAGCCACGAAGACACATCCAGGCCTCTACTTCCCGAGGAGACTGTGGAAATAGGGCATGTCTCCAGTGACTCTCACCAACCTCTTCAGACATTGGTTTGCAAAACAGCTTGGTTGGGAACAGCTATGCCCAAGATCACAAGGAATTGCAGAGAATTGTTGATGAAGCCTAGTTCGTCACACAGACCAAACTCTCCATTATTGACTCCATCCACACTTCATGATGCACTGGAAAAACAGCCAACATAGTCAAAGATTTAACCCGCCTTTCTTTTCCCTGCTCCCATCTGGCAGAAGGTACAGAAGCTTGAAATGGTGAACCGCCAGACTCATGAACAGTTATCAGATTTCTGAACGGTTCTTCCAGAAGCGAGGGCACTGTCCGATTCACCTCTACCCCTTTGAGAACATTTGACTTTGTCCATGGAATTGATGCACTACAATGCTGAGAAATATAATCAGCATTGATGTATTCCAGATACAGGGTTTGTATCTTCCCCTTTGCTCTATCTATTGTACATAGGTTTGAACTGATTGTATATATGTGGCCACATTACTCTGATCTCTATCCACCCACGGATCCTTCAGGTTATTGTTCACTCTCAGGAACATTGTCACTCAATGGATATGGTTCTGGTCACCCCATTACAAGAAGGACATGGAGGCTTTGGAAAGGTTGCTGAAGAGGTTCACCAGAATGCTGCCTGGATTAGAAGTCATTAGATATCAGGAGAGGTTGGCCAAACTTGGATTGTTTTCTGTGGAACGTTGGAGGCTGAGGAGAGACCTGAGAGAAGTATTTCAAATTATGAGAGGAGTAGACAGTTACAGTATAATATTCCCCCAGACTGGAAATGGCAAAGACTAGAGAATGCACCTTTAAGGTACAGTGCAAAGGAGATGTGAGGGGCAAGTTTTTTACACAGAGGATGTTGAGTGTCTGGAACGTGCTGCCGGGGGTGATGGTGGATGCAGATATGATAGGGGCGTTTAAGACGCTTTTGCATGGCCATATAGATTTAGTTTAATTTAGAAATACAGCGGGGAAACTGGGCCTTTGGCCCACCGAGTCCACGCCGACCAGTGATCACTCTCTACACTAGCACTATCCTACACTGTAGGGACAATTTTACAATTTTTACCGAAGCCAATTAACCTACAAACCCGTGCGTCTTTGGAGTATGGGAGGAAACTGGAGCACCTGGAGAAAGCCCATGCATTCATATGGAGAACGTACAAACTCCATACAGACAACGGCCATAGTCATGATCGAACCTGGGTCTCCGGCGCTGTAAGGTAGCAACTCTACCACTGTGCCACTGTGCTGGTGAGCAGATATTTGCCGGTAATAGAGGAATATGGATCATATGCAGCAGAGGAGATTCGTTCATCTTGGCATCAGGTTTAGTGCCAACATTGTGGGCCATAGGACCTGATCCTGTGCCATACTGTTCTAGGTCCCATATATTCCAGATACAGGGTTAATGGCTGCAGATGCTCGTAGCTCAGGCTCACTAACGTACCTGCTACATCACTGTCTGCCATTTTCACTGATATACCGAGAGATCTCTGTTTTCCATTTGCTTCATTATCCTGCTAAATCATGCAGCAGCATCATTCCAATCTCTAAGGTACTAACTAAGGTGAATAACAGTAGCAGCGCAAAAATGACACAAACCTAACTGACAGTACGTAGCTCTCAACTCAATGTTTAAAAGTGAATGTTATAACAAAGCCTCACAAAATAGAACACTCAATGGTTTAAACCTTTGACTTTACATCGTGCACACCGCAGATATCGGATTGATTGGTATTTATGGAAGAGAATTTGAAACTATCAGCCAGAGTTAGGTCCCAAGCTGTATTTTAATTGAAGAGTAGGAAAAATTAAGTGTGTCACAGTGGTGCAGCTGGTAGAGCTTCTGCCTCACAGCGCCAGAAACCCAGGTTCAATCCCGACTTCAGGTGCTGTCTGTGTGGAGGCTGCATGTTCTACTTGTGACCACGTGGGTTTCCTCCGGGTGCTCTGGTTTCCGCCCACATCCCAAAGGCGTGCGGGTTTGTAGGTTAACTGGGCTTCTGTAAAATTGCCCCCTTGGGTGCAAGGAGTGGATGTGGAACCGGGATAACATAGAACCAGTGTGAAGGAGTGATCGATGGTCAGTGTAGACCCAGTGGGCCGAAGGGCTGTCTCTATCAATTCAATTTAAAATGATACCATTCAAGGGTCTAATTCCAGAGCCAAAAGCTTGGCTATCTGAAACCAGAAGGCAAATGAAGTTCATTACAAAATCACCTCACAAATCCTGCAAATATCTATTACTGTTCAGCATAAAGTGCACATGATAAAATAAACTTAATTTATTAATCTTGTCAATACACCAGGCCTGATAGATTTAACTATTATCACAAAGTTATTGGAATGCTGAAAGAGTTCTTGATAGGTTAGAGATTGAGAATGGAAATTCAGCAAGCTCCACTGAAATCCTTGGTGGACCGGTCCTTGTAAGCTTCATTGTTCTGGGATTACCTTCATGGGGTTATTGTTTCGCTGAAGGGATCAAGTGAATGGATTCTGACCGCACCATATGGTTGCTTTTGATAAACTGGAGCAGCTGCCACAGGGCATCTGAGAGATGATATATTTATTCCATCGGCAGTAATAGTGAGGCCAGGTATTGGCACACCTGTGCTCATTACATGCTGCTGTACCCACACTGCTGTGCTCAGGCATACTGTCATCCCAGGGCCAGCCCAGGAGTTGCTCCAGGGAACCAGGAAATACAGCGTGACATAATCACGAAGGGAGAAGGGGAGAGAAGGGGGATGTTTTCATGGGAAGCATTGAATCAAGACCTCCACAGATTGCATGCACCTCGACAAAATGTGTGGGTGGCTAACAGTCACGAGTCAAAAGTATTTTATTGTCATATATTCCAGATTTGACTCGTGACTGTTAACCACCCACACATTTTGTCGAGGTGCATGCAATCTGTGGAGGTCTTGATTCAATGCTTCCCATGAAAACATCTCCCTTCTCTCCCCCTCTCCCTTCGTGATTATGTCACGCTGTATTTCCTGGTTCCCTGGAGCAACTCCTGGGCTGGCCCTGGGATGACAGTATGCCTGAGCACAGCAGTGTGGGTACAGCAGCATGTAATGAGCACAGGTGTGCCAATACCTGGCCTCACTATTACTGCCGATGGAATAAATATATCATCTCTCAGATGCCCTGTGGCAGCTGCTCCAGTTTATCAAAAGCAACCATATGGTGCGGTCAGAATCCATTCACTTGATCCCTTCAGCGAAACAATAACCCCATGAAGGTAATCCCAGAACAATGAAGCTTACAAGTACCGGTCCACCAAGGATTTCAGTGGAGCTTGCTGAATTTCCATGCGCATGTGTGCACATATATATATGTGTGCATATATATATATATATATACACAGAACTTTATATACATATATATGTGTGTGGGAAAGAACCAGATGCTGGTTTAAATCGAAGGTACACACAAAATGCTGGAGTAACTCAGCGGGACAGGAAGCATCTCTGGAGCGAAGAAATAGGTGACGTTTCAGGTCGAGACCTTCTTCAGATTCTGAAGAAGTCTGAAGAAGGGTCTCGACCCGAAACTTCACCTATATATATATATATATATATATATACACACACACAAATATACAAATACATAAACAGGCGCATACACACGCATATATTATATTATATATATATTTAAGATAAAAGACAATGCCCCTCAAGCCTATGTAGTTTGGAGATTATTTGGAGGTTATAGGCAGCATCGGGTTGTAGGAAAGAAGCTACTCCTGAGTGGACTTTACAGTTTTCAGGCTCCTGTGTCTTGTTTCCGATGGCGGGAGTGAAATGAGAGTGTGGCCAGGGTGGTGTGGCTCTCTGATGAAGCTGGCTGCCTTTTTTGAGGCAGCAACTCCTGTAAAGCTACAGAGATGGTTGTTTTTAGGTTTATACTTCTTACTGTCTTGTTGTCATCTTTACAGTGAAAAGCTTTGGCTGTGCATCTCATTTCAGTTTGCTTGCTCCTTTGGTACAGAAGGAATAGAATGGGCTAATTACTTGTCCAAAGAAAATCCCTGCTGCCTTGCTGCCCCTCCATTAACTAAGGCTCCAGGCAACACATCAAGGATTAAGACAGTTATTTCTTCTCTGAATTTACATCAACTTCATCCAATTTTCAACAAGCTCATGATTTATAGATGTCCGACTGGTATGAAAAATGGGATATATATTACAAATCCAAGAGGTTACTCAAAGGCACATTTGGGCAATTAATATGATGATATTTGTTAATTTGTTATACATAGCTCCAGAACCCATTCAGCTTCAATGAGACTTCCCTTTATTCTTTCTCTTTTTATTTTATTATTGTGACCACATCAAAGTTAAAATTGGAATGATGTTGAAAGCTGAAATGCTTCAAAAGGATTGAATGGGCCTATACGCAGGCAGTCTCCCGCAGGCATACAGGGAGAAGGCTTTCCCTGATCACTACAAAACGATGCATCAAAAAGGACATAGTCATGATCTGCAGGAAAGAAACTGTTTCCATTGATAAGGCCCTGGCTAAATAGTGGAACAGTCATGGAGCCACACAGCATGGAAACAGGCCTTTCGGCACAACACGCCAGTGCCCGCCTAGATACCCCATCTACGCTAGCCCCATTTGCCTGTGTTTTTCCTATATCTGTCTAAACATCTCCTATCCATTTTCTTGTCCAAATGTCTTTTCAATGTTGTTACTGTCCCTGCCTTAATCTACTTTCCTCTAGTAGATCGTTCCATATATGCACCACCCTCTGTATGAAGAAGTATTAAATCTTTCCTCTCTCATCTTAAACCTATGCTCTTTAGTTCTTAATTCCTCAAAACTGGGAAAGAGACTCAGATCATTTGCCCTATTTAGGTGCAGCACAGTGGCGCAGCGGTAGAGTTGCTGTCTAACAGCTTCGATCCTGACTACAGGTGCTGCCTGTATGGAGTTAGCACGTTCTCCAAGTGACCACGTGGGTTTTCTCCTGGTGCTCCGGTTTCCTCCCACACTCCAAAGACGTGCATGTTTGTAGGTTATTTGGCTTCTGTGAATTGTAAATTGTCCCCAGTGCGTAGGATGATGATAGTATATGGAGTCGACGTGGGCCGAAGGTCCTGTTTCCACGCTGTATCTCTAAAGTCTAAAGTAAAGTCCAAATCGACATCCCTGATGATCTTATGCACCTCTCCAAGATCACTAATGACTTAGACGAAGGGATTAAAAGTACCATTAGCAAATTTGCAGATGATACTAAGCTGGGGGGTAGTATGAATTGTGAGGAAGATGCAATAAGGCTGCAGGGTGACTTGGACAGGTTGTGTGAGTGGGCGGATACATGGCAGATGCAGTTTAATGTAGATAAGTGTGAGGTTATTCACTTTGGAAGTAAGAATAGAAAAGCAGATTATTATCTGAATGGTGTCAAGTTAGGAGGAGGGGGAGTTCAACGAGATCTGGGTGTCCTAGTGCATCAGTCAATGAAAGGAAGCATGCAGGTACAGCAGGCAGTGAAGAAAGCCAATGGAATGTTGGCCTTCGTAACAAGAGGAGTTGAGTATAGGAGCAAAGAGGTCCTTCTACAGTTGTACCGGGCCCTGGTGAGACCGCACCTGGAGTACTGTGTGCAGTTTTGGTCTCCAAATTTGAGGAAGGATATTCTTGCTATGGAGGGCGTGCAGCGTAGGTTCACTAGGTTAATTCCCGGAATGGCGGGACTGTCGTATGTTGAAAGGCTGGAGCGATTGGGCTTGTATACACTGGAATTTAGAAGGATGAGGGGGGATCTTATTGAAACATATAAGATAATTAGGGGATTGGACTCATTAGAGGCAGGAAACATGTTCCCAATGTTGGGGGAGTCCAGAACAAGGGGCCACAGTTTAAGAATAAGGGGTAGGCCATTTAGAACGGAGATGAGGAAGAACTTTTTCAGTCAGAGAGTGGTGAAGGTGTGGAATTCTCTGCCTCAGAAGGCAGTGGAGGCCAGTTCGTTGGATGCTTTCAAGAGAGAGCTGGATAGAGCTCTTAAGGATAGCGGAGTGAGGGGGTATGGGGAGAAGGCAGGAACGGGGTACTGATTGAGAGTGATCAGCCATGATCGCATTGAATGGCGGTGCTGGCTCGAAGGGCTGAATGGCCTACTCCTGCACCTATTGTCTATTGTCTATTGTCTATTATCACGGCTCAGTCTTCCACAATTCAAGGAATAATGTCCTAGCCTGCTCAACCTCTCCTTAACGATTTCAAAACATTGAGGCTGAGTTACAAAAAGAACTGAAACAAAATTGCAAGCAAGTTATATTTGCTTTTATGATCTGTGGTAATCCACACATGTCTTGGCATATTTGTTTCTGGGGAAAAGCAGCTTAAACTGTACAAATATGTTTATACTTTGTTAAAACATTGAAACCATTGCATTAAATCATGTTTGTGAAGGGTTTTATCTGAGGAAGCTGCCAGTATATTTTAATACACATCCCTTGGTGCAATGTAATTCTCAGCTTCAATGCAGGATGTTATAGGTTTGGTTCATTGGTTGTACTGCAGGGGATAGTTTAGTTTAGTTTAGAGATACAGCATGGATACAGGCCCTTCAGCCCACTGAGACCGTGCCGACCAGTGATCCCCTTACACACTAGCACAATCCTACACAGTCGGGACAAGTTTACAATTTTACCGAAATGGGGGAGCATATGGCAAGGCCTGAGTAGTGGCCAAAAGGGAGGACAAAGGCCACGTGATAGGAGTAGAATTAAGCCATTCGGCCCATCAAGTCTACTCCGCCATTCAATCATGGCTGATCTATCTCTCCCTCCTAACCCCATTCTCCTGCCTTCTCCCCATAACCTCTGACACCCGTACAAATCAAAAATCTATCTATCTGTGCCTTAAATATATCAGCTGACTTTGCCTCCACATCCTTCTGCAGCAAAGAATTTCACAGATTCACCACCGTCTGACTAAAGAAATTTCTCCTCATTCCCTTCTTAAAAGAACGTCCTTTAATTCCGAGGCTGTGGCCTCTGGTCCTGGACTCTCCCAATATATTCAGGTCCCTGAAATTACTGAGTGAGAGGTCAGAGAGCTGGGGAACGCCTGGAATGGAAGGCAAGAAAGAGTCTAAAGGAAGGCCAGTGAGTGTAGGCGCAGCTGAGAGGAATGTTAGAGACCCACGATTTATGTAGTAGTACAATTTAATATTTTGATGACTATTTTTGAAATACATAATGTTAATATTTCAAATACATTGGCCTGCTGGGGGCAGTGAAGAGTCAAGACTCAAGAGTCAAAAGTGTTTTATTGTCACACGTACCAAAATGGAACAATACATTTCTAACTTGCAGCAGCAGCATGGCAGGTTTGTAAACTCAGTACTCCATACATAATAGAACAAACGATCATTAAACAATGTTCAAAAAAATAAATAAATAATATAGTGCAAAAGCAAAACATAGCTTGAAGTCCCTAGTTGAACCAAGGCAGTTAACTTTAGACTTTAGAGATACAATGGGGAAACATGCCCTTCAGCCCAATGAGTTTGCACCGACTAGCGATCTCTGCACACTGACACTATCCTGCACACACTAGGGGCAATTTACAATTTTACCGAGGCCAATTAACCTACAAACCTGCACGCCTTTGGAGTATGGGAGCAAACCGGACGGAACTCCCAGGTCATGGAGAGAACATATGAACTCCGTGCAGACAGCACTCGTGGTCAGGATTGATCCTGGGTCTCTGGCGCTGAAAGGCAGCAACTCTACCGCTGCACCACCGAGCCACTCGGGAATGGCTGGAATGGAGGCCAAGATAGAGTCAAAAGGAAGACCAGGGAGTGAAAGTAACTGGGTTTTTTTAAACGTTGCTTTCTTTGCTATTGTTCTGCTTCTCACTCACCTAACTGCACATTGCTTTGTGTCATTGTTGGAAAGGGCATTTATTATAACATTGTCCAAAATTCCAAATGTTGTAAATGGGCATTGGTTTTACAATAGGACCCGGAACTTCCGAAATCAATATTGACATTTACTGTTGGACCTCTCAGGTGATTTATTCTGCCTTGAATGAAATGCAAGAATGGAGCTGAGATTTAGTCTGTTAGGAGGATTCAGTCGGGAAGATACAGAGAATGTTTTTCATCTCAATGTTTCAATGGTACATTATTGACATTTTGGGTCGAGACCCTTCTTCAGACTGATGTCAGGGGAGTGGGAGGTACATAGATAAGGAAATGCATGGATAAGGAAGTGTAAGGTGTGAAAACAGGACAAAGGGAATGGAGTAAAGGAAAATTAGAATAGATCATTGTTAGTTGGGAGAAGGTAACAACAAAGCAGAGATAATAGGTAGTCAGAGACAGTAAGAATGGTCGGAAAACTGGGAAAGGGAGGGGAGGGAGAGAGAGGGAAAGCAAGAGTTAGAGAAGTCAATGTTCATACTGTTGGGCTGCAAGCAAAATATGAGGTGCTGTTCCTCCAATGTGTGCTGGGCCTCACTCTGACAACGCAGGAGGCCCAGGCCAGATAGGTCAGTATGGGAATGGGAGGAGGAGTTAAACCGAGAGATCAGGTAGGTTTAGGCGGACAGAGCAGAGGTATTCAGTAAAACGATCGCCGAGCATGTGCTTGGTGTCGCCGATTACCTTGATCAACTTTCATGCCTGAAGATAGATACAAAGTGCTGGAGTAATTCAGCAGGTCAGGCAGCGTCTCTGGGGAAAAAGGATGGGTGAGGATTCGCATTGGGACCTTTCTTCAGGTTTTCCCAGCCGCTTACTGGCAGCCTTTCGGACTGTGACTCTGTGTACTATGCTTGGATGCCTAATGACACCGAAGGCTGGATAAATATTCACTGAGACTACAGCAACAGCCCATGGTGCTTGCATTGTGCGAGTGATTGATTCATCTATTAACGCTCCAAAGCCTTTCTGGGACAAACAGGAGCCTGACGGGATAATCCCAAATGATCGTAACCCCGTGGGATTCACGTTAAAGGCAACTGACACAATGTTAATTGCAAGCAGGACACAGAGTGCTGGAGTAACTCAGCGGGTCAGGCAGCATCTCTGGAGGACATGGACAGGTGACATTTCGGGTCGGAACCATACTTCACACTGATTGTAGGGGGGAAAGTGAGGAAAGAAAGCTGGTTGAGAGGAGAGGCAGGACAAAGTGTGGCAAGTAACAGTTAAACACAGACGGGGGGGGGGGGGGGGGGGGGTTGAAAGCAGATGACTGGAACAAAGACAAGAGATTAAAGCAGAAGATGTAAGATAGAATGATTGAACAGGAGCAAATTGTGAAGCCAGAGGAAGGATTGTGGGTGGAGGAGGACGGGAAAGGAGAGAGATAGGTGTGAGTTCAAGTGGGGCACAAGGGAGTAGAAAGAGTGAGGTGGAGGAGGGGGGGGGGGGGGGGGGGGGGGCATTGTACGAGGTTACCTAAAATTGGAGAATTCAATGTTCTTACCTTTGGGTTATAAGCTACCCAAGCCTCCCAATCCGAAACATCACCTGTCCATGTTGTCCAGAGATGCTGCTTGACCTGTTGAGTTACTCCAGCACTTTGTGTCCTTTTATGTAAACCAGCATCTGCAATTCCTTGTTTCTGCATTAATTGCATGCTTTTCTTTCTGATCATGGATGCCCAAGAAACACAGCAGGGCGTTTAGAACAGCAGAGAACAGGAACAGGCCCTTCAGCCCACTAAGTCTATGCCGAACATGATGCTAGGATAAACGCAGCTCATTTTCATGTGATCCATATCCTTTGATGCAGGTCCCAACAATTAGTTTCCACATTACTTTTATTGATTTAAAAAATACAGCAACATGGGAAATAAAAACAATAGAATGTAATTTGCCGAGTGAACAAACTCCTCCATCCACAAAAGTTTATGTCTAACCTTATATACAATTTCCACCCAACTGCCTTCATTTCTGATTCCTTTAATGTCCAAAACCCTCTCTATTCCTGCTTTCCACCCCTGATTTTCCTGCACCCTTGGTTCCAGAGCCTTGCCGTATTATCCATTCTGCTGGACCAACAGAGGTCACGGTCTCGAGAGGTCGGGATATCGGACCGCAAAGGCAGCCTCGGAAGTCGGCTAAGGGGCTGAGGGTCTGATAGAAGTCTGGTCTCGACCCGAAACGTCACCTTTTCTCCAGGGATGCTGTCTGACCCGCTGAGTTACTCCAGCCTTTAGTGTCTATCTTCGGTTTAAACTAGCATCTGCAGTTCCTTCCTATACGACCTATAAACCTGCACATCTTTGGAATGTGGGAGGAAACCGAAGCACTCGGAGAAGGCTCGGAGACGACGTTGTCACAGGGAGAACGTACAAACTCCGTACAGACAGCACCCGTGGTCAGGATCGATCCCGGGTCTCTGGCGCTGTAAGGCAGCAACTCTAACGCTGCAACATTGTGCTGCCCTATGAGCGACTACAAACCATTTCCCGCCCCAATGTAGCCATTTGGAGAAGGGCTGCTAGCTATAGTGATTTGAACCTATTATCTGAATCTCAGCAAAAGATATTAAAAACATTTCTTTGAAATATGACTGCCCCTTTTGGTGTCCCATGGATGTCAGAGTGAAGCCGAAATGAAAAATATATATTTTCCCATAAAGTCACAAAGGTGGCATTTATTTTACTGCAAACAGATTCATTTCAATCGTTCCGCAGTTCGCAACACTAAATCCCAGCTTACTGGCAAGGAATTACATATAAGATTCAATAAAGTTCACTTTCAAAATATGTGACACAATTTTCTTCAGTGTTGTCAAAAACAGATACCATTGTACATCCAGCATATTTTCTGGACATCAAAATGAAAATATCTGCTCCTCCTATAATATCCAGAGGGTTATTGTTATAAATAATATTTGCACCTGAATATATTTGAATCAGCAATCCCTCTGGTGTATATAAAATATTCCTAATAACAGATGAATTAGTTTCCATAAATCTACAATCTGATCATATTCAGAAATACTTTTCCCATTGTATCATTGAATTAATACTTACAAGGGTCACATTTGGGGAGTTCTGGGAATGTGTATATTGTTGCCACAAACTGAATTGCATTATCAAAGCACTAATATCAGCATTTTATTCCATATGTGCCTCTTTTTCTGCTACAATTGTTCGATTGATCTGAATCCCATAACTCCATAAATGCAGAAAATTGTAACTAACCATGCTTTTGGTTTGAAATAGCTATTTAAAAAATCTATAACCTGTAAAGTTTTTATGATTGAGTTAATTTAGCCAGAAAACAACTCTTGTAAATAGATGGGGATTATTGGCTTAAATTTGCTAAGAGAAAATGCATCATTAGGAAATGAGCTTGGATATAATAGCCCAATCAGGAGCGAAAGCTTTCTGTATGTTGCGCTGACTTATGGTCTTATAGCATGTGCTGTCATTAATAAAACCCACAATCTAAATTCTTCTTCTTTGCTTGATTAACTTGTTGGTTCTTCACAGATTTGTTCATAGATACATGTCTCTCAGGTTCATCTTCGGCGGCACGGTGGCACAGCGGTATAGTTGCTGCTTTCGATCCTGACTTTGGGTGCTGTCTGTATGGAGTTTTCCCCATGGCTGCATGGGTTTTCTCCGAGATCTTCGATTTCCTCCCACACTCCAAAGACATGCAGGTTTGTAGATTAATTGGCTTGGTATAAATGTAAATTGTCCCTAGTTTGTGTATAATATTAATCTGTGGGGATCGCTGGCCGGTGTGGACTTGGTGGGCCGAATGACCTGTTTCCACACTGTATCTCTAAACTAAACTAAAACTAAAAAAATCATACTGTTCTGCATACCATTCCTCACATTCATATCAAAGTTTTGAGGCAGTAAATGTGCTGCAAATTTCTGAATATACAAACTCATTCTAGTTTGTTTCTTTTAGCTAAGTTTAGTTTAGTTTAGTTTAGAGATAGTTTAGAGTTTAGAGACATTTCACGAAATGAAACAATGAAATTCTTACTTGCAGCAGCATAGCAGATATATAAACATAATACACAGTAGATACCATAATGAACAAAGAAAAGTTCAATATATAAAAACAAACAATATAGTCCCTAGTGCACTCAAGGCAGTTTGTAGTTCGGAGTTTAGTTGGAATTCACAGCATTCAATAGCCTAGATAGACACAAAATGCTGGAGTACTCAGCAGGACAGGCAGCATCTCTGGATAGAAAGAATGGTTAACGTTTCGGGTCGAGACCCTTCTTCATATAAAGGGTCTTCGGAAGAAGGATCTCGACCTGAAATGTCATCTATTCCTTCTATCCAGAGATGCTGTCTGTCCCGCTGAGTTACTCCAGCAATTTGTGTCTATCTTCGGTGTAAACCAGCATCTGCAGTTCTTTCCTACTCAATCAATAGCCTGATGGTTTCAGGGAAGTAGCTGCTCCTGAACCTGGATGTTACAGCTTTCAGGGTCCTATACCTTCTCTCCGATTGTCGGAGTCCCTGATGATGCTGGCTGTGTTTTTGGGACAAAGTCTCGTAAAATCCCTTCGATGGTGGGGAGGTCAGTACCCGTGATGGATTGGGCAGCGTTCACAATGCCTTCTTCGTTCCTGGGCAGTCAAGAGACAGAACCAAGTCGATGTGCAACGGGTCAATATGCTCTCCCCACTCTGCAATATGCACTCCTGGAACCTTTAATGGAATAAAGGTTTCTACTGACGAATGTTATGACAGCAGAGTCATTTGAAATATAATCTTTATTTGACTGCCATTCTCAGTCCATTTTGTTCTTCCTTCAGAAAATACTGGATGGTGCTATTGAAAAATGTCAATTACGAACCATTATGGCAGTAGGTTGGATGCAAATTGGTCTCAACCCGATTTTCAGTCCCTGAATATAGGGACCTTTGAAAAAGGTAAGAAAAGTTCAACATTTATAAAGCTGAAACAGCAGTAACTCAATATCCCACAGTTAAGATTGTCAGTCAGTCTCCAGAAGATAGACACAAAGTGCTGGAGTAACTCAGTAGGTAAGGCAACATCTCTGAAGAAAAAGGATGGGTGACATTTCGGGTCGGGACCCTTCATCTGACCTGAAACATCACCCATTCTTTTTCTCCAGAGATGCTGCCTTACCCGCTGAGTTACTCCAGCACTTTGTGTCTATCTTTGGCATCAACCAGCATCCGCCGTTCCTTGCTTCTACAATCTCCAGAAGAATTGCAACAAGGATCAAAAATTCTAAAATCTACTCAACTGAAGAAGAAGGGACTTCCTGTCACAATTTCTCCTATAAGGGGTTATCCTCTGTGAGGTTATCCACTTTGGTGGCAAAAACAAGGAGGCAGATTATTATATCAATGGTGTCAGGCTAGGTAAGGGTGAAGTGCTGAGAGACCTGGGTGTCCTTGTACACCAGTCACTGAAAGTTGGCGTGCAGGTACAGCGGGCAGTGAAAAAAGCTAATGGCATGTTGGCCTTCATAACGAGAGGATTTCAGTATAGGAGTAAAGAGGTTCTTCTGCAGTTGTTTTGGGCCCTGATAAGACCACAACTGGAGTATTGTGCACAGTTTTGGTCTCCTAATTTGACGAAGAACATCCTTGTAATTGAGGCAGTGCAGCGTCGGTTCACGAGATTGATCCCTGGGATGGCAGGACAGTCATATGAGGAAAGATTGAAAAGACTAGGCTTGTATTCACTGGAGTTTAGAAGGATGAGAGGGGATCTTATAGAGACATATAAAATTATAAAAGGACTGGACAAGCTAGATGCAGGAAAAATGTTCCCAATGTTGGGCACAGTCTTAGAATAAAGGGGAATCCATTTAAAACTGAGGTGAGAAGGAACTTTTTCACCCAGAGAGTTGTGAATTTGTGGAATTCTCTGCCACAGAGGGCAGTGGAAGCCAAATCACTGGATGGATTTAAAACATAGTTCGATAGAGCTCTGGGGGCTAGTGGAATCAAGGGATATGGGGAGAAGTTGGGCACAGGTTACTGATTGTGAATGATCAGCCATGATCACAATGAATGGTGGTGCTGGCTCGAAGGGCCGAATGGCCTCCTCCTGCACCTATTTCCTATGTTTCTATGTTTCTATGTTTCTATAAATCACACCTGATTCACGCACTTCAATTACAGATATTATGCTAGTAATGTGACATATCCTCAAAATCTTTTCAAAAAGCTTTCTACTGTACCTTGGTCCATGTTTAGTAGAGTTTAGTTTAGTTTAGAGATAAAGCATGGAAACATGCCCTTCGGCCCACCTAATCCGCACCGACCAGTGATCACCTTGTACACTAGTGCTATCCGATGTTATAATAGAGACAATTTACACATCACTGCCACAGAAGGCAGTGGAGGCCAACTCAAGAGAGAGTTAAATTTAGCTCTTAGGGCTAACGGAATCAAGGGGTCTGGGAAAAAGCCGGAATGGGGTACTGATCGTGGATCGCCAAGATCATATTGAATGGCGGTGCTGGCTCGAAGTGCCGAATGGCCTACTCCTGCACCAATTTTTTATGTTTCTGTTTCTATGTTTACTGAAGTGACAATTATCATACAATTAACCTACAAATCTGTACGGTGGAAACCGGAGCACCCGGAGAAAACCCACGTGGTCACAGGGGGAACGTACAAACTCCATATAAACACCACCCATAGTGAGGATTGAACCCGGGTCTCTGGCGTTGTAAGGTAGCAATGCTACTGTTGTGCCACTGTGTTGCCATGTGACAATAAACTAAACAAAATTAAAATCTTTGCAATTTATTAATGTATAGATTCTGTTGCCCCCATCACAGTGAGGGGGTGTTTGGAGTCACTGTGATGGATGTTTGTGTTGGGGTCGTGTGTCTTGTGTTTTTTGTTTTTTTGTGTGACTGCTGGTAACGTAATTTCGTTCGGTACCTCGGTACCGAATGACAAATAAAGCTCTGTATTCTGTATTCTGTATTAATGCTTTTGTCTGAAAATAGACACAAAATGCTGGAGTAACTCAATGGGTAGGGCAGTATCTCTGGAGAGAAGGAATGGGTGATGTTTCAGGTCGAGACCCTTCTTCAGACTGGTGAGTCAGCCAGGCTTTTTCTCCAAGATCTGCCTGAGCTAGACTTTATGCCATTCATAGAAATAGGATCAAATATTCAGACAGTATGGCAAAGGGAAGTTGGAAGGTGCAGTACATCTCTGGAACTGAACATTAAGCCTGAACTGAACATTGCTGACAAAACACAAAGAGCTGAAGGAACTTAGCGAGTCGGGCAGAAACTGTACATGGAATGGATAGGTGACGTTTCAGTTTGGGGCCCTTCTTCAGACTCTGGTCGGAATGGGCAGGTGATGTGTCGGGTCAGGACTCTTAGGGATCAGTTCCTTAGGAAAGGGTCCCGACCCGAAACATCATCTGTCCATTTCACATTATAGATAACTAGATCAAGTGGACCTGTTGGGCCTAAACCTCTTCTGCATTGATGCAGCACCCTCTCCTCCCCCTCCCCCTCTCCCCTCCTCCCTCCCCTCCCCTTCCACCCCTCCCTCCCCCTCCCCCTTGCCCGCCCCCCCACTCCATCCCCCTCAACTCCCCTTATCCTCCCTCCTTCCCCCCTCCCTCCCTCCCCCTCCTTCCACCCCCTCCCCCCATCCCTCCCTCCCCCCTCCCTACCTAGGAGATAGTTTTAAACTTTAAAATGTGAATAATTTTAAAATATAACACCGATTTCAATTAAACTTCTTCCATTAGTACCAAAGGGACGACGGTGAGTAAGGTGGGCCTAAAATTGTCGCGTTATCGTGTACCGTTTTGGCTGTATTTCAGGAACAAACAAACAAACAAACAAATTAGAGTTTTAGTATATAGATATCTGACCCCTTCAGCTCCTTCATCACTTTGTGTTCTGATCAAAATTCCAGCATCTGCAGTTTTTTGTGTTTCCGCTTCATGCTTATAGATTTCTTGCATCACTCTGATGTTGAATGTCCATGGCGCCATGATATTCCCTCAAGACAATTCTTTACCGATTAGAGGGCGTAAAAAAACTGGACGTAAAGATGCTCTGGCAACCCAAATGCACTTCTGAGAGTCTAGGCCACAAGTACATGGATTCAGGGTAAGTAGAAGATGACCTGCCAAATTATTTACCTTTAAGAATAATGTGAGCTATGGGAGAAGATAATAGAGAGAATTTCTGTGTGTATAACATCCATCACATCTTCAAGATCTTTCAAAATATTTTACAGCCTGCAAAGAAACATTGTAAGGTGTAATCTACAATACAACAGTGGGCACTCTTCATCACTGCTACAAAGGAAAATAGATATATTTCCCCAGGTTCTGATCAATAGTTATACATCACATCAAAGAGAGGTTGAAAAAAACACATTTACAGTAGAAAGTATCTTTCACATCCTTTACTGAATATGCAAAGTGTGTCCCTCCCAAAGTGGTAATTGGGAAGGGATACACTTTGAGTGGCACGGTGGTGCAGCGGTAGAGTTGCTGCCTCACAGCGCCAGAGACCGGGTTCGATCCTGACTACGGGTGCTGTCTGTACGCAGTTTGTACGTTCTCCCTTTGACCTACAGTACCGTGGGTTTTCTCTGGGAGCTCCGGTTTTCTCCCCCACTCCAAAAAGACATAGGCTTTTGCAGTTTTGGAAGCTAATTGGCTTGATACAATTGTAAATGATCCCTTTGTGTGTTGGATAATGTTAGCGTACGGGGATCGCTGGTTGGAGCGGACTCGGTGGGCTGAAGGGGCCCGTTTCCACACTGTATTTCTAAACTAATCTCTAAACTAAATCTCTAAACTTTGTGGCTGCTCCACATGGAAGTGAACGTGAACGAGAACGTTCACCAGCCACATCGAAGCTACAGTTAATAAAGCTCACCAACATCTCGACGTTCTTCAAAGGTTTAGGAAGTTCAGCATGTCCTCAGCAACTCTGAGCAACTTCTACAGATAGGCTGTGTGTCAACCAATCTGATTACGGCGTTCACTGGGTATTGACCAATCTGGTTACGGCGTTCATTGGGTATTGACCAATCTGGTTATGGCGTTCACTGGGTATTGACCAATCTGGTTATGGCGTTCACTGGGTATTGACCAATCTGATTACAGCGTTCACTGGGTATTGACTAATCTGGTTATGGCGTTCACTGGGTATTGACCAATCTGGTTACGGCATTCACTGGGTATTGACCAATCTGAGTACAAAGTTCACAGGTGTTCTGTTCTGTAGGATATCATGGTATCTACCATTAATACACTCCATGTAATCAATTACACTGTAGCCAAATAATCCAGGTTTGTAGCTATTAACTTGACCAGCGACGTCTATATTTGCCTACCTTATGAACGAGCAAGTAAAGACAAGTTTTTCCTCCATCATCCGTAATAGCCACATTGCTGGTTGTGAGATCTTTTCGGGTATAAGCTGGTCACTGAGCTTTTATATTAGCTAAAAACATAGGAAATAAGAAGCAGGTGTAGGCCACACCGACATCTGCACCTGCTCTTCCATTCAGAGTATCATCATTGATATTTTACCTCAGAACCAATTTCCTACAGCAATTGGGATGGTACAGTGGCACAGCTAGTAGAGCCGCTGCCTTACCGTGCCAGAGATCCAGGCGCAACCCTGACCTAGGGTGCTGTCTGTGTAGAGTTTGTACCTTCTCCCTGTGTTTGCAAAGGTTTTCTCTGGGTGCTTGGGTTCCCTCCCACATCCCAAAGGCATGTGAGTTTGTAGGCCAATTGGCTGCGGAAAATTGCACTTAGTGTGTAGGGAGTGGATGTGAAAGTGGGATAACATAGAACTAGTGTGAGCGGGTGATCGATAGTCAGTGTGGATTCAGTGGGCTGAAGGGCCTGTTAAACTAAACTAAATATATATATACTTTATTTCCCCAAGATCCAAAAAATGTATTGTTCTCTGTCATTAATCACTGCATGTCTTTTGTGCGGAGAATCCCAATAAATTACTACCCTCTGGGTGAAGAAATGTCTTGCCATATCTGTCCTGAATGGCCTAGTAAACTATCATCATTCATTCTCGAATTCCATGCATGGGAGGCAGCAACTCACTGTCTACCTAGTCAACCCCAATCAGAAATGTAAATGTAATAACTCGATCACCTCTAATACTTACATGAATAATTACCCGTGTTTTGGAGTATACAGTGGATGTACAATTGCTTTCAAGATGGCGTCTGAGTGTGGTGACTCTGCCTGCTTGTCCCAGAAGAGGATCTGATACGATCCATTGCAATCGTTCCACTCTTTTAAATCTCTGTTTCAACAGCAGCATTTCTTACACTGACACTGGCAGCACAGTGGTGCAGCAGTAGAGCCGTTGCCTCACAGAGCCAGAGACCCGGGTTCAATCCTGACTCCAGGTGCTGTTTGTGCTGAGTTTGTATGTTCTCCCTGTGACTGCGTGGGTTTTCTCCGGGTGCTCCGGTTTCCTCCCACACTCCAAAGACGTGAAGATTTGTAGGTTGATTGTACTTTATCTGTGCTGTGGACAGCTTGATTGTGTTCGTGTGTAGTCTTTTCTTAAACTGGATATCATGCAAACAAATGCTTTTCACTGTACCTCACTACACGCGGCAATGATAAACTGAACTAAACTAAACAGTTAACTTGGGCAGCTTGCAGCCCAACGGTATGAAAATTGACTTCTCCAACTTTAGATAGTTCCTCTGTCCCTCTCTTCCCCTCCCCCTTCCTAGTTCTCCCTCTATCTTCCTGTCTCCACCTATATCCTTCCTTTGTCCCGCCCACCTGACATCAGTCTGAAGAAGGGTCTTGACCCGAAACGTCACCCATTCCTTCTCTCCTGAGATGCTGCCTGACCTGCTGAGTTACTCCAGCATTTTGTGAAATAAATACCTTCGATTTGTACCAGCATCTGCAGTTATTTTCTTACACTTCTTCAACTAAACATTTAGTTTATTCTTTCAGTTGTGCAGATGAATGCAGCTTTCGTTTTAACATCTCACCTGTTAATAAACCTCTCTTAGCTCTGCACTAAACTATCGCCCACTTCCATCATTCAGCAATCTGATACAAGGAAAGATCTACCATGTGAGCGAAGCCGACAAGAGAAGGTGGCTTAGACACAAAGTGCTGGAGTAAGTCAATGGAGAATATCACCAGAGATGCTGCCTGACCTGCTGAGTTACTCCAGCACTTTGTGTCTATCTTTGGTATAAACCAGCATCTGCAGTTCCTTCCTGCGCAAGAGAACTTGGCTTTTTTGGAATCTTGGTATTCAGACAGGAGTGAGGTATAAATCAAGATAGATCAATTGTACTAACAACTAGAAAAGGGAACCCTGATGCTTTTGGAGGGGATTAGTGGTAGTCATCGGAGTTAAGACTTCATGAAATGTATTCATTACAGTTTTAGAAGCAGCGAGCTTTCTTTAGGAATTGCGAATTACTCTGTAGATTCAATACGCTTGCATTAATCTGATAAAATTCCACAGCTGAGACCTTTATAGAAGGTGGACTACATATAATTAATAGCAAATTAGTTAGCGAGATTGAAAATCTGCTCGACAATAGAAAGCGCAAGGTGACGATAAGTGGGTGAGGCAATGAGTGAGCACGATGATTAGTGGAGTTGGGTTGTAGTCCGACAACTACCAGGCAGATTGATCACATTCAAAGGGATCTGGACACATTAAGTTGATGGGCTAAGAAAGGGAAGATGAAATTTAATCTAGAAAATGTAAAGTATTACACGCAGTTATTTCACTTGAACTGTGATTGCAATACCGGAGGACACGAGCATGAAATTAGTAGACCTCAAACAAGACCGATGCTGGAATAGATTGCCATTAAAAATCATTAATGCAGTGTCCATGAATTCCTTTTAAAATTATCATTATTAAAGAGAATAAAGGTCATCGGAATAAATAAAACGAGAGATGATTAACTACCGTACTTACTAGAATACTTGGATTCTGGTCACATCAGGCCAAGGGGAATGTCAGCCGTGAAATGCAAATATATTGCCTTGAGTAAGGCAGTCTGAAGATTTTCACCCACTTCCCTTTGGGAGTTATGGATGAATTTCACACAATATTATCTTCTTTTGACTTCTTATGTTGAAATAATGCGAACTCGAGAGTCCTCAATGTTGAAACTTTGATGTAGTCTGTGGGAAGGAGCAGGGAACAGTGATGCAGCTGATGGGCCTGCTACCTCACAGCGCCAACAACCCTGGATGGACCCTGATCTCCGGTGCTGTCGGTGTGGAGTTTGCAGGTTCTCCCTGTGACTGCACAGGTTCACCGGTTTCCCTCAACATCCCAAAGACATGTGGGTCAATAGGTTAATTAATCTTCCATTATTTTGGTGATTTATTCTCTCTTGGAGAATAAAATGGGATTAAGGTTGATTTGGTGAAAATGGATGCTCGACAGTTGCTCGGGATTCACTTGAACAGTCCTTCACACCCCATGTCCATCTGTGGATGGCCTTAGGGGGTGGAATGGACCTTTTCTTCGCTCCAAATTTTATGCCAACTTTTAAAATTCATTTATACACTGTGGGTACTAGAGTAAGTGCCAACATCTAATGTCTTTAGATAATATTTTGTTAAGTGTCTGCCATATCGTACCAACTGCATCACTCATGGTGCATTATATTCTGTACAAAGAGGACATGTCGTTTTATTCAGCAGAGCACAAAGCCGCAAGAACAAACTATTTTTTGAGATACAAATCTTACTCTGGAAATCCAATTAATAAACAGCGCACTGGAAAACAAACAAAACCCAATATTCATCACCGGCTGCTCTTGAGAAAACATCAGCTCTTGGAACCCCTGGTGAGATTTCTCCTGCAATACCTTTGGACAAGGAGTTACAGTATTAAACTAATTACAGTGATGGAACAATGATTTATTTCCATGTCAATGAAAAAAGAAACTTACAGATGCCCAAAGTGACCAGAATCCAAGTATTCTGGTAAGTAGTTCATCATCGACAGTTTTAAATATTCCAATGACATAAAATTACAACACAAGGGGTTTGGGCTAAATACAGGCAGGTCGGACTCATGTAGATGGTGAACCTTGGTCAGCGTGGGCAAGTTGGGCTGAAGGCCATAGTTTAAGGGTGGCACAGTGGCAATGTGTTGAATGCAAGAGTTAGGATGTCATGTTCCAGCTGTACAGGGCATTGGTAAGGCCACATTTGTACTATACACAGTTCTGCTTGCCTTGGTAAGAATGTCATTTAAGTGGAAACGGTGCAAAAAAGATTTACGTGCTTGTTGAATTGAGTTGAGTTAATTATTGCTGCATATGCCGAGGTACAGTTGAAAGATTTTGTTTGCATGCTATCCCATTAAAGAAAAAAGTACACATGAATACAATCAAGCCATCCACAGGTACATAGATAGGGAAGGAGGGTTATGGGCCAGGTACAGGCAACTGGGATTAGCTCGGTTAGGCAACATGCTCAGCTTGGACCAAAGCATGTTTCTATGCTGTGTAGCTCTGTGATTCTCATACACTATGAGGTGGTGGTATTCCTATATATATTCTGTCCTTGTCTTCCTAAGTGTTTGAGGTTGTGGTTTGGGAGTGTTGATAAATTCTTACTGAGTTGCTGCAAAGCTTTTTGTGGATTTTTCACGTTACAGTGTGTCAATATTGTCATAAGCCCTTCATAAGCCCTTCATCCCGACTTGCCTACACGGACCAACTACACTAGTCCCACCTGCCTGTATTTGCTCCATATCCCTCTAAACTATCAAATCCATGTACCAGCCAAAATGTTTCTTAAACGCTGCAATAGTACCTGCCTTCAATGCCTTCCATCCAGTAGTAGCTCGTTCCATACACAAACCACCCTTTAAGTAAAAACATTGTCCCTTAGATTCCTATTAAATCTTTCCCCCTCACCTTAAACCTATATCCTCTGGTTCTCTATTCCCCAACTCTGGGCAAAAGACTCTGTGTGTT